>NW_008356258.1:6705774-6757742 GCF_000622305.1 Nannospalax galili
GTGGAATTTATTTTTGCCTTTTCAGCTAACTTATAAGCCCTATTAGACCTGGGAATATTATCAGGTAGATTATGATGTGGTTTGGTAAGTGTCCCCAAAGGTCCTGTGTTTCAAGGTTGGTCCCCAGCTATGGCGTTACTGGATGGTCCTGAAACCCCTAGAAGATGGGATCTAGGAGGAAGAAAGAAACCACTGGGGGTGTGTCCTTGAATTGGATACTGGGGTTTTGGGCATTTCTTCCTCCTCTCTTGATAACTACCATGATGTGAGCAATTTCTTCCACCAAATGCTTCCATCTTGCAGAGGCCCCAAAGCAACACTGTCAACTGACTGAAACCTCCAAACTGTGAGGCAAAATAAACCTTTCATCTTCTTAAATTGATCATCTCAAGTATGTGTTACAGTGATGGAAAGCTGACTAACATAAGCACTATTTACTGCTTCCTCTGCAAATGTCAATCACATGTTTTCAGTGAATCCTTCAAATCTTTCTGGGCACAATGCCTCAAGAACCTCCTTTCAGGCAATTAGAGTACTCCTAGAAGGACAAATCTATTTACTGTCCTGAACCCAACAGTCTGGATGGGTGATCAATGCCAAGAACCAAATGTATTTCACTTCACTTGTTGTACAGGATTGTCCTGAGTCAGGCAGACATCATCTTCCTGAGCATCCTTCTTGCCAAAGAGCATCACAGCTAAGCTTGTTGACTGTTCATACCCAGCCTAGGAGTAGGGGCAGGGAGAGTCACATGACCATCACCTGAGTATCAAATCACTTCTAACTGTGAAGAACAATTCTGCCCTAATTACATGTTGCCTATGGGAAGGGTTAGAGTGTATAGGCTGGGAAAGACTGAAGGAAGGTCTCTAGACATTTTGTCCAGCTATGGAGAAGCCATCATCCATGCTTGGATGAAGACATTTGGTGCCTCCTTAGGTGGGGAGCACCCATACTCCTCTAAGTACCCCTCACGCATTGCTTTGTAAGTAAGGCCAATAAACTCATTGGCTTTCCAGAGTGCATTTCAGTGGCATCATGCCTTGATTTGTGGATTTGTGGTTGGAACCAAGGAAGGAACTGGGAGGCATTGTTTATACCTCTCCAAAGAATTTTAGCAACATAGTGTATCGATTATAAGTATAATTTGAATGTAAATTGTATCTTTGAATATAAAACAGCCTTCTATAACTTAGTTGATGCTACAAGAGCTGAAAGATGCAGCCACCTGTTTCCTCTACCACAGGGAGTAATATTGTTCTGGAAAAATAAATCTTTATGTTTCTCCTGACACTCTCCATCAGCCTCACTCCCGTCCCAAGATGATGCAGCACTTGCCAATTCTTAATTGCTAAGTGCTCATTTTGCAATTAGCACTGCATTCATTTCTCATCACTATTCATCTGGGAAGGTAAAGGCAAGTTGATGTTAAACCCTATGGCAACTGTTTCATCACTTCCTGACCGCAGCCTATTTATTTCATATTTCTGCTTATCTTTTCATTACGGTTTGTAAAACTATAACAAAATGGACATTTATTACACGGTAATGTGGAAAATGATCATTATTCTAGAACACATCCTTTTGCTCTCAGTGAAAGGCATGTTCCTCTTTTTATATTCTTTTAGATCCTTCCAAATGAAATTTCATTAACTGTGCTGTGAAGTCACACAGCACAGCCTTGGAAATAACACAGATGGGTATTGAGAAAATTGGTATTTCAGACATGGTCCCTGGCCTTGAAGAAAGCATCTTAACGGCGAGAATAAATTTACTGTGGAAAGTAAGGAGACAGTAAGCAGTTGTTTCTTCTTTTCATGTTCCATCTATTGGGCCAAATTTTATATCTGCACCCTTTTCCAGTAAAACTGTCAACAGATTCACTTTCATCATCCTCGTTTATATAAGAGCCTGGTGTTCAAGATCAGCCTGCTGGTTGACATTGTTCAGTGACTGCTGCACCTGGCTGGGGGTCTCTGGTGACTTTCCTGGAGTACACAGAGATGAGTCAACCATATGAAATAGGTTTTTAGCTACAATGGAAAAATGTAATAGTATCATATCACTTATGATATCATAATATGTGATCTCAAAAATGAAGTTCTATTAACAACCATCCGAGGTGCAAGCTTAGAATGTACAGTGTGTATGAATTAATGTCTAATAAACCTTTCTATAGAGTTCAGCCCTGACTCCTCATAAAGGCCTTAATGGGAGTTACAATCATTAATAATAGACTGTTGGAGGCTGGAGAGATTGCTCAGTGGTTAAGAGAACTGGCTGCTCTTTCATAGGACCCAGGTTTGATTTCCAGCACCCACAAAGTGGTTAATAACCATCTGGACCTCCAGTTCTAGTGGAATCTGATACCATCTTCTGTCCTTCATGACTACTACATGACACAGGTGCACTTATATACATGCAGGCAATATACTCAAACACACAAAAAATGTAAAAAGAATAAATAAAATATTTTAAAAATTTATAGACTTAGTTAACTTTTATTTTTAGCAAGATTTCTTCATCTTGACAAAATAGATCAAGCAAACTAACCATCCCTCAGGATAAGTTACCAGATTGTATTCTAGAATCTATTTTATCCCCAGCAAGTCTCAGAAGTCCTGGGCCAGCTCTTTCTTGAATAACCACACCTCTCACCTGATAATTAAAATGATGTATAGTATATCTGTGCAGCATTGGTAAGTGCAAGAGAACACAGAGGTCTAATACCCATCATGCAAACATCTTAGTTGGGAAAAATTCATACCTCAGAACCAGAAATCAAAGACTTGATGGCTTCACAGTGAATTCTATAAGATGTTATTAAGATGTCACTGTACAGCCATAAAACTGGTGAGACAGCAATGGACAGCAGTCACTTAAACAAGGACATTTAAAACATAAATGAAAAGTTGGCATATTCACTGGTAGATATAAGTGAACCAATGAATAATGTTTTTTCTCGAATGCTAATCTCATCAAAAATATTTTAAACTAACTTCGTGAATGATCTTACAACTGTCTGTAGTCCATCACTAACGAGTCAGGGACTGGTAACTTGAAACCAACATATACATAGTGCACTGGGAGGACCTTCAGAGTCCCTGTGTATAACTATGAGATCGAAGTGCACAAGTCAACAGCATGTGTGATGAATACTGCTGGACTTGTGTAGTGTACAACCTGCACAATCACACTTGGAAGTTCTGTGAGCCATTAGTGTATTATTCACATTTTGATCAATAGAATTGATGATAGAAATGTGATCTTATTATTTTCACTGTTTTATCAAGATTTGTCCTAAAACAAAATGTCCTTAGCTAATAGAAGGTTCATTATCCCCCAGATCCATCTCATTCAAAGTGAATGTACCAAATGAAGCTGGAGCTATAATTCTGTTTTATTGTAATCAGTTGTGAGATATGTTCAGACTGTTACTGGTGTTCATAAAACAATGAAGTATTTCCACTCCCCTCTTCTTAAATGATTCCGAAGCTTTTGGTGACAGAATATTGGTTGTCCTATTCAGGGACAAGCACTCTACAGTCTCTCATTCTCTGCACTTTGGCTAGTTGTGGCTTTCTGGGTTAATTACCCTTTGTTGTATGAGGAAGCTTTGCTGGTGAGAGTTGACAGAGGCATTAATATTCTCACTACCCCTGTTCCACTATGTTCCCCAAGCCTTAGATGTAGAGATTCCATTGCAGATGTGTCATTTGGGACTGGGCATCTCACAGATACTTATTTTCTGGGTTCTATCAGTTGTCAAACTCTGTAATAGTCGACATTTGTTGTAAAAAGAAGCTTTTTGATGAGTGGTGAGAGGTACACTTGTCTGTATATATAAGGATACTTATTTATTATACAGTAAGAAATTTTCTTGGTTTAGGGATATGACAGAGGTAGGTTTTTCTGTAGGATCTATAGCCTCTCCAGCCACATGTATTTGGCTATGTTTACAGTACCACACATGAGTTCCCTTCCATTGAGTGGGCCTTAAATCCAATTAGAAAGCTGTTGATTACCCTCAAGATAGAAGCACCACTATTGCACTGATATAGTTTGTTGACCAGTCATTATAGTTTATTAGGCTTCACATCTGGGTAGGACCATTGATTGGTTTTCTCCTTGGCAGCTTGCATTATTCTCTGATACTATGAGGGCTAGTCTTCAGGGAGGAAGCTTCCAGGTCATTTACACCTCCATTGCCTTAAGTTCTGTGTCTGAGTATGTTCTGACTTTGGCAATAGGGTTTTACCTTCAAGTTCTGGGAGGTATCTGTGGCAATAGCCTGTGTTATTTTCGGAGTGTCTTGACCTCCCTTGACCATCAGGTCCAAAGGAGGCTTCTCCTGTCTGTCATTGTGTTTCTTGTGATCTAGTCTTCAGGTATACACATGCATTCACATAATATTGTATGTGTATTTTTCAGTAGGCGTTTGGTGGTAAATGACCACAAGGAAGCAGAGTTTTCCAGGTTCCTGGGAAGTTGCTCATACGACCTTACAGCCATGGTGAAAACATGTACAAGACTCATGTAAGCTTAAACCAGAAAAAAATCCCCAGCATAGAAGTGGGGAAATAGGTAAGAACCCTCAACCTAAGCTGAGGAACTATTGACAACAGAAGACTACTGGTAGAGGGAGGAGTTGGTTTTCTTTAAGGGGTCGATGCTAGATAGGTTGACCAGGCTCCAGTGGATGGACTTAAACTGAGGGACACCTGGGGACACAAACTTGGCTCAATAGGCTTTAACATATATGGCAGAATGTATGACATTCAGCGGGGGTCTATGAAGTGTGTAGATTGGGAGAGGGATCTAAATATGATCAAGATACATTGTATGAAATTTGCAGATAGTAAATTTTTTAAAAATTAAAAATAAACAAGTTTATCAGAAGCTGAAGGCACAGTTATAGGAGAAACAAAACAAAACAAAACACTGAAATATGTGCAAAATCTGCTTGAAACAGAATGCATTTGAGTTTATACATCATCCCTGCAACAATGTCACTCTCATTTACATTTCAAGCATTTTCTTGAATTTAAGAAGAGAAATGGCACCCAGGTCAGTACCAATAGGACTTCTCTAGACCTGCACTACCTTTCCTTCCTATCTGTCTTCAGGAGAGGAGGCTTCATGGGAGTGAAGACACTGCACATCATGAACTGTGTGCTGGGGCAGGTGAGACAACAGCTTCAGGGCTGAGATGTGTCTCTGTGGATGAGCATTTGCCTAGTGTGCCAGGAGCCCCAGTTCCCTGGGGCAGGGGATGAAGGGATAAAGAGAAGGGAGAAAGAAGAAATAGTGAAAGGAAAGACAACAAGGAAAAAAGGATGAGGGAGAGAAAGAAGGAAGGAAGAAAGAAGGAAAGAAGGAAGACAGAAGTTCTACTGTGTTCTGAAATTCAAATAAGAAAAATTCAGATTTCTTTATGAGAAAGAGAAAAACAGAAGTACCAGTCAACAAAACAAGAAAGGCAAAGAAACAAAATCTTAATACCCAGAGTCACAGGCAGCTGAAAAGCTAGCAGAGGTCTCTGGACCAGTAGATTCTCCTCCCCCCCTTCACCTTTCAATGACTCTTGCAAGTTGTCTTCACTTGCCCCCTGACCAGTGACCACCTGCTTCCTGACCAGCACCCCTCAGACAAAGCCAACAAATCCTAAGGGAATAAGTTCATCATCAGTGTTCTGTCTCTCAAGTGACCATAAGAGTTTGCTTTGCCTTTCCACTCAATGTTTTATTGACTGTTAAAAATAGAACATAGTCTTCATCCTCAAAATGCTGGCAGTCAAATAGCACAGATGGATGTGTGCAGGGCCATGCAATGTCCTGGGCCCCGTGATGTTTATGAAGCAAGACAGGAGAAGATGATCAGCTTTATCTGGGGTGAAGACAAGCAGACAAGGAGCAGTGCATATGATGGGAAGCTGGAGAAGCCAGGATCCAGCCACACTCTTGATGTTCCCACTGCCTGGAGTGTGGAAAGATGGCATTCCCACGGGGGATCTGCAAATCTTAGGACCACACTGCGATGGCCTCTTCTGCCTCCTGAGGCACCTTCTCAGAAGATGTTCAATGGTAGGGTGGCTGTGGACAGGATGTGACAACTTCCCATCCCTCCAGGGATCATTGTGCTTTTAAGGCAAACCAGCACCCACAAAGCCAGCCAGGTCCTTTGCAGGGCCATTGTGTGTTCTCTGCTCTAGCCCTGCTCATCCTCTTCTAGATCCTTAGCACATCCTGGTCTCTGTGCTCAGGGCTGTACACATGTGGCTTCCTCAGTTAGGAGCCGTCCCTCATCCTCAGCATCCTCTCTGCTCTCATGCACACAGCAAAGTCAGCTTCACTAACCCTGGAACTTTCTCTGACCCCATCACTACCTTGCAGTGAATTTGCCTTTAGAGCCCCTCATATTCTCTGTGATTTCTTTCTCTTGGACTTAGGGCTACTTTAAAACATTGCATTGTTTACTTATCTCATTGCTGTGACAAAACACTTGAAAAGAAGCAATTTAAGGAAATAAGGATTTATTCTGACTTCCAGTTTGAGGGATAGAATTCAGGAGCAGAGGGAAGACATGGCGGCAGGACGGGAGCCCACTGATCACAATACACCTGTAATCAGGAAGTAGAAATGAATGAATGCTTGTGCTAAGTCCACTTTCCCCTTTCATTTAGTCCCCAGCACATGGAATGATATTACCTATATTTAGGGTGAGTCTTCTAACATCAACTACGCTGATCTAGATGAACCATGTGCAAAGGCTTATCTCTGATAATTCTAGATCTAGGCAAGTTGACGGTCTTAAGTGTCACAATCATGTATTTCTCCATTTCTCTTTTCAGTGTGATCAAAGGCAGACATATATGACCATTTTGCCCATCACTTTCTTTCTAACAGCTGGCAGAGAAGGCATACAGTGTGTGCTCAGATACTTCGTTGAGTAGATAGGTGAATAGACTCTAGACCTTATTGCAGTAAAAACTTAAAAATGGAGGAACTGTTTCAAGCTAAATGTCAGATAGTCTTAATTCTCCTGTAGTTAATCCTGTGCACTAATTGGAAGTTTGTAACAACTGATCCTTTAGTAACCATTTTAAAATTTTAGCGTAGTCTTAAATTTGAACACATACTTACACGAGATCTACCTAACTTTTGGAGTGTTGTATTTTTGTACCCAATTTTTAACATCTTATTTGAATAGAAGACATTTTGCACAGCTAATAAAGCAATACTCTTTCTTACTAACCAAAGCCCACACTTGGTTAGAATGCTCTTAGTTTTCTTAATTAATGACCTTTCAGAGTCCCAGGAATTGATCCACAGCATGTTCCCCCTTACTCTCGGGCCTCCTCTGTCTCCTGTTACCTCCTCTGGCCTCCTTGTTTTAGCCCACCTTCTTAATCCTGAGAAGTTACTGGTATATTGTAGACACCCCCACAACTTGCTCCTTCTGATAGTTTCTTGACACTTACATGAACTTACCAGTGTTTGGATGGATACCACACAGGGAAAGTGCCATTCACATCTCATCAAAGATGCACAGTCAGCAGAATGGACATCTCTAATGACATCCTTGACTCACTCTTGACAGAGCATTAACTTCCAGGCTTCTGGGAAAGTTTCTCCTGTCCCCCTTCCATAGTACACTCTCTGGAAGGAGAACCACTAGCAGCCCCCAGATGAGGAGTAGGGAGGTGTGCACCTCCTTGATGTGGAGCTCCTACATAGATGAGCTAAGATTCTTCAATCTGGACATATAACTATACTTACCCACTTGTTGTTTATTCCATTTAATTATTTAGATTGGTATGAAATCACTTATTTTCTACTTTGAATTATAATTCAGCATTATATTTTTCATTTTCTTACTGATTTTTTCTCATTTTTAGATACAGAAAGCTTTTTAAATATTTAATTTTAAAAAACTTATGTGTATAAGTCTTGATTCCCCTGCAGCCTAAGCACCTCCACTCCCTGCCCCCAACACTACCCCCCTTCAAGCCTTGGGTTCAGGCCCACTCCTGCTCTTCTGACTCAGATCTCTTGATTAGCTTCCTAACTCAGACTAATTTAATCCTCTAATGTAATTTTATACTTTCGTCAGGCTATCCCTTCCTTGCCCCTGGACTGCAGATATGCCAAATACAGACCTGCCTACCTACTACCCTGACAAATATAACTATATCACTCATCAAAAAAGTTTCTTTTTACAGCAGATGGAGGCTGTTATAGAGTTCCACAACTTGGTCTCACAGAGAATATATATCTGAGAATATATATCCAGCCCTAAATGACACATCTACAGTGGAACCTTTATGCCTAGGGCTTATGGAACATGGTGGAACAGGGGGTAGAGAGAATACTAATACATTCCTCAACACTCAACAGTGAAGCTTCCTCATACAGCAGAGTGCTGTGCACACAGACAGCCATAGCTGTATACATTTTAGAGAATAAGAGACTGTAGAGTACCTGTCTCTGGATAGGACTCCTATATTAAACCTTACCCACCCACCTCAGGGACCATTGCAGAAGAGGGTACAGAAAGGTTGTAAGAGCCAGGGCTGGTACATGAACATAGGGAAACAGAGGCTTTGAAATCATTGGGAACTTGCAATAGAGGTGACAGCATTCACAAGACCCATGAAGACTCAATAAGGCAAAAGACCAGCATAAAATGAGGGAAATGGGCAGCAGGCTTAGGAACTATTGGCAACTGATTACTCCTGGGTGTGGGAGAGTAGATCTTAAAGGGAGAGACTCTGTATAGGCTGACTTGACTTCAGTGGATGAACTTGCACTGAGGGACATCTGTATACAAATGCGTGACCAGAAAGGACTTAACATATATGACATGATGCATGAAATCTGGTGAGGGGTGGGGATATGCGGGGCATAGAAGGGGGAGGGGTCGGAATTTGATTGAGATCTATTGTATGAAATGCACAAAACCACAATAAAAATATTAAAAGAAAAAGTATGTATGTGTGTGTCTTTGTGTATGCCATATGTTTGTAAGTGTCTGCGAGTATCTGCCCCTCTGGAACTTGAGTATACAGGCAATTATGAGCACCTGAGGTTGGTACTGGGAAATCAACTCCTGTCCTCTGGAAGAGCAGCAAGAACTCTTAATCTCTGAGCCATCTCACCAACCCTCTGAAAGCTTTTCAAAATGGTTCCTTTGCTCCTTTGATATATACTGTCTTTGTTGCTTATTATTTTCTTACAGAATGAGATATTCCAATGTGTGTTTTGCTGATTTGTTCCTGCTTTTTTTTTTTCCTTCTCAGTGCTAGGGATGAAACCCAGGGCTTCATGTGTGCTAGGTAGGTAGTCTATAATTGATCTATCTCATCAGGCATTTATTTATTGATATTTTAAAATTTTGATACAAGTTCTCACTAACCCAGATTGGCTTTCAACTTACTCTAACTCAGGGAGGACTTGAACTTGTGATCTTCCTCCTCCAGCCTCTGGAATAGCTGGGATCACAGCTGTGAGCCCCCAATACTGGCTTCTGGTGTCTTTTTGTGTGTTCCCTGTCCCAAGAACCAATGTTCTTCCATTTCTGCATAGATCTCTGATTTCTTTTGGTACAGAATGGAATTAGAACCCTACATCTGGGAACAAAGCGATTGCTTTTTAAAGAGCCAGTTTAAATCTCACATGTATCAAGAACTTTTTATTATGAAAAGTCAACATGGAAGATGACATAGAAATGTTTCTATATTTTCTTAATGTGCATTCATTCCAGATTTTATGTAATAAAGGACAATATATTGTACCCTCATTTGTAAAGTCACTTTTGATATTCCCATTTGCTGTTCTGCTTCAGTAATATCCTCTATTCCTGAACTTCACATGGAATATTCACACCAAACCTGTTACATCTGCGCCATCGCCCTTCAACTATGAAACCTCATATAGCCTAAGGCAAATAAGCTTTGCTTTTTGAGTATAAGACTTAAAGGGAAAGTCTTTAACACCCACTTCTGCATCTTTGTTGCTCCTTTGACTTATCTAACTTGGCAGATAGAAAAGTTTTCTTCTGAGAAAGAAAAGACCTCTGAACCACAGAGCCTTCTAATGTGGGGCATAGGAAGCTTCTGTAATAAACAAAGGAAGTCAGATGCTTCCTTTTCCATAACTTCTAAGAAAATTATTATTGCTCATGTCTACTACCAGCTAGCAATAAAAGGAATTCAACACGAATCAAAGAAAATTCCTCATCACAGGAATTTATTTACTTTATCAAGAGAAACAAATGTTAAGCAAAATTCTTAATCATCTGGATGGGGATATTTTCTCTACATATAATATAGATAAATAGACTATGGCAATCTATATTATTTGCTTCTAATACAAGGCTTCTAATGTAGTTTCAGAAGAACACATTTAAGTTTTGCAATCATAGCTGGTATAAATGTGCCAGACTATATTAAAGTCAAATACTTTCACAGAGATTTGTAACTATAGGTGTTTGAGTCCTCCTGTGAAATTTATACTCCAAACACTTTTAAAAGTGCAAGGGTCTAATAAAAGTGGCTGGGATTTGATAAAATTTGGAACATTTAATTTTGACTAATATGATATTCTTGGTGTATTGGGGATATATGCATATATGTATATGTATAATATGTGTGTGTTGTCAGGTATAACTATTTTTAAAAGATTTTCTTAAAAATTTACCAATCTGTATAAATTAATGGAAAGCAATAAAGCAATGGAAAGATTTTTAAATCATCATTAATATAATGCAAGCAAGATTTATAGTTTCAGCTTCTATATGTGAAGAGAGCATGAATGTTGTCACTCCTTTACAAGAAAACCTGAACATTTAAAATGAGCCCAGTTTTGGACTAAACTGAATTGAAGCTGTGTGGTTATCACAACCCTAAAATGGGAAGATAAGAATCCAGAGAAATAACCAAGATCTGCTCACAGGTCACAAAAGCCACTGGGCATAGGATCCTGTGGGAACATTTAAAGATAACTTTGATGACCCACTGGATGCTGAGTATAGACTAGAGTAAGACTGAGAGGCTACAGAGACACAGTTTTTGAATGGAACCCAGACTTCAGTGATTCTGGACAGTCGCCAGCTTTTCACGTAAGGATCCAAGAAAAATGTCCTCTTGACTCTGGCGGGAGAAGGAAGAGAGAAGTGATGATGACACAGTCTTTGTAACTTCTCCATGGGAAAGTTCCTGACCTTGAGGGAAAGGGTCATTCAAACCTTATCCTGTTTAGAAGATATGCATTTTTTCTCACTCTAATCATTGCTGTACCTAAGAGTGCAAAAACCATATGCCACTGGAGAGACGTGTGAGAGCACCACCATCAGCAAAACAGCCTGACTCGAAAAAGGAGATTGTTCATAAGGTGATGGAACTGTGATGAACACTAGACCAAAAGAACTCCTACAGAACAGCCGCGGACTGTGTTTGAAACTGCTGTGAAATGCAGACTCTTGACTGAGCGCAGCATCTAAGATTTTCTAGGGTCTAAGAGGTGAGGCAAATGAAAGAATGTGAACATTGGTTGGATCAACCATCAAGCAAGACTCCACGCCTAGCCTAACACAAATCTTCACATCAAACAACTATGTTCCTCAGTTCCTATCACCCAATACAACATGGCCAGCTTTCACAACACATTGCAAAGTGCGCCAAAAAAGCAACAGAGAACTGTCCAAAGAAATAAAATAAGTACTGGAAGCAGACTCAGATGTAACACAGATGTTGAAATCATCAGACCAGGAATTTTAAAAGATAAATATGTTCAAGGTTCATGAAAAACATAGACCACATACCAGAACAGACAGTTAACATGCACAAAGAAACAGAAACTAAGAAGAGAAAGAAAGTGCTAGAAAGGAAGATGTCTCTGTTAGACATGAGGAATGCTTTTGATTCATAAGATTATGGCCTAGGCAAGGAGGAATTGAAAAGACTGAAAATGAGGCAATTAAATCTTTGCAAACAGAACTGTAAAAAAAGGAAAAAAGGAGTTCAAGACAGAGTAATAGATAATGACAAAAGATGGGAATTTGGGCCAAAGGGCCATGAGACATAAAAGAAGAGGCTGGGAGAGGGAGGAGGCTACAAGGGAGGATATGGGCTGGCAGGGGTGGGAGAGATGAGGAAGGAGAATCACTAAAATACACTTTGTTCAGAAATGTCATGATGTTATCAAACAATTATAGGCTTACTTAAAAATTGAAAAAAAATAAAAAAAGAAAAAAGAAATAATGGAAAATAGAACAGAGCACAAGAACTGTGGGGTAACTTCAAAAGTTAGAACATATCAATATTAGAATATTAAAACATTATCTCCCCTTCTCTCAGACTCCCCAGTAGAAACCCCAGACTTCAGTTTTCCTTAGGGAAGTTCCCCTCAGAGGGGAAGGAACTATATTTGTTAATAACTTGCTAACTACTCCTGAAGTCAGAAATTTTAAAAGAGAACTGGGTTCTCATTAGATGATTCCTGTGCGGTGGCAGAGCAGTCAATCCACTTCTTAGGGCCTCATCTTCATACCTGGGCCAAATTAGTATCTGTCCTGAGTGTTCTGCTCTTGAGAGAAGAAAGATAATGATCAGGGGGAGCACACCAGTTACTTGGGAACAAGAACATGGGGCAGATCAAGGGGTCCTGCCACCAGATGTTCAATTTCCCAACCAGGATCTTGGATGGAAGACCAATAATGAAAGCCCATGGGGAACATCTGTGGCACTTGAGGGATCTGGATGTGAGAGGAATTAAAAAAACCTGGTTCCTCAGTCTCAAACTATCAGTAGAGCTTCTAATATCCAAGAAGGAAGGGATAAAAAATTCAGTTGATTCTTTCTTTCTTTTAGGTAGCCTAAAGAGACAAGATGAGAAAACATTCTAGATGAAATGTGGAGGACCCCTTTTGTCAGGGATTGCTTAAACTACATTTTGTGAACAGCAGTTGGACAGGTATCTTTTTAGAGTTACAAAAGGTAGAAAATTGGAGCAGCATGGTTTGGTGTGGCTAGGTCTGACACTGTCTTAGAGCATGTGGTCCCCAGGCAGCTACTTTTCTAACTAGGCAGAAGGCCCACATAGTCATGCTAAGATACTAAATCATGGTTCTCTAAAACAGACCACATACTAGTACACAAAACAAACCTCAACAAATATAGAAAAATTAAAATATCTCTTTGTATCCTTTCTGATCACAATGCAATAAAGTTTAAAATCAACAGCAAAAAAGAATCTGTAATAATCATGTGAACACATGGAGGTTCAACAATACACTACTGAATGATGAATGGATCAAAGAAGAAATCAAGAAGAAATAAAAAATTCCCAGAATTAAATGAAAATGAAGAAAGGATAACGAGATAACAAACTTTCTAGGACATATTAAAAGTAGTACCAAGTAATAAGAGGGAAATTTGTAGCTCTAAGCATCTACATTAACCAAAAGAAAGAGCAGACCCAAATCAACAAAATCAGAGCTGAACAGGGAAACATTACAATATACACCAAAGAAATCCAGAATATTATAAAGGAATACTTCAAAAATCTATACTCTGTTAAGTTAGAAAATCTAAAGAACTGGATTAATTTCTAGATAAAACTGGACTATCAAAGTTAAACCAAGAAGAGATCGACTAAAATAGACAAACAACAAACAGTAAGTTGAAACAATAATATAAAAACTCCCAAATAAATAAAGCCTAGGTTCATATGAATTAGCAGCATAATTCTACCAGATACTAAAGAACTATAACCAATACTGCTCAAAATATTAAAAAAGACAGAAACAGAAGTAGTATTTCCAAACTAATTGTATGAAGCCAATAGTATCTGAATACCAAAACTAAGACACAGACCAATATCCCTGATGAACATATATACAAAATTTTTCAATGAAATGTTTGCAAAGTGCATATATGCATATATTAAAAAGATCATCCACCATGACCAAGTTGTCTTTATTCTGGAAATGAAGAGATGGTTTAACAAATCACATAAATGGACTTAAAAACAAAAATCATGTGATCATATAAATAGATGAAGAAAACTCAACATGCCTTCATAAAAGTTCTAGAGAAAATGGCATCAGAGGAGACATAACCTCAAAATAATAAAAACAACAGACAACAAATCCACAGCCAAAATAATTCTAAATATAGAACAACTTGAAGCATTCCCCATTAAAATCAGGAAAGAGACAAGGCCGTCCTCTATCCCCACTCTTTTTCAATAAGGTGCTTGCTAGAGCAATACTACCAGAGAAAGAAATTAAAAGGATGTTAACTGGAAAAGAAGAAGTCAAATTATCCCTATTTGCAGATGCTCTGATACATAGAAGAAACCCCAAAATTTCCATCAGAAAACTTCTAAAAATCATCCAAACTTTCAGCAAAGTAGCAGATACATAATTAACTTACAAAAATTAGCAGTCTTTTTACACGCCAGTAGCAAGCAGGCAGATAAACAGATCATGGAAACACTCTCATTTACAATAGCCTCAAAAAAAGTCTTGTAATAAACCTAAGCAAAGAGTTGAAAGATCTCTATAACGAAAATTACAAATCTCTGAAGAAAGAGATTGAGGAAGACACCAGAAGATGGAAGGACCTCCCATTCTCATGGATTGATAGAATTAATATTGTGAAAATGACCATCCTACTGAAAGCAATTTACAGATTTAATGTAATCCCAATCAAAATCCTCATGACATTTTTCACAGAAATCGAAATAGAAAAAGAATCCTAAAATTCACATGGATGCACAAAAGACTTGGATAGCCAAAGCAAAAAGAATAATGTTAGAGTGATTATCAGACCAGATTTCAAGCTATGTTACAAAGCTATGATAATAAAGATAGCATAGTAGTGGCACAAAAACAGACATGTAAATCAATGGAACAAAATAGAAGATCCAAACATGAGTGCATGTTATTATAGCCACCTATTTGACAAAGTTGCCAAAAATACACACTGGAGGAAAGTTGGCATCTTCAAAAAATGATAGTTAAAAAAATTGGACGTCCACATGAGGAAGAAAGAAACTAGACATGTATCTATCACCTGGCCCCAAAATGAATTTCAAGTGATCAAAGACCTCAAGGTGAAACTTGAAACACTGAAACCATTTTTTTAAAAGGCTGCACCCTTTACGATATAGGTGCAGTCTAAATCAGACTCCATTTGCTTAAGAATTAAGGCTAGCAATAGACAAATTGGACCTCATGAAACTGAACAGCTTTATACAGCAAAGAAAAGAACTAATCAAGTGAACAGGAAGCCCACAGAGTGGGAGAGAATCTTTACCAGCTATACATTTGATAGAGGATTAATATCTAGAATATACAAAGAACCCAACAACAATAACAACAGCAAAAAAGAATCAAGAAAACAAATGCCTCAATTCAAAACTGGGCTACAAATCTGAACGCAGTTCTTAATAGAAATACCTTTAAAAAGGTTCAACATCCTTAGCAATTAAAGAGAAGCAAATTTAAACTACTTTAAGATTTCATCTTACCCCAGTCAAAAGCCTAAGATTAAGAGAACAATTGACAAGAAATGCAGGTGAAGACGCAGACAAAGTGGACTATTCATTCACTGCTGGTGGGATTGCACACTGGTGCAGCCGCTGTGGCAACCAGCATGGAAAATTCTCAAAGCATAAAAAACTAAAAGTAGATCTATTGTTTGACCCAGTTATGCCACTCCCTGGCACATACCCGAAGCATTTGATACGCTATGACTGATATATTTGCTGAGTCATGTTTATTGCCTCTTTTCGCAATAACTAGGAAATGGAAATAACCGAAATGTCCCTCAACTGATGAATGAATAATAAAAATGTGGTACATCTACATAATGGAGTTCTATTTTGCTAAAAAGAAAAAGAAAATCATGAATCTACAGGTAAATGGATGAAACTGCACATCGTTATTACTAGGTGAGGTAACCCAGACTGAGAAAACAAGCAAAGCATGTTCTCTCTCATTTTGTGGATCCTCGCCGGCTGAATCTTTAGAAATTGAGTATACATCCTGAAGTAACCACAGGTGCCAGGAAAGTAGAAATGGACCATGGGCACTATCAAGGGGAAAGTGGGGAAAATAGGAGGTACTTTAATTGCCAAGGGGTACAGAGGGTGATATGGGGGAGAGAAAGTAGGGGGAGATAAATGATATTAAAGTTTTCTGAAAAACCATAGGGAACTGTATTATTTCGTAAGCTTGCTGAAGTATGCACATATAATACACAAGTGTATGAATGTCAATGAAGGTATCTAACAAAAGTCCCAGTGCCAGGCAAGGGAAACCTTCCTTTGAGTTGTTGGTCAAGGTAGTACAAAGACCCCCAAAATAATATAAGCTATTGCCATAGTCCTTGGTTGCCTGACAGAACTTGAAGATGATGCCCTATAGATGAAGACACCATACACTTTGCACACAGGATTTAAAGAACTTGGACTGGAATTGATCTGGAAACCTCCTCCCTGAAGACTAGCTCTCATTGTATCAGAAGGTGCTATGTCAGCTGCCAGGAGAGAAAACCAATCAATGTTCCAACCTATCTTTAAAGCCTACAATCTACAAAAAGACTGGCCCAACAAAATATTTCTCTTGGTCAATAATGACACTTTTATCTTGGGGGTAATCAACAGATGTCTAAATGGACTTAAGACGCACTGAATAGGAGAGAATTCATGCAAAGTACTGTAAATATATCCAAGTCCCTATGGCTGTAGAGGTCACAGACATGAGAGGAAAACCTATTACTGTGACTTTCTTAAACTAATGTAATTTCTTACTATATTCTAGATATTTCACAGATAAGTGTACATCTCACCACTCATTGAAGAAGCTTCTTTTTGCAACAAATGGAGATGATTACATTGTTCCACAACTGATCAAAATGTAGTGAGTAAGCAACTGTGTGGTGCCTCACCCCAACTGATATATCTACAATGTAACCCATATGCTTCAGGCTCAGGGAACATCCTGGAAGAAGGGGCTGAACAACTTTAAGGCCAGAGGACCAAGATGCCAGCTTATAGTGCCTTCTGGACATGACAAGGAAGCTGTACCCATTAAATTGTCACAATATGGTGTCTAAACAAGATATATATACATATATATATATATATACATATATATACATATATATATATATATATATTGACATCAGTTTACAGCCAATGTGCATGGGGGAAGTTTCACAGGTTCCCACCTCTAGATGAAGAGCTACAGGCAATCAATGGCTGCTGAGGGAGGGAGAATCAGCTTTTTTAAAGGATGAGCTCACTTATAGGTTATCTAATCCCATGTGGTCAGCCCCAAACAAATGAGCATCATTGAATGGACTCAGTGAATTATGCGAGTGTGTGTGTGTGTGTGTGTGTGTGTGTGTGTGTATTTAGCAATAAAAATGGAAGAAGATGAAAATAAATTGAGAGGGAGTGGGGGGCATGGGAAAAGTTCGTCGGTGGAGAGGGAAGGGTGAAGTGGATGAAATGCAGTACTTATGTATGAAACTCAAAAAATTTAAATAAATAAAACCAGGCCAAAAAATCAAGAATAACAATAACAATGAAAGATCTTTCAGTAAGATAGGAAGATAATGGGACTATCATGGTCAGTAAAAAGGACAAATGTTTCAAAATCCTAACAGTAAAATTATAGTTATATCCAGAGAGAATCAATATTAGAATATCGGGATATTACAAGAAGACATAGAACAGAGAAGAAATAGCTGAAGTGATGACTCAGAACCTCTCTCTAGTTAATAGCAGATACTAAACCACAGATCTAGGAATGTTTTAGAACAGTAAACAGAATAGATGCCGAAAAATGAAAAAATCTACACCTGGGCTTGTAATATTCAAAATATATAGAAAAAAAATCCCCCCAAAATCTGAAAAAATTGTGGGAATATTATCTACAGAAGACTAAAGTAAGAATCACTATGGACTTCTTCTTTGAAAACATGCAAAAAAAAAAGGTATAAAATATTTTGTCATGCTTTGTCTCCCCAAAGCCCATGTGTTGAAGGCTAATCCTCAGTTTGGTGCTATAGGAGGTGCTGAAGTCTTTAAGAGGTGGAGCCTAGTAAGTGGAAATTAGGCTATTGAATGCATGCCCATGAAGGGGGTGGTGGAACCTCAGCTGTTTCTTCTATTTGTTTCCTAACTTCCATAAAATAAACAAGTTTCCTCTTTTACATCTTCACATCATCACGTGCTTCTCTAGAAGTTGTAGGGCTCACCAACCATGAACTGAATCTTAAAAACTGAATGAAGATAAACTTTTCCTCTTTTTAAGTTGTTTATCTGAACTACTTACAAACTAACAGAAACATAAAGGTAACTAACACAATTTAACAAAAGAAAATCCAATAGGGAAATCTATATTTTAACACAATTAGCCTTCAAAAGAGAAGTAAAGTCTTCCCTGAATAAGAACCTGGAGGAATTTTTGCAAGCAGATCCATCCATTAAGAAATGTGTAAAGACGTTCTTCTGGGAAAGAAAATGACAGTGATAAGAAGTTTAGAGCTATGGGAATAAAAGAAAAATATGTTGTAGAGCGAGGAAGTCACAGTAATTTTCTCCCCTTATTTAATCACTCTAAAAGAACTGCCAGTCATGGTGGCTCATGGTCTTTAACTGTAGCATTCAGGAGGCAGAGACAAGGGGATCTCTGCGAGTTCAAGGCCAGCCTGAGCTGTATAATGAGACCTTGTCTCAAAGAGTAAAATTTTAAAAAATTAAAATTCAAAAATAAAAGAACTGTTTGTTTAAAATAACAGTATAGACAATATAGGGAATGGGTACTAGATATGGATGGGTCATATGAATGGTATCCATGTCACAGGGATGGGTCCCAGGGATTGACAATTTCCTCTTGAAGGTTTCTTGTACCTCATGTAAAGTGGCATGATGCTAGTAATGCTAAACTTAGATTAGTTTAAATATAAACATATCCAAACTCTATAAAAAGTAACAAAAAGTTGTAGAAAAGATTATTAAAATGAAAATAAAAAGAGAAAAGATAAAATGGCAGCGTGTACAATGTTCTTTAATCCAAAGAAGGAGGAAAACACAGGGGATGAGAAGAAATAATAAACACCAATGAAATCATGCTGAAGAGAAAATAGTCATAAATATGGTAGAAATTAATCCATCTCTATTGTCCATAAGAAATGTCCTTTATTAAGAAACAGATAAACTGAAAGTGAAGCTGTGGGTTGCTGATGTAGCTCAGGATAAGAAGTCTAGGAACTCTGCTTTTCATATGTGAGGCCCTGGGTTCAAAATCCAGATTGCTAGCACTATAAAGACAAGAATGTCAAAGCAATGAATCATAGATTAAGATTTAACAGTAATCAAATGAAAACTGTGAGAGTGAAATTAATCTTAGACAAAGCAAGATTGAACCAAAAATATTAGCGATACAGATTGGCTTTACCTAGTGCCGAGAGGATTGATTCTAGGAGGTAGTGATGCATGCCTTCAGTATTAGGACTCCAGAGGCACAGGCAAGTGGATCTCTGTGTGTTAGAGGACAACATATTCTACAAAGTAATTTCAGGAAGGCCAGTCAGGGTTACATAGGGAGACTGTCCCAAAAACAAACAAAGAAACAAACAAACACACACAGAGACAAACAAACTAGAACCTAAATACAGTTCCAGTGCTGTTGTAGAGAACCTTAATGTCTCCATTTCCATGTTTGCTATGGTTTGAATGTCCTCAGTTGTGTTTGTAGCAATACTAAAAGTGAGAAGTTGAGTAGGACCGAGGCCCTGACCTTGACCATGAATGCATCCATGCCTCTGTTCTAGGAGTGAACAGAAGGAAGATAGTATGGACTCATCCCTCTTCCCCATCCTGTGCACATGCCTTTCACCAAGTGATAGTGTCTATCAGGTTATATCACCAGAAACTCCAACTAGACATGACACCTCCATCTGAACCCATCAGCCTCTCACCCTGTGAGAAATAAATTTCTCTTCTTTACAAGTTTTCCATTATATGGTATTCTGTTATAGCATTAGAAAATAACGAATAGCAATTAATATAGATCAAGTAGGCAGAAAATCAATAAAGAGGTTTAAAATGAATAGCACCATTCATCAGTTTGATATTTCTGACATTTATACAGTAATTTACAGTTCTGAAGACTGTGTGAACCATGTAGGAAGAAAATCCACACTTTGCCACAAAATACAACTTAATAAACCTAAAAGAGTAGAAATCCCAAAGCTCATGGTCTTAGACAAGAAAATTAGATGCAAATAACACAATGACAACTGGAAATTGCTACAAATATCTACTAAGCACAATTCCAACATGTAAGTTGCAAGATGTAATTAGAAAATATCTTAAAGTAAATAAAAATCAAAATTCAACTTAAAAAATGATGGACTATGGAAATTATATGCTTAGAGAAATATATATAACATTACATTCCTGAATTAGAGCATAACAATTGAAATTGTATATTAGAAAAGAAAACTAGTATAAAATGAGCAATCTCAGCTTTCACAGCAGGAAACTTGAGAAAGGACAAATTTTTCTCCTGTCCCAAATCAAAGAAAAGAGAAGATATGATAAAAATGAGTGAAGACATCAGTGAATTTGAAAATAGAAAGAGAAGCTTATGGAATGGAAAGCTGGTCTTTTGAAAAGATAAATAAAATTGATAAATTTCCCTTGTTAAATTAATGAAGACAAAAACAGACATGAACAAATTACTAATAACAGAAATGAAAGATTAAATGGGAGAGAGGAGGAGGTATGGAGAGGTTTAACCAAAAGTAAGGATGGATAAAAAGCCCCATGGAAAATTTTTACTTTGT
The DNA here is from genome assembly GCF_000622305.1 of Nannospalax galili. Lineage (NCBI taxonomy): Eukaryota > Metazoa > Chordata > Mammalia > Rodentia > Spalacidae > Nannospalax > Nannospalax galili. The sequence continues at coordinate 6,726,641 of NW_008356258.1, forward strand.
AAACTAAGCAAAATCATAAACAAAAAGTAATTTGAATGAGGTGTCCTGAGTTCATGGGTAATGCTGTTCCAAGAAGCTACATGGTATCAAATGAAGTTCCCATTGCCAGGTGTGGGATACCTCCCTATGAATGTTGGTCAGGGAGATGCTAGAAACCCCCCCAAACAGTATATTGTTGCAATTGCTCTTGGTTGCCCATCATAACTAGATTGTAAGAGTCCATTGATGAAAACACCATGCACTTTGGTTGCAAAATAGAGAAAACAAATGTGAAATAACCTGTAAACTTCCTCTCTGCTGGCTAACTTTTATAGTGCTGGAAGTTGATATTTAGGCTGCTGGGAAGAAACATCACTAATGGTCTTATTTAGCGATGAACCGTAAAAGTTACAATACTGATCTTCCAGGCAAGATGGATTCATCAGTGCTATTGTGGCATGAATGTTTTGGGAATAGCTGACTACTTTCTGGTTATAGCTGTAGCCTGCTTTACAGGAGTATACATTTTGTTTACTGGAAACCTGGCCAAAGCCTATGACTGGAACAATCACAGGACCTAGAGGAAATTTATAACTATTGTTTTGCTAAATGGACTTATTGTCAAACTACCTTCTATATATTTGCATTTTACTCAGATTTGGTCTGCACTCAATCTTAGTCAGAAAAGTTTCTTTATAGAGTGGGCAGCAGTTAATATAAAGAGTCACAGCTGGTCAAAGTACTGAGACTAAGTGATTATTGAGTGCCCAACCCTAAATGGGATTTCTATATCATTTCTAGCCCCATGCCCTAACTGAGGTTCAGAGAATGCAGAGGTATGTGATGCTACATTACAACAATGCCTGAATAAAAACAGTCTAACTCCTAGCATCCAATTTAGGCAAGAGGAGACCTGAACTTCTCTGAGAATCTGTTCTTTCAGATTTCTCCCAGAACTGTGCTCTCAAACCAAGACCTAGCTCTCTCTTTATTGAAAACATACATTCTGCGTGAAATGGGGAAGAAAAGGCAAAGACTTATCATTAAAATGATTTTGCCTCTCTGAACCCTACTGACCTAGAACAGCACATAAGCATAAACAGATATTGTCAGTCTAATCCCAAGTATTGTTTGCAACACAAATGGAATGATCTTCATTGTTTCCCATAAATATTTACTATTTTCAGTACTTGCTTGATAGACACAACATGCACATGCACATGCACACACACATACATACATACATACATACATACATACATTATTCTAGGTGAAAGAAAAGGAAGAGACATAAAAGATTAAAGCTATATGTTTAAGTTACAAGAGGAGCCCAAAGCCTAGCAAGCTATCTTACATTATAAACAATCTGAGACAGCATCAAATGATCTCAAAACATAAGATTAACTTTTTGATTGCTAGGTTAGGTAAAAGTCATTTGTCCAATAAAGTTATTCCCACGAGGAATCACCATGGATGAGAGATCGGAAAGATTGTAAGAGGTGAATGGTGGGGAGGAGTGCTGTGAAACTCTCTTCTGTGCAAGACTTGGGTGTTGCACTCATGAACACACTCATGATTTTGTGTAGTTACCTGCACAAAATCAACCCTCAACACTGCAGCATGCATGGTGGATGGACACATAAGGTACCATCTATAGCTGAGGAATTATTGGGAGTTAGTGGTTGTTGAAGAAGGAAATGTCATTTTTATTCAGTTGTGTAGCCATTGGCAAGTTGCCGTAATCCAGGAAGTAGTTCTGTATCTATCAACCTATATGCATGCAAGAAACCCTATTTAACTCCTGGTTTTAGAAAAAGCATGAAAGTAGGGTGGGGATACTTTGATTATGAAGAGTTCCAAAGGGAGTAAGAGGGAGATAAGAAAGGTTAATGGAAGTAAATTTAATCAAAATATATTATATACATGTTTGAAATTATCAAAGAATAAATTAAAAATTATTTTATGAAGAGAGATTGCCATCATTTATTCATGGGTACTACAACAATAAAGGAATGTTCTAAATCACTCCATGTCCATAGAGCCTGGTTGCAGCTTAGATAAATGGACCAGATTCATGATAGACACAAATTTCCAAATCTCAAGCAAGGATATATGGATTATCTGAATGGACCTACATCTATTAAACGTGTGCAATAAATGATTATTGATCTTCAAAAGTCACCAAACCTAAATGGTTCCATTGGTGAATTCTCCCAGAATTTTATGAAATAATGATTCTTTATAATCTTATAAACCCTAATAACAAAACTAGACAAAGAGATTGCAAAAATTGAAATTCCCAGTCTTTGGTGGGAAGGAGGTTTTCTTGACAAAACTCTGAAATTTTTTTATTCACATAAAATCCATGGGACTATGAGTAAACCATGGAATTCAGCTAATAACTTATCAATATTGGTCCATTCATTACACCATATATGTCATGTATGCAAGATGCTAAAAACAATGTCAATTGAGAATGGGATTCATGAGAATTTTGTGAACTTCTGAATGTTTCTATAAATATAAAACCACTACAAATAATAAAGTCTATGTTATGTAAAGGAGTACCAAGCAGGATCACTGGACCCTCATCTGAACATCCACCATTCTTCCCAGCCAACTAGTCCAGCCTTGAAAGACAAAAGAAAAATCAGGAAGAACCCAATAGAGGGATGCTTTTGGAAGCCCTTGTCAAGAAACTCCAATGGACTCTAATATGAACATTTGAAAATTGCTCTGTTCTGACTTTTTTCTAGTTCCCTGTTGAGAACTTGTAATGATAATTACTCTTGCCTTTACCTCTCCTTCACACCTCCTATTCATGATTCAAGGACTTTCTTTTCACCTTAGAGACAAAAGTTATGCAATTTGGGAGTCTTTTAGATAGACTCACTGAAGGGGGACTCCAACTGCCTCATCCTGCATTCCTGTTCAGTATGGAAGAAGCCAGAGCAGTCTGTGTCCAGATTCCCTATTGGCAATTTGGGTAACCCCTTAAGAGGATGGTGTGATAAGAATAGGAGGTAGGAATTGGCTAGGCAGTTAGGGTAAAAAGACCCTAAAGAAAAGTAGCCAGTTTCTTGGCAAAAAGTCAAAATGTCCTTGGGCCTATTAGCAACATACTCTCTTCCAAAGGCCAAAAATGTCAAAAGTATATGAAAGCTTGCATCTAATCCTTAAAAGATTTTAGGGTTACCTCTTCAGAAGGGGGAATTTTGGAGGGGAGGGAGTGGGCATGGATTTGATCAAAACATTTTATATGCCTGTATGAAATTCTCAATAAAGTTTTTGTAAAAGTTAAAAAAGGCAAAAGATGTTGGTAATGTATAGTTTACAATTTTCAATAGTTTTCCAATAGATGGTCAGTGAACACTAGGCCTTACCCAGTCATACAGGTCAGATACTTTCTCCTGGTAACATTTGCAAAGCCTGAACCACATGGTTTAGCCCAAAATCTTTAACCTTGCTAGAACATTGTTTATAAAGACCAGCCTGAGTTATCCATTCCTGAATCAATTCACACAAGGGGAGTTCTTCTCAGCCAGAGAGTTCCTTGGCAATCTTGGAACATTTACTCCTTCGAGTCAGTAATGTCATTTTGTGAATCCTGCTGACTACACCAATTATGTTCTGTAAAATTTGGAGAATGACTTATGCTAAGCATGCTTTTGGTTTTGACTAAATAAGTGTATTATGTTGTGTCCCAAAGGGTACTTGTTCCTCGCAGGAGTGTGAGCTGACCAGGGGTGGGACCTTCAGTGGAGAATTGGCTGTGGAAAGTTAACTGTGGAGGGAGGGAGGAGCATTGGTGCCATTTTTGTGGCAGCAGTAGCCAGAAAAAAATGCCATGGTGTCTTGCCCATGTGGACATGAGAAAGGGCATTTACCGACTTGGGGAGAGACCTCCAGCCCACGAGGCATGGGCAAAAGCTAATGAGACTGTGGACAGGGCGTGGAAGCTATCTGGAACAGAGGGGTGCTGAGCCACATAGCAGAATGGGGCTCCAGGTGTTCACCTTTTGTGAGGCACTGGGTGTTCACCTTTGTAAGTTACTCTATTTCCCATACCCATAATATAAACTATGAAAAATTCAGATAAAGATGTGTTATATGGTTTGTCTAATATCGCAAGGAGTAAGGGACCCTAAGAGAACTCAGGTGATGAATTGGTGCAGCCTGTAGGATGGCAGCGCTAGGAATGATAAACTGTGGGAGTTTGGAAAAATCTAGGGAGCTAATGGCAATGCTGATGTGGATCTTACAATGGATTTTAAAATATGTAACTAAAAAGGAGCCAGCCACGCAGAAGCATGGGACACAGCTGTGTTGTAAATGTGGGGGAATAGCCCAGTTGCGGGTATGTGAAGATTTGTTAAAAGTTCCAAAAAGGCTAGAAGAACCTTTAAAGGCCTTGGACACAAGCAGAGAACCCAGAGAGGGGGCGTGGCCAATTTGCATAATAAAAGATGCACCCAAAATTAAAAAAGCTGAAAGGCTAAGAAAGTACTAGGCAGTTTGGTTGTAGAGCTTGAGAGAGAGGAAAAAAAAAAAAAAAAAAAAACCAGGACATTTTAACTTGAGTAGAGTCCCAGCGCTCAGAGAAAAAGAAAGATAATAAAAAAGGAGATGACCTAAAATAAAAGTAGCTAAAACTGCCCCTCAGATTCGACCTTTGATACAAAAATTCTTAAAAGCTAACAGTACCGTAGCTAGGAAATACTCCACACTGGAACAGTTAAAACTAGGAAAAACTTACAAGCAAGCAATCAAAGAGGCCCTTGCCACGTGGCTTGTGAGGGTGTGGGACATGGGAGCAAGTAACATCAGTCTAGGTCCTTCAGAAGCTTCACAGCTGAGTTATATAACCACCCATCCATCCTTGCAATATAGGCTGTTCAACCTAGGCCAATGCAGTGGGGAGCAGTCCTTAATGGGATGGCTGATTGAAGGCATTAGAGATACATAGTCATTACTAAGTGAAATTCCCTTAATTGACAGTAGCTGGAGGACTATAAAGGAGAGACAGGCATTAGTGGGAGAACTAGGTATGAGAAAAGCAATATATGATGCCCAGTTCACTGGGCCAGATAAGACTGTGTTGACCAGAGATATAAAGGAAAGCCTAATTCAACTGGGACCTTGAGAATGGCATAGAGCTTTAATGGTTTTGTTAAGCCCTTTCATGGGACAGAATCTTTGTAAAGTGATAGAGGCTTTAGTAGATCTAAGTGACTCTGACCCACATGTGAAATGTATCTGTAGATTAACAGAACATCCTACAAGAGATATATAAAAGACCACACAGAAGAAATGGTCTGTTTAGGTTACTTGAAGACAAATGTAGCTAGACTTATGTTGAGCCCAAATTCCTAAAGAAAAAAATGGATAGAAAACCAAATTCAGTACTAAGGAGTTTCTGGGAGGTCTTAAAACCAGAGGAACAGTTTACAAAAGGCATTCAAAGGATAAAAACCATCCCAGGGATGGTTAAAAATCCCAAAGATTGAACAGGATGCATTACTCTACTAATAAAGGCTAAACTAGGGGTGGAGACAGTTTTTTCCACTGAGGCCTCCCCCAGCAGCCAGGTATGGTGAATGGAGAGACTACAGATATAGCTACAGTCAGGAGGCAGATCAAGGGCCTGCCTTGACTCAAGGACCCAACAGGTACAGCGAAAACAAGAGAAACCCCTTGGCTCCTTAGCTGGTGCAGGATCAGGCAACTGGAGTCGATGCCTGTAAGTGTATCAAAGATAAAATAATACCAAGAGACTCTATGTAAGATCCCAAGAATGCTGAATGACTTCAAAGGAATAACTTAAGATGGTAAATAATTAATCAAATTAATGTCTCTTATCCATGGTATAGTACCTAACAAAAACCTATGGAGAAAACAGTTAATACAACCTTTGAATAAAATCTTTCCATGCTGTTAGACCTTGTCTATGATTGACTTAATATATGATGTTAACCTTTGAGTGTTTTAGAGATGTGAAACCCATTTGAAAGTTACCTGAAGAAACAAAGGCCATCTATAGCTGTAAGATTCTTGGGAGTTTTATGGTTGGGAAAGATAAAAACAGAGGCTCCCTAACTATATAATTGGTAAGAAAAACTACAGTACCAGCTGTGGGTTGCCCTCCCTATGAGTTGTTGGTCAAAGAGAGATCGTAGAGGTCCTTAAATTCACCAAGGCTATTGCCACTAGTGTCAGTTGTACATTAGAAAGGTCAGTAAGGCCAAGATGCTGAAGACATTGCATGATGTGAACGTGGGAGGAGAAGAAGAGATGGAGCTGAGACTAAGCCAAAATCTCAATGACACTGGATGGATGACATTCATACTGCCAGAAGCGCCGTGCAGATGGTTGGGGAAGAAAGAATCCCCTATTATTCTATTCAGTAATGAACCCTACCTGTTGCACACTCTGGACATGCCAAGCAATGCCTGTAAGTGCAATAATGGCTCAACTAACATACGTACAACTGACAAATTTCTAATTGGATAAGGCCCAGTCCTAGGGGTGGAACAAATATCTGGTGCTGTAGAGCAGGCCAATCCCCTGTGTTGAGAAAGGCTACTAGCGAGGCCTTAGCAAGGAAGCCATTATAAGTATACTGTTTAATGAATATAGTATACCTACTGTGTTATCTTCTAGGCATTTGTATTTACATTCATGCTCATTTAAATGTGTCTACCTCCTTCCATTTGTCTTTATAGTAGAAGAAACACCACTGAAATAGATCAGTGTCCATGGCTTGAAGAGGGATAATGGGGAGGCCCAAGAAGTCACTATCTAGCCTTGATACAAGAGAGATGGCCCTACATCTGTCACCCCATCCAAGGCTCAGGGACCTTAGCGGAAGATTGGCAGAAAGATTGTAAGAGCCAGAGGAAGGGGTAGAGTGTGTCCTGAGGGGTACTTTTTCCTCCAAGGGATGTGAGCTGACCAGGGGAGGGGCCCACTGTGGAGAATTGGCTGCAGAGAGTTAGCCTCAGAGGGAGGAGCGTGGGTGCCATCTTGGTGGCGGTGGTGCAGAAAAATGGCCCCAGTGTCATGTGCACATAGGTGTGAGAGGGGGCCCATGAGGCATGGGCAAAAGCTAACGAGACTGTGGATGGGTGCAGAAGTGATCTAGAACTGAGGGCCACTGAGCCATATAGCAGAACAGGGCACCAGGCGTTTACATTTTGTGAAGCCCTGGATGTTCACCTTTGTAAGTTACTCTATTTCTCCTACCCAGGACATAAACTATGAAAAATTCAGTTAAAGATGTGTTATATGGTTTGTCCAATAGTGTCAGGAGCAAGGGACCCTAAGAGGACTGGGGTGACACATGTATATAGCAAGCAAAATTAAAAATAAAAGAATAAAAAGAGTAGAAGTTAGAGAGAACTATAACCAAACCATAGATTTATGATTACAAAGCAGAAATCAACTGTGAAGCCTGGTTGAAGAAATCAGCTGGAGTTCCTGATTGAGAAAGAGTCCTGGAGGGAACCAAGGTCCAGCTCAGGTGAGGTTTCTAAGCAAAAGCACAAATAATGGCAGATAAATAGCATTATCAAATCAGATACAACACCCAGCCCTAACTGACTGGGGAAGATGAGGCAGTAAGCTAGAGATTGTAATTCAGCTTTCTCTCCATGGACAAGCTTCCCATGTTTGAATTTCTGGCTTTCTTATCCCTTTGCAGACATTTTTACTTCATGAAATAAACAACAACAGTTCTGTCTGTTGGAGATTGTTTTTCTTTTTATTGCTGGTAGGAATACAGTGTTTTTACTCTTAGGTTGTTTTTTTTTTGTTCTTCTTTTCTCCTTGTAAAAGGGCTCGGGATCAGCCTGTCCATGAAAAACTATTTTGGAGAATATTTTAGCGAACAATTGAAATAAAAATGATGGGGTCTAAGACAGGAGACTCCTGCTTCCACAGTCTGTTTTTAACACACATGACAATTTACCAATACAATGTACGGTACACTCTTGAAGAAGGGAAATTAGCCAAGTCTACCAGGAGACATGAGCACTAAATCTAATGTAGTATTCAGAAATAGAAACAGAAAAAAACTGAGAACAGAGAAAATTCTAGTGGTGTATAAATCTTCACTAACAGAAATACATCGATACTGGTTATTGATTATAACAAAAGTGCTGTATTGATGGATGACTTAAAACAATAACGGAAAACTGGTGTGCCAGAACTTCATGCTATTTTTTCCATTTCTACACTTTTAAATCTGGTTTTGTTTGTTTGTTTCTGGTCTTTTTAAGGCAAGGTCTTCCTCTAGCCCCAGCTGGTCTGGAACTCAAGGCTGGCCTCAAATTCACAGAGATCCACCTGCCTTTACTGCCCAGATATTAGGATTAATGCCACCACACCCAGCTTTTTTTTTTTTTTAAGACGGAATCTCAAACTCATGATCTCCCTGCTGCAGCCCCCAGAGTATTGGGATCATGGGTATGGGCTATCATTTCCGGCTCAGAATACAAGTTGTTATGTACAAATGTCTACTAATTCTTAGATCCATTTCTCTCAGAGCCATTTAAAAGTTTCCCAATAGTTTGAAAACTAGTCAGCTTTGGAATGCTTAAACCAACTGAATAAGTTGATTTGAAGGAAAAATCATTTTTTATGGTTTCATTTTCTTCCATTCAAAATCCCAGTAACGTTTTCAAATCTCATGGGGAAAATTGTATTTTAGAGGCATGGATTGAATGCACTCTGTTATATAACAGCAAGCATGCCAGAGGAAATACCTGCTGCTCCTGTTTAGCCAGACAACAAAATAGGAACTCTATTTTTTTGAGATGTGGCCCCCATTATATATTATAGATAGATGTATGATAGATGTATGATAGATGATAGAGACAGATGATGATAGATAGAAAGATAGATAGATAGATGATAGATAAATAGATGATAGATAGATAGATAGATAGATAGATAGATAGATAGATAGATAGATGATACATAATAGATATCTTAGTGTTTCAAAATTCGGGATTAGTTAAGGTGCTTTCCACTCTGGTGAATAAACCAAAGCTTACATGTTGATGTGGCCAGTCATGGAAACAATGCATAACTGGGTGGCTGCCAGTTGACCTCCACGTTCTCTCCACTCTGGTGGTCTGGGCTTCTTACACTGTCTAGGGTCAGAGACAAATAAAATATGTTGCCTAAACCTCCTGTCATCTAGGTCTCCAGGTCCCCAACTAAGGACATTTAACACTGTGTAAATAGAAGTAGACACTAACTCTCTTGAGATTATCCCGTCATGTGACTGCTGAGCTGCAGGGTTGCACTTTCTTTCAATTCAGCATAAGCATTTGCATAATTTTGACATCTCCCATTTTGCATTGAGTAAGTTTTGTCTCTTTGTGATGAGACTCCTGTTCAAGGATCTAAAAATTCACAGTATTCTGATCACCAAGAACATAGGCTCAATGCCAACCACATATTTGGAATGCCAGACATTCCACAATAGTCTTAAGTACTCACATAGGTGCCTACACATCAGTGAGAACTCAGAAGGCTGGGTTGTAGCCATTTTATACAACATATTCTTTACTTATAGCACTAGAAATATAAGTAGATGGATTTCAAAGGTGTGTATGATGATTCAGTTTTACAAGAAATTTAAATAACCCCACATCTCAATTATTGATGAGATAAAACCAGTGTTAAAGACAAATATAGAGGTTATGATGAAAGAATGACAAAACTATGCTGAACTATAATCCCATTTAAATAATGCTTTACTGATTCCAGTTGATAGTTGTTCCTGGCCTTTTACAGATGGATTGTATTTACAGAAAGAAAAGTCATTTTAAAATATACATAACATTAGTTAATATTCATCATAATCATTGTTATTAGAACTTTTCTTTCTCTTGCTCAAAGGGAGGAATCAAAGAAAGTGTGTTAAGTCCTACCCTGCACTAGGGAAAGAATATTTTTAAGAATTTACTGTATCTGAAAAGATTGATTGCATGATCATTTTTATTCCATTAGTCCTTAACCATTCCCAAATACTTCCCAACAGTCATGAAAATTTCAGGTCCCATACCTTGTACAATATTCATCTAAAAAAGAATTGCAGCCAGGTGTGGTGGCACATGCTTTTAATCCCAGCACTCAGGAGGCAGAGGCTGGCAGATCTCTGTGAGTTTAAGGCCAGCCTGGTCTACGTAGTGAGTTCCAGGACAGCTGGGGCTACAAAAGACCAAAAAAAAAAAAGAAAGAAAGAAAATTGCTATTAGATATTTTAATAAATTTGATGAATAGCCCTTTTGTGCTGATTGAGTTCATCAAAATGAGATGAATTAGTATCAGTAGCTATTAATATTAGTTAATTTTCACAAAACTGGCAAATGAAATTTACTTCTAGTAAATTTGTAGACAGTTTGTAACTATAAGTGAGTAAAATTTGTAAATCTAGTAGACAGTTTGTAACTATAAGTGAGTAAAATTGAATACAATTTTCTACCAAAGACTTATGTTCTCAAACTTTTTGGAAGTCCTGAAACAAATCTTCTAAAATAAGAACACTACTAAGATTATTTGCTTCTTTTAGGAAGTACAATGAAATTCAGGAAAAAACAAAAACACAGAAAAACAAACATGTTAAAATTGTGTTATTGTGGTGGTTTGAATGAGGATGTTGTCCATATGTTCCAAGTATTTAGATATATTGTTATGGGGTGCGGGGATCTTGGGGCACCAGCTGCTAGCGTGGCGCCGGTCTCCTGTGCTCACCTGGGAAGTGGCGGGTGCTTCTCTGGTCTCTGTGGGTCTCTGCTACCGAGGCTGGCCCAGTCGAGTTCCACCCCAATTTCACCCGTGCACTCTCTCTCTAAGTTCGGGCCCGTCAGCTGCCAGGTCACGAGGAGAGGAGCGGGGCAGCTAAAGCTGGAATTCCATGAGTCGATGATGGAAGGATAGTGCCCCCCTGGGGAGGCTGGATCACAGGATTTAGTGTTACAGCTTCAGACAAGTGACTCAGCTCAGATCTCAGTGATTCAGCTCCAGCTCCAACTTTATTGGGGCAAAACTAGGACTATTTATAGTGTGGAGACAGTAGAAGAAGCCTTAGCTGATAGGTACTTTTAGGATGCCTCATTTACATAGGGCAGTGGGCTTCTATCAGGCTATCAGACAATGCCTGATTAAAACCTGGTAGCTCCTGTGCCAGAGGGCATCTATCTTGTGACGGGCATTTCAAAAGTAAGTCAGGGAGGAGAGCAGAAGGCGCCCCGCTAAGAAGAGGAGTCTCCCCAGTCGCACCAAGCCAGCTTGTGGCTATCCGGACATGGAGAGACTGCTACCCTAAACAGCAGGGGTCCCCAACATATTGTCCCCAGTTAGTGGAACTGATTTGGGAGGTCTTCGGATGTATGGCCTTGCTGGAGGAAGCATGTTACTCAGGGTGGACTTCGAGAGTTCTTAAGTCTTGACAGATTTCCAGTCTCTTTCTGCTTCCCCTGCCTGCTTGAAAATGTGATCACTCAGCGTTCTGCTCTGGCTGCTTCTGCCGCCACACCTTCCTGACCATTAGGGACTCTAATTCCTCTGGAGTTGTAAGCCAAATAAACTCTTCCTTCTATTAAATTGCCTTGGTTTGTTCACAGTGTTTAATCACAGCAACAATAAAGTAAAGCATATATTAACACAGGTATACAATGAAGGGCACTGTTTGTCCACTATTTTTTGGTTCTTAACCCCCTCCCCCCCATGATTCTTGACAAACATCTTTTAACAGGATCTGTTTTTTAACTTTGCTTTTTGTACTTGTTCTGATATTATTCAAGGTTATAACATTAGTGGGAAACTCGTTTCACATAACATGTCCTATATAGAAATTAGGTGACCTGTCCACAGTTGAGTGGGTAGATGTCAGTTTTTGTTAACTTGACACAAAGCTAGCAGTACCTGACAAGAAGGAACATCAATTCAGGAATTCCCTCCACCAGATTGTCCTGTGGACATGTCTATGAAGCATTTTCTTCATTGCTGATTGATGTGGGAGTGCACAGTCCACAGGACAGGTAAGCCTGGGCTGTGAAAGAAAGGTATCTGAGCAAGCCCAGGGAAGCAAGCCAGTAAGCAGCATTCATCCATGGTCTCTGTTTCAGTTCCTGCCTCCAGGTTCCCTATCTTGAGTTACGGTCCTGAATCCCTCAGTGATGGATTATGATCTGGGAGTTGTAAACTGAAATAAACCTTTTCCTCCCCAAGTTATTTTTGGTCGGTCATGGTGTTTACCACAGCAACAGAAACCAAACTAGGACAGTAGTGCTACCTATATGCAGACTTTTTAACCAGTTCTGATATTTAAACTAATACTTTTCCTTGTATAAGAATTTAATACAGTGAAATTCTTTCATATACTGACTTGTTAAAGATTTTTTCACATAAAATACAAATGGAAATTGAATACCAAATATGCAAGCTTTTGAAATCAATTCCATATTTCAGATGATAGTTTAAAGCTCCTTACAAATAATTTTAGCTAATGGACCAATCTTACTTTACATGCAGGAGGAAAAATTAAGATATAACCAACTTTGTGGTTGTTACTAGGTCTTGCTATCTAGCAAAGAGTGTTCTTTAACATTCCAAATTTGTTGTTACTTTAACTTACTCACCTTAATCCTGCATTAAACAGTTTATTTTAAAGAAGACACATGATAGGATACAAATATCCACACAGTGACTAAAATAGATAAAGTCACAGGGTTTCTCCTTAAGAGTGCCAGACTGTGGCACTCTTAGCCTACAGACTAAAATTCTCTTATTTATTAAAAAGAATAAAAATAATTTTAAAATTTCAGTCAACTCTTCACTTATATTACAAACATCTGGTTGAAAGCATATGTAGAACATTTAGAGATTTTCAAATGCTATTTGTGGCATTATTAAATACAAAATGGTAATTCAAGCTTTTGAATATGGCCATTTTCCTTTAAAGCCTCCCTGTTGTTTGTTTGGTCTCCTTCCTTCTGATCGCCTGATTCAATGCTATATGGCTTTTTAAGAATTTTTTAATTTTTATATTTGTTGTTTGCATTATTTGACAGAATATTATCACAATATGAATTTAGTTTATTTATTCTCTTAAAATATGTCTTAAGATTAAAAAAGAATAGAAAAAAGCTCAGGCCCTGCATAGAGCACACAGTTTTCTGAAATTTGGAAATGTGAGCCTTAGAAAAGCTCAGGAACTGCACTCTTTCCATATTCTTTTGCCTAACACCAAGTTGTCTCTCACCTGTCCATCCACTGGCACATGTTGGTGTTGAAAACCCCATTCTGAATCTAGCAACTGCAGTGGGGCACTGTACAACTTAATGCAAAATAATTCAAAACTAGCCAAGCTTCAGATTCCTAATCTCTATTTTTATGATAACAATTTATACTTCTGTTTGGAAAATTGTTAGGCCGTCTTGAATTCCCAGTTTAAGGATCTAAATTCACCAAAATTGCTCACTCTCCTTTATAGGCTCCCAAAGAACCTAGTGGTCACATTTGTTATAGTATTTATGTCATTATTCTGTAATTATTTTTCAATTTCTCTTTCTTTTCTAGACTGGGAACTTGTAGAGAACCAGGACTAGATTTACACATCTTCTTTTTCAATTGACTTGAAGGAAAAAATACAAGTGACTACAGCATCCATCGATGGCATAAGTTTATCTCATGAAAGGTAAGATAAATGTTTGGATGTATAAGATTAATAAATGAGTATGAAATATAATTGAATAAATTAATGATTAGATAACTATTGATTCTTACACTTCACCTACCTCAGAACTCATGAAATTAATTATATAAGACTGTCATTCTCTTCAGCCTCAACTCCCTCCTCAGGTTTATTCATCATCTAACCAGTCATTAGTCTAATACCATCTCTTTATGTTCCAAATTCCTTAAATAGCTCAAAATTAGTGAATTTATTTATAATTTAAATGAACAAATTAAATATCCTGAAGCAAAATATTGTGTGGAATAGTTGCATAAAAACAAACTTGCGGGGCTGGAGAGATGGCTCAGCGGTTAAGAACACTGGTTGTTCTTGCAGAAGACCTGGATTCGAAGCCCAGCACTCATGTGGCAACTAACAACTGTCTGTAACTCCAGTCCCAGGGGATCCAACAGCCTCTTTTGACCCTCCAGCACTACATAACATTGGTTTACTTACCTACATGCAGGCAGTACACGCATATACATAAAATAAAATAATAAATAAATTTTTAAAAAAGTTTAAAGAAAACAAAACAAGCTTTCTCTATTTTCAGTAATACATTTCTATTCAAGTTCTGTAGCTGCACATTTTCCCACTACCCAGTCAGCACTGTTGCTGACACTTCGTAGACGAATGTCTGCAATGCAAAGAGTGAAATGAATGTTCTGAGAATTTCGATTCTGAATCCTTGGGAAACTTACATGGCAGAGCAAAAGGGAAAGCATGGTGCTGTCTAGTCACAGCAGCAACCTGTGGGGCAAAAGGAGCCGATAGTTCTATCACCATCTCATCAACTCCTGTATTAGGGCCCTATTCTTCCAATAGTTTTGTGAATGTCTCTTCCTGTCTGAAATGTATGAAATGAATCCTATTTTCCTGAACAAAAAGAAACCTGATAAGCTATCACAAAATGTAAACAACTTATAATTGAGAGAATAAAGAAATAATAAGCCACTGGCGAAACAGCTGAGGTTGACCAAAGTAGCCGAAGTTCCCTCACCTTCCTGTTCATCTTGCCATGTTCCCATCCCTCTACTTTGTTTTTCCTCCATACATGTTACCATCTGACATCATATGTACTTTCTTAAATTTTGAAATTGTCCATCTTACCATAGTGGAAATGTCATGGCAAAAGTGATCCTTTGTCATTGCTCCTCAGTTTCTAGAGCAGTGTTTGGATATAATTGTTGTTTGATAAAAATGTTAGAACAATTAATTAACTAACCATAGAAAATTATGTTCCTTGTTCAATTGTTAGTAACCAGATAAAACAACAAAAATGAACAGAGAGAGGAGGACAGTGAAAATGGGGAGAAGGACCCTGCACAGTATTTTCCATATGCTCTTGCCTTGTCTCACTAGTCCCGTGACTGTGCCTTTGCACTGTCCTGTTGTGGACACTGTGGTGCAAATAACCTTTGACTGGATTGAAAAGTATAATGTTCAGCCCAGAACAGAGTACTGTGTTTTTCAGACAGGGTTATCCTGTAGTCCCAGATGGCCTGAAATTCCCTATGTAGACCAAGCTAGCCTCAAGATCTGCCTGCCTCTGCCTCCTGAGTGCTAATATTGAAGGCATGCACTAGCATGCCTGACTTCATGGTTTCTTTAAAAAAAATTGTCGAATTTTTGTGTAGTTGATACATTATATGTTATTCATATTTAGAACTCCTCCCCTATTTGTACCTTGACTGTATTGCATGCATTCTTTCACACGTGTTAAGGCCTATTGAGCCAAGTGTGTGGCCCCAAATGTCTTTCAGTGTGAGTCCATCCACTGGAGTCTGGTCAGTCTATCTAGCATCACTCTCTTACAGGCTTCTCCTTGTGATCTACTGCTCTGTATCATCTTCAGAAATTCAACACCGAGGTTCATCATTTTGATATAATGAGTGAATGTCCTTAATATATAAAGAAATTCCAAATAAACTGACAAAACTCTTACTATCGTGATCATCAGTGAAGGACATAAGCAGAGGGCATAAAAAGAGACTATAGGTAAAGGCTTAGCTTCCGGCATCCAACAAACTAGGCTCCACCACCTATCCAGGATCTACCAATGAAAGTGGAAAAGTAATAGTAAAAACAGAAAAAGGAGATTTACTCAAGCGGTCATGTTGGGAAAAGGAGCATATAAAGGGGTCCAGTAACCTCTAAGTTTGTCTTCTTTGGTGATACTGACATCAGGTTTAAGTCTACGCAGAGGACAAGAAGTATGCAAAACTAAAAGCTCATCCAGGTGTGCTCTGACCCATCCTTGACCCATCATTTTTGCAGTTCCAGGCTTTTCAAGATGATCTTATAAGTTGTCAGAGCGATGTGAAATATCTTAATGAGAGGAGAGTGTACCCTCTGGCATGCACCAGGCTTCAGCAGCTCCCTTCCCCCAGCACAGGCTTCCTGCTTCCTGGAGAAACTGTAATTCTTTGCTGTCCATAGTTTCAGATACGTCTGCTAACTGGAAAGAGGCACACAAAGACCACTCTTTAAAATGTCTCCTAGTCTGTCAGGGCACTTAAAAAAGTTTAAATTACATGAAATTGTGATAATAATAATGACAAAAAAAAAAAAAAACCAACAACCAGGAAATATTTTAAGTCACCTATGGAAGAAATAGAACTTGACATTCATGTTTAATAAAAACCACCAAACAAAACAACAAGAAGCATGTTATTGATCTTTTACACAAAGCTGATATGGTTATATACTAGACAAAACTTACAGAAGGATCTGGTCAATGACATTAGTTACCATAAAATAACTTAATCTCTGAAACCAAAATACTTGGAAATGTATCAAAGGAAATTATACGGAATGTGAGCAAATCCATTTATTCATACAGTTTTCATCTGTAATTGTGTGCTGCCTATCACAGTTCATTTAATTTTTGGCTTGTCACTTGACTGTCTTTAATAAACAGAAGTTCTAAAATTAAAGACTGTCACAGTTCATCAGTTTATCCCCTTGCCTATAAGAATTACCTGTTTACTGAGAACAGATAGTGAAAATGTGCTCTGTACACACAATGGAATTTTACTGAGCTGTAGGAAAAAAAATGCAATTATGAAATGTGCAGGAAGATGAATGCATCTTGAAAGTATTGCATTAAGTGAAGTGACTCAGATTCAGAAAGACAAAATTTGCGTTTTCTCTCTCATATGCAGATCCTAACTTTAATGTTTATATTATACAAATAAAGAGGTCCCTGTTTGGTTACTTTCTTTGATGGTAAGCTTGAATTGCCAACTTGACACAATCTGAATCAGCTGGAAAGAGTTTTAATGGGGGCTTGTCTACATTGGGTGGGCCTGTGGGCATGTCTCTGGGTAATTATCTTAATTGATGAGGGAAGATCCAGTCCACTTAGGGCAGTACCATTCCTCAAACGGGAGACTTGAACTATATGAATGGAGAAATTGAGCTGAACTCCAACAATCAAACAAGGAAGTGTGCATGCATTTGTTTATTTTTTTTAATTTAATTTATCTTCATTGTATGTATATGAATGTTTTGCCTGCATGTATATAAGTGAACCCATGTACACAGAAAGGCCAGAAGTAGATGCCAGATCCCCTGGAATTGGAATTACTAACAGTTGTAAGCCTCTATGTAGTGCTGGGAACTGAATCTGGGTCCTCTGGAAAAACAGTCAGTGCTTTTAACTGTTGAACAATCTCTCCAGTCTCGCACTCATTTCTTTTTGCTTCTCACTGTGGATATGCCTTCACGTCACCACAGCAATGGACTATAACCTGAAATTGGTTTGCTTTTGTTTTAAGATTTAGTTTATTTAGGGGTGCTTGTGTGTGTGTGTGTGTGTGTGTGTGTGTGTGTGTGTGTGTTTGTGTGTGTGGTGTCTTCTACATGTGTGCAGGTGCCCAGAAGGCCAGAAATAGGTTGCTCAAGTCCCTGGTGCTGGAGTTACAAATGGTTGTGTGTTGTCCAATGTGGATGCTGCGAACTGAACTGGGGTCCTCTAGAAGAGCAGCAAATCCTCGCTGAGCTATCTCTCTAGCCCTTCAACTTGGAGTTGTAAGATAAAATCAACCTCCTTCTCCCCTATGTTGCTTTTTTGTCAGGGTGTTTTATCGCAGAAACAGAAATGAAACCAGTGCACTTTTTTTTATTACAGACTCATTTTCTTGGGACTGCATCTACAAAGATTATTTGAAGCTCATCTCTAAAGTGCATTTCCTCAGTGAGGATATTTATTTGCATCTGCAGAGCTCCTGGGGCATTCTCAACACATGAATACTTTAAATAAGTGTTCTTCCTGAGATTTTCAAGCTGCAGGATTAGTATTAATCCAGAACTGTGGAAATACAGGCTTGTGGTCAGGAGACCTCAAGAAACACTTTTTTTTTTTCTTTCTCTCCTGAGCCAATACCTACAGAGGCAGGATATTCTGTGAATATACTCTCCCATCTCCTCTCCCCATATCCCTTGCTCCCACATCCCAGTTTAGATTCTACCCCTGTGCTGTCACTTCCTGTTGCAGAGCCTAATTTGGTCTTCTGTCTCTCCCGGCCAATACCTAGTGACTCTGGGATTCTCCCTGATTCTAGTCCCAACTTTCTTCTCCATCTGCTGCCAAGTTAAGCCTTAAAAGCATATTTAAGGTTTAAATTCTTATTTGGCCTTCCATTCTTAGGTATTTGTTTCTGGGAAGAGTGTCTCTACACATCTTCCATAGTGTTACCAAGGGGAAAAGTCTCTTGTGTTCAGTTTAAAATTGGAGTAAAATAGACTGCTCGAAGAATAAGGAAGAGATTCAATAAGACACTATCTCCCTTAGGCAACACTGTTTAAACAAGGTGTTTCATAAACATGAGAGAAGCAGCCATAACTGTCATTTCACAAAATGAAATTTCAACAAGTCTGCCTCTGCACAATTTGTCTTTTCTTTATGTCAAAACAGAGTTCTCTTTATTTTGAAACTTGACTCACCTCTTTTAAAAAAAAAAAACAACAAAAAACTTATGGTGCAGGATGTGCCTTTTGGTCCTATCTGTTTAGACTATCATTTGAGGTGGCTGAGTCTTTTTGTCTGAGATCTATGTGCTCTGCTATTCCCAAGGAAAAAACCCCTGTGAAACAGGGGTATGAAGATCAAAGAAAATGCCCTGAATTCTGAAGGAAAAGAGAGATTTGAAAGCAAAATCAACACCTATTCATTTGATGTTTTGAAAGATAGTTCATTAATAAAATATCTCAAGTTGGTGATCACCCTCTGTGGGAATAATGAGAATGACCAGGCCTTACTTCTGTGGAGTGCTTCATTACAGCTATATTTTTCTCATATCATATTTTATCACTGTAAGAGTATAATAAAGGGACCAGAAAGCTTTCCCTGTTAAAATATGAAAACAAGAATGGCTCCTTGCTGACTAAATTGTGCTTTGATTTTCTTATCACCTTTTGAAATGTTACCAACTTGTCTTTCAGCATGGATAATTCTGTCTTTTCTGAAAAACATTACACTTTGTGAGTTTGGAAAAATTCTTGAAAGGTAGGGAGTAGTAATCTAACTCATTATAACACTTTCCTAGAATGCACTAGACTTGAGATTCAACCCCCTGAATGTCAAACTAATTAACTAACTAGCTAACTAAATAAATATAAGGTCTCCATATTAAAGTTTTTCCAAACTTGAGGAACGTATCCTTCTTAAAAGGTTGTTCTATTAGAGTTCTCAATTTTTATTCCTTTTTTATTTTCTATTTTTCTCATTGTAGTACTGATGATCAAGCACAAGTCCTCACACAAGCTAGATAAACAATCTATTGCTGAGCTATACTCCCAGCTCAAAGCTGTGATGTTTAAATTCAATTTCTATTCAGTTGTATAAGAAAATCCTGAAAGAGCAGCCAGCTCAGGTACACCACTAAGAAATTTGATGGGCGCTTCAAACTCAGCAAGTCTGGGGCTGATTACAGATCCAGTGTCTAGAAATAGAGGGTGTTAAAGAATGTTCAAATCTCTAAACAGACATTTATCTAGTCAATGATATTTAAAATCAGTCTTTCTGTAAAAGGAATTGGAACAAGGTAACTTCATGATATTTGAAAAATTAGACTGAGCATATATATTCCTTAATATTTTTATTTAAGTAGCCTTTGATATATTTATAGTTATAGTTATAGCACTTTGCCTGCTACTTTGGTAAACTACTTTCCCTCCCTCCCTCCCTCCCTCCTTCCCTCCCTTTCTTCCAATTAAAACACACAACCCTGTGTTACTCAACTTTCCACTGCAATAACAAATACTAAGTTGATATAATCACCTTACAAAGGGGAAAGTTTTATCTTGGATCACAGTTTTGGAGGTTTCAGTTGATCATATTGCTTTGGGTGGTGACAGTGCATCATGGTGCTGCTCACCTTATGGCCAGGAAATGAGAGACAGAAAGGGGGGATGGGGCTAGATACCACACTGGTCCCTTGGCAGGCACCCACACAGCAACCTGATGGCTTCCCCCTTGTCCCTGCTCCTTAATGGTCCTACCATCTCCTAATAATACCACACTGAGGACCAAACATTTACACAGAGGTCTTTGAGAGGATCCAAACGATGACACTAAGATTACTCAGGTAAACATTAGTCAATCAAGCTATTTAAATTAATGTTCTACACTGACCACTTGGTAGCTTTAACTAATGGCAAGCAAAGACATCAAGAGAATCAAGTAGTCTAAGCTGCTTGGTATTGAGACTCAGGCCTATGGCAGAGTGGGATTACCAGTGTGACCCTACCCAAGAAACTTATCCTTATGGTAGTTTTACTCTCTTGAATATTTTAAGGATTTCCTCAGTAAAATTATCCAGATGCTTGGTAGGATGCAGGCTCCTGGAGCCTAGACCCTTAAAAACATGATGTATCAGGTCTCATGAAGAAATATTGTTGGGTAGGCATGTCCTCTGAGAGGACTAGCACTGAACCCCATGAGACTCCTTAGACACAGTCACCCCTCCCACCCAATCTGTCAGCTTCAACTCTGTGAAGGAGAGGGTCTAAGGACAGATGCTGACGGAGCTGGGCAGCACTGAAGATGCCAGGAAGCGGCAGAAAGTCACCATCTCAGCGAGATGCAGCACCGGCAGCCTGGATCTCAAAAGCTTAGCCGAGATGTAGGGAGAGAACCCATGGGTGTATGCCTTGTAAGTAATTTTTAGACTTTGTAAACTTTATACGAAAACCGAATGGAATGCATAGTGTCGGTTTTGTGGATCAGCATTAGGACCGCATTGCCCTGGGATCCCAAAGAGCAAACAGGTTTCCCAGGGGAGAATTTGGCATCCACCTTTATTTTGATATTTCACAAGTACTTTTCAAGATGACCAGTGTGACTATTCCTCTCAGCCTGAGTTTGAGTCCCAGTTTTACCACTTGCCAGTTGTGTGACTGGGAAAAGATACTTAATATCCCCATATCTCCATTTTCTCAAAGGTGACATCATAAGAACAGTTGCACCAAAATGACCCCAGGCTCATAAATAGTGTAGTCTATATAAAAGGCTTTAATAGTGCCTGGCACATAGTTAATGTTTCTTTTTTATGAGTCTCTTGAAAATTATAGTGTTAAAACCACAGAAAAGAATTCATTGGCCCATATTTTGCTAATCTCTTTGTTGGAAGCTGGGATTCATTTCTTATTTAGAAAATAGTATCAGTGGCAGCGGATGCAGTTCAGAGGTAAAGTTCTTGCCTATCATGCAGAAGTCCCCAGGTTTGAACCTCCACACCACAAGAAATTAAATAAAATAAAACCAGAGAACAGGGAGAGGGATCGAGAGAGAGAGAGAGAGAGAGAGAGAGAGAGAGAGAGAGAGAGAGAGAAGTCTTGTGAGCTGGAGTCATGGTCTCCTCCCATGAACTGGAGCTGTGATCCTATCCTGGCAGTTGAAATCGTGCCCATCACCCACCCCCATGAGCCAGAATTGTAGTCTCCTCCTATGAGCCTAAGCTGTGGTTCTCTCTCATGAGCTAGAGTTGTGGTTCCTGCTTGTGAATGGGAGCTTTGGCCGCTCAAGTAAACTTGGTGTTGTGGTTCCATCACATGAGCCTGAAACTTTGGACTCCTACTGTGAGGCACAGTTTCATATTTCTCTGGCAATAGGCTGATGGTGGAGCAGAGTAGAACATGGAGGACTTCCTTGTGTTGGGCAGCATTTTCAGTCTTCTCAGAGTGACTATGTTCCCCGTAGTACCCTCCCTTGAGGTCCCAGGTTGCACATGGCAGAAGCTTTGCCTAGTATGCTGGGGACAGGGAAGGCCTCTGTTATTTGCAGATTATGCCCTTGGGAGGACTGAGTCTCTGGAACAGACCTCCACCTCCCCTGAGGCCCCACTGTGCTCCTCACTCCACACGTGGTCCTGGGTATCCATGTCTTGTTGTTGGACCTCTCCCATTACCAGGCACCAAGAAGTTTTTCATTATTTTTCTATTACTTTTCTACAACCACATTGTGTCTTGACCTATGCTCTAATTGAAATTCTAGGGATAAAAATCCCAGTTTCGGGAGTTAAAAAGAAATAGAAAGTGCTATAACTAAATTGATATAATCTTCAAACTAAAAACATATAATGATAGTAGAAAATAAATTAGAAATTATATGTCTACTATAAATTTTTAATATTGTTTACTGACAATATTGTACTACTGAGCTCCCCTACCCCATGTCTCCTCCTAGCATGGGCACTGGCCCATTTTTTTCTCTTGGCATCCTAGACCTCTGGACTGTCCTCTTGGCTCAGGCTCCCCTGTGCTTTCTGATCCTTTGCACCCAGACCAACCCAATTCCTCTGTCTAGTCTCTGGGAGCCCTTGGAGCCTATTCCCTCCCTCACATCACCTTTGGAATTCTGGGCAGCACAGCCACCCCACTTCCTGGGGCCAGCTTATTTCATGGGTAAGTTTGGCCACACCACACTATACCATGACTCCCCCAGCTGCATTCATCCTCCCAGCTCACCTACCCAGTCCCTCCTTCTAGTGTGGGCACTGGCCCATTTCTTCTCTTGGCACCCCAGACCTCTGGACTGCCCTCTTGGCCCAGACTCCCCAGTGCTTCCTAACCTTTAGCACCCAGTCCAATGCAGTAACTAGGTCTAGTCCCTGCGAGCCCTCAGAGCCTCTTCCCTCCACCACCTCACCTTTGCATGCCTGAGACAGGCCCTGATCCCAGACTAGCCCAGCTCCCAACTTCCTGAGGCCAGCATCTTTCCTGGAGGAATCCAGACCTTAGGAGAAAACCTGAGAGCATCTGATTCTCATCTGACTTGGGCCTCTGTGGGAACTTCTGAGCAGACCAACCAGCTTTTCACACCCAGAAAGTAAGCCACAAAGACACATAAAGTTTACAAAAAGAAGCAGACCTAAACTCAACAAAGGAAGGCTTGTGTCTCACACAAGAATCAGAAACTACGAAAGATATCCATATGTCAAAGTCACAGTAAAAAAATAATAACATGAAAACCCCAAATAATATATCCCCACCAAGTACCAACAATTCTGTAGAGGAGTAAAATAAGAAGCCCCTAGAGATAACACAGGACATGGAATTCAAAAGAACAATTATAAACATGATGAAAAAATTCAGTGAATTTAAAGAAAACACAAAGAAATCAAAGACCTGAAAGAGGATAGGGACAAATTTCTGAATGAATTTAGAAACAGAAATGTTGAAGAATGCTCCAGCTGAAATGAAGAAGAAGGTGAAACACCCAGTAAGCCAATTAGAAACCACAGGGGAAAGCCTCACCAATAGGATGAATGAAATGGAAAACAGAATGTCAAGACTGGAAGACAAAGTGGATGAATTAGACCACTCAAGCAAAGATTATGAAAAATTTAAGAAAACACAAGAATAGAATATGCAGGAATTGTGTGACACCATCAAAAGACCAAATTTATGAATCATAGGCATACAGAAAGGAGAAGAATCTCAAGATAATGGTATGGACCAGATCTTCAACAAAACTGTAAAAAAAAAATTCCCCAAATTAAAGAAAGACGTGCCCATACAAATATAAGAAGCTCACAGAACACTGAATAGATAGGACCAGAAAAGAAACTCTCCATGGCACATCACAGTAAAAACTCTAAATGTACATAACGAAGAGAGATACTGAAAACCGCAAAAGAAAAACCACAAGTCACATATAAAGGAAAATCCACCATAATTACAGCTGACTTCTCAGTACAAACTATGAAAGCCAGAAGAGCCTGGCCTAAAGTATCCCAGTTCTAAATGACCACAGATGCCAACCCAGATTACTTTGCCTAGCCAAAATGTCTATTATAGTCGAAGAGGAAAGAAAAATCTTCCATGACATAAATAGGCTGAAAGAATTCATGTCCACAAAACGAGCCCTTCAGAGAGTTCTTGAAGCAATACAAAGAGCTGAAGAAAGGAATGAGTATACCCGAGGCTAACAGAAAGAAACTTAAAGAAGGAAGAACTGGAAACCCACAGCTACACCGAGAATGCGAACAGAAATCAAAAGGATAGGAATCAATACACATCTTTCATTAATAACTTTAAGTATCAATGGACTGAACTCCCCAGTAAAAAGACACATATTAGTTGAATGGATTAAGAAACAAAACCCATCTTTTTGTTGTCTGCAAGAAACCCATCTCACTTTCAAGGACAGGCACTACCTTAAGGTGAAAGGGTGGAAAAAAATTATTCCAATAAAATGGTACTAAGAAAAAATCAGGAGTTGCAATTCTGACAAAATAGACTTCAAACTAAAGCTAATCAGAAGAGATAAAGAGGGCCAAGAAGATATTGCAATCATGAATGTATACTCACAAAATTCTAGTGCACCCAAATTCATAAAAAGAGTACTACAGGTCTTTAAGATTCAGATTAATCCCAATTTATTAATAGTAGGGGACTTCAATACCCCATTAGATGGGTCAACAGGACAGAGACTCAACAGAGAGACATCTGAATTAAATAATACCATACATCAAATGGACCTAACAGACATCTACTGAATATTTGACCCAAGCACCAAAGAATATACTTTCTACTTAGCACCCCATGGAACTTTCTCCAAAATCAATCACATACTGTGGCACAAAACAAACCTCAACAAATACAAAAAGATTGAAATAATTCCATGCATTCTATCAGATCACAATGCAATAAAGCTTAAAATCAACACCAGAAGAATCCCTAGTAAGTACATGAACACATGGAGATTAAACAATACACTCCTGAGTGATGAATGGGTCTAAGGAGAAATGAAGAAAGGAATAAAAGTATTCTTGGAACTAAATGAAAAGGATAATACAACACAAAAAACTTTTGGGTCACATTGAAAGCAGACCTTAGAGGGAAGTTTATAGCTCTAAGTGCCTACATTAAAAAAACGGAAAGAACACAAATAAAAGACTTAACATTGCAACTCAAAACACTTGAAAAGCAACAACAAATGAAACTCAAACCCAGCAGACAAGAAGAAATAACAAAAATCAGGGCAGAAATTTAGTATTCGAATTGGTAGTTCTACTGGTAAGACCACGTGATTGTCAACTTCTAAAAGTCTTCTTTGAAAAGATAAACAAGATTGACAGACCGCTAGCCCAGTTAACCAAAAGAAAGAAAGAGCACCTCCAAATCAACAAAATCAGAGATGAAAGGGGAAACATCACAACAGACACCAGAAAGATACAGAACATTATTGGGGGATAATTTAAAAGCATATGCTACTAAATTTGAAACCTAAAAGAAGTGGACGGATATCTAAAAGCATGGGAACCATCAAAACTAAACCAAGACTAGATCAACAGTTTAAACAGACCCATAACACTTAAGGAAATTGAAACAGCAATACAAAACCTCATGGCTAAAAAAAGTCCAGGACCAGATGGATTTACAGCAGAATTCTACTAGTCTTTTAAAGAAGTTCTATATCCAATGCTACTTAATTTATTCAAACACATAGAAATGGAGGGAGAACTTCCAAATTACTTCTATGAAGCCAGCATCACTCTAATGCCAAAGTCAGGTAAAGATGCAACCAAAAACAAAAACTATAGACCCATATCCTTAATGGGCATAGGTGGAAAAATTTTCAACAAAACAATTGCAAACTGCATACAGACACACATCAAAAAGATTGGCTTTATCCCAGAGATGCAGGGATGGTTCAATATACATAAGTCAATAAATGTCATAAATCATATAAATGGGCTCAAAGACTAGAACAACATGGTCAACTCAATAGATGCAGGGAAGGCCTTTGACAAAATTCAACATGCTTTTGTGTTCAAAGTCATAGAGGGAACTGGACTGGAGGGAACATACCTCAACATGATTAAAGCCATGTACAACAAACCCACAGACAACATCATTGTAAATCAAGAAAACCTGGAAGCATTCCCATTAAAATCAGGAACCGGATGAGGCTGTCCACTATCTCCACTCCTCTTTAACATAGTGCATGTAACTCCTGCAAGAGCAATAAGAGAAGGAAGTTAAAAGAGTAATAATTCGAAAAGAAGAGATCAAATTATCCCTTTTTGTAGACGATATGACATTATATCTAAGAGACAACAAAACTTCCACCAGAAAACTTGTAGAAATGATTAGCACTTTCAGTAATGTGGCAGGTTACAAAATTAATCTACAAAACTCTGTAGCCCTTCTATATACCAATAACAAACAGTAAGAGAAAGAGAACATGGAAACCTTCCCCTTCACAATAGCCTCAAAAAAAGAAAAAAAAAATATCTTGGAACAACCCTAACAAAAGACATTAAAGACCACTACAATGAAAATTCTAAATCTTTAAAGAAAGAGATTGAGGAAGATATCAGAAGATGGAAGGACCTCCCATGCTCATGGATTGGAAGAATTAATATTGTGAAAATGACTATCCTACCAAAAGCCATTTATAGATTCAATGCAATGCCAATCAAATTCCCCATGACATTCTTCACAGAATTAGAAAAACTATCCTAAGATTCATATGGAAGCACAAAAGACCTTGGATAACCAAAGCAACCCTGAGCACTAAGAGCAATGCTGGGGGGATTACTATACCAGATTTTAGACTGTATTACAGAGCTATAGTCATGAAAACAACATGGTACTGGCACAAAAATAGACCTTTAAATCAATGGAACAAAATTGAGGGCCCAATGATGAGTGCATGCAATTTCAGCCACCTGATATTTGACAAAGTGGCCAAGAACATTCACTGGAAGAAAGAATGTTCAGCAAATGGTGCGGGCAAAACTGGATCTCCAGCTGTAGAAGAATGAAACTAAACCCCTATCTTTCACCTTGCACAAATGTCAACTCCAAGTGGATCAAAGACCTCAATGTGAAGCCTGAAACTCTGAAATTGTTAGAAGAAAACATCAGCAATAACCTACAAAATATAGGTGTAGTAAAGGATGTTCCAAATCAGACATCTAATGCTCAGGAAACAAGATCAAGAATCAACAAATGGGACTTCATTAAAATAAAAAAGCTTCTGTACATGAAAAGAAGCAACCAGGAATGTGGTGAGAAAACCCACAGAATGAGAGAAAATCTTCACCAGCAGCATATTTGACAGAGATTTAACATCCAGCATATATAACAAATGAGAAAACAAAGAATTAAGAAAGGAAGTAACCCAATTAAAAGATCAGCTAATGAGCTGAACAGAGTTCTCAAAAGAAGAAACAAAGATGGTCAAGAAGCATCTTAAAAGGTGTTCAACATCTTTAGTAATAAGGGAAATGCAAACTGAAACCACTTTAAGATTTCATCTTATCCCAGTCAGACTGGCTAAGATCAAGAAAATAAATGATACCATATGTTGGAGGGGATGTAGGGAAAGGGGTACGCTCATCCACTGCTGGTGGGATTGCACACTTGTTCAACCCCTACGGAAAGCAGTGTGGAGAACACTTAAAAAACTACAAACAATCCTACCATTTAACCTACTTATGCCACTCCTAGGAGTACCCAAGGAACTCATCTTATTGCGGAAACACTTGTACTTTTACATTTGTTGCTGCTTTTTTTCACAATAGCTAAGAGATGGAAGCAACCTAAATGTCCCTCGGCTGACTAGTAGATGATGAAATTGTGGTTCATTTATATCATGGAGTTCTACTCAGCAGTAAAGAAAGATGAAATCATGAAATAGTTGCAAGTAAATGGATGGAACTAGAAACTGTTATGCTAAGTGAAACAACACAGACTCAGAAAAACAAAGGATGTATGTTCTCCCTCACATGTGGATCCGGGCACCAAATCCTTATAAATGAGTAGGTATCCAGACATAACTACAGAAGCCATGATAATGAAACGGAACCAGGAAGGTAAAGGAAAAGAAAGAACCTGAAAGAGAAGAACAGTAAGAAACAGGTGTTAATAAGAGAGATATGGATAAAAGTGGGGCTATTTTAATGGGAGGGGGGAGGGAAGGGTATACACGGAACCTAGGGGATAAAGGGAAAGAAGGCGCTCAAGAGAGGAAGAGACCATAGGAGAAGGGTATTATTAAGGGAGAAATGGGAAAAATGGGGACACCATGGTGGAAGGGTTAGACAATGAGAGAGATAAATAATGCCTAGCAAGTTTAAAAAAAAAAAAAAAACAAGAACGGAACATTGGTCCAACAACCTACTGACAAATTATACATACAACTAGCTCAAGGAACACAGTATATGTCTAGTCAAGGTTTGTCAGAGAATGCTTGGTTTTTGCCCAAGCTTTATCTATGTAGTGCATAGTAATTAAAAGTTGAAACTAACCTTGGATGTTTAACAGCCATAGTTTCAGGCCTACACTAATCTGGTCAGAGGGATTTACAAGGACAGTTTTTGCTCCTTGCCCTACTAGGTCGACTAAATTCCAGGGGACTATGGAGCATCTCTCAAAATGTCTTTTAATTGTGGTGAGCCACCTGTCCTCTTGATCAAGGAGGCCATGGAGACCCCACCAGACCCCATGGAGACCCCACCAGATGGCCTTGAATCTGTTTCCACTCTACAAAGAGGAGGGTTAACATAGAGAAAAAGTTCCTCCATGCTTCCAAGTGAATCCAGCTGCATTCACCTTTGACTTATCTTCACATAGATGGAACTGGTAAAATAAAGGAGCCAGGGGCTTCTCTTAAGCCCAGGTGACCCCTGAGTAAAAGTAAATTGGTTAATCTGGGCCAAATGTATGGTCTTAAACATCCAAAAGGAAAGTACAGACAAAGATTAAAGTGATCAGTATAATTCTTTAAGAGTCCATGTGTATAGCTAAAGGATACATAACGAGAAATGATGCCAGTGAGGAGATACCTTCCTTTGAGTTGTTGGCCAGGGTGACCCAAGAGACTCCCAGACAGTAACCCAGCATAGAACTGGGAAAATGAATAGCAGACTCCAATCTTATCTAAAGGAATCTTGGCAACTGATTCCTGGTAGATGAGGAAGAACTGATCTTCCTAAAACAAGGAACTCTAGATAGGCTGACTAGACTCAGTGGATGGACTTGCACTTGGTAATGGCTGGGGGCACTGATAACACAGTGGACAGTAGCAGAGATGACAGAGTATATGGGCTCCAGTTGGGGGGCCCGAGGGGAGAGGCTTGGGAGACTGCCATTTGGGATGCAGGTATAAAGATGAATAAGATTGTTTGGGATATTCTTTATGAAATACACAAAAAAATCTATAAATAAAAACTAACAATAAAAAATTGTACTACCAAGTTTCAACAATCATGTGAAATTGGTCTCTATTCCTATAATGTGAATTTCCCATTCACTCCCTTTCGAAATTTTCCAAAGTATATAAAGTCTTTTAATGTAATCATGTTACTTCTTTTAAGGATTTTATTATTTTTATGTATATGTGTGTATTGTCTACATGTAAGTAAGTGCGCCTGTGTTGTACAATGCCTGCAGAGGACAGAAGAGGCTGTCAGATCCCCTGGATCTGGAGTTATGGACATTTGTTAGTTGCCATGTCAGTGCTGGGATTCAAACCTGGATCCTCTGCAAGAATAGCCAGTGTTCTTAACCTCTGAGCCACCTCTCCAGCCCGAATAATCATGTTACTTCTTAAAGAAAGCAATGCTAATATAATATTTTTTTCCTTAAAAAGATTTTTTTAAAGAGATGCTCATAGTCCCCTGGAACTAGTTTACCTAGGAGGGCAAGGAGCAGAAAGTGTTCTTTATGTCCCTCTGACCAAATTATTATAGGCCTCAAAGTATGTTTGTTAAAACAAGAAGGTTAGTTCCGCCAGTCTCGTATTTTTAATTACTGGGTGTCATGTAGCTAAATCTTGGGCAAAGACCAGTTGTTCTCAGATAAACTTTACCTATACATATATTTCTTGATCTGCTATGTATAATTTGTCAGTAGGTTGTAGGAGTAATATGGTTCCCTCTGGTTTTCAAAACTAGCTAGGCATTATTTATCTCTCACTTTGTCTCACCCCTCCATCATGGTTTTCCTACTTAAGGTGCTCCATTTCCCCCCTTTCTCCCTTAATAATGCCCTTTTCCTATGGTCCTACCTCTCTTGAGCTTCTTCTTTCCCTTTATCCCCTAGGTTCCATGTATACCCTTCCCTCCCCCCCTCCCTTAAACTACCCAATTTTTATCCATATCTCCCTTATTAAGGCCTGTTCCCTACTGTTCATCCATTTAAAGTTCTTTCTTTTCCCTTACCTCCCTGTTTCCTTTCCATTATCCTGGTTCCTGTAGTTATGTCTAGTTACATACTCGTTTATCAGAGTCTGATTCTAGGATACACATATGAGGGAGAACATATGTTGATTTTTTTTTCTGAGTCTGTGTTACTTCACTTAGTATAACAGTTTCTAGTTCCAGCCATTTACCTGCAAATTTCATGATTTCATCTTTCTTTACAGTTGAGTAAAACTCCATTGTATAAATGAACCACATTTTCATTATCCACTCATCAATTTGAGGGACATTAAGTTGCTTCCATTTTTTAGCTATTGTGAAAAGAGCAGCAACACACATGGATGTACAAGTGTCTCTGCAATAGGATGAGTTCTTTGGTATATGCCCAGGAGTGGTATAACTGGGTCAAATGGTAGGTTCATTTGTAGTTTTTTAAGAGTCCTCCACACTGCTTTCCATAGGGGCTGAACAAGTTTGCAGCCCCACCAGCAGTGGATGAGTGTTCCCCTTTCCCCACATCCCCTCCAACATTTGGTATCATTTGTTTTCTTGATCTTAGCCAGTCTGACTGGGGTAAGGTGAAATGTTAAAGTGGTTTTAATTTGCATTTCCCTAATTATTAAAGATGATGAACACTTTTTGAGGTGTTTCTTAGCCATCTTTATTTCTTTCTTTCAGAACTCTGTTTAGATCTCTAGCCCATCTTTTAACTGGGTCA
>NW_008356258.1:6758091-6787226 GCF_000622305.1 Nannospalax galili
AGGTTTAGGCTTTACATTGAGGTCTTTGAGCCATTTGTAATTGACTTTTGTGCAGGGTGAAAGATAGGGGCTTAGTTTCATTCTTCTACAAGTGGAGATCCAGTTTTGCCAGCAACATTTGCTGAACATGCTGTCTTTCCTCCAGTGAATATTCCTGGCCCCTTTGTCAAATATCAGGTGGCTGAAATTGCATTTACTCATATTTGGTTCTTCAATTTTGGTCTGTTGATCTATGGGTATATTTTTGTGCTAGTACCATGTTGTTTGTATGACTATAGCTCTGTGATACAGCTTAAAATCTGGTATAGTAATCCCCCGAGGCATTGCTCTTAGTGCTCAGGGTTGTTTTGTCTATCCAAGGTCTTTTGCGCTTCCATATGAATCTTAGGATAGTTTTTCCCAATTCTGTGAAAAATATCATGGGGATTTTGATTGGCATTGAGATGAATCTATAAATGACTTTTGGTAAGATGGTCATTTTCACAATATTAATTCTTCCAATCCATGAATATGGGCAGTCCTTCCATCTTATGATGTCTTCCTCAATTTCTTTCTTTAAAGATTTAAAATTTTCATTGTAGAGCTTTAATGTCCTTGGTCACGTTTATTCTGAGATATTTTATTTTATTTTTTTGCAACTATTGTAAATCGGAGTGTTTCCATGTACCCTTCCTCTGATTACTTGTTATTGGTATGTAGAAATGCTACAGACTTTTGTATGTTAATTTTGTGACCTGCCACTTTACTGAATGTGTTAATAATTTCTAGGAGTTTTTGGGTGGAATTTTTGGCATCTCTTAGATATATCATCTGCAAAAAGGGATAATTTAATCTCTTCCAATTATTACTCCTTTAATTTCCTTCTCTTGTCTTATTGCTCTTGCAAGAGTTTCAAGCACTATGTTAAAGAGAAGTGGGGATAGTGGGCAGCCTTGTCTGGTTCCTGATTTCAATGGGAATGCTTCCAGTTTTTCTCCATTTAGAATGATGTTGGCTGTGGGTTTTTTATATATGGCTTTAATTATGTTGAGATGTGTTCCCTTCAGTCCAATTCACTCTAGGACTTTGAACATAAATCCATGTTGAATTTTTTCAAAGGCCTTCTCTGCGTCTATTGAAATGATCATGTGGTTCTTGTCGTTGAGCCCATTTATGTGATTTATGACATTTATTGACTTACGTATATTGAACCATCCCTGCATCTCTGGAATAAAGCCAGCTTGATCATGGTGGATGATGCTTTTGATGTGTGTCTGTATGCGGTTTGCAAGTATTTTATTGAGAATTTTTGCATCTATGTTCATTAAGGATATGGGTCTATAGTTTTCTTTTTTGGTTGTATCTTTACCAGGCTTTGGTATGAGAGTGATGCTGGCTTCATAGAAGTAATTTGGATGTTCTCCCTCCATTTCTATCTTTTTGAATAAATTAAGTAGTATTGGATGTAGATCTTCTTTAAATGTCTGGTAGAATTCTGCTGTAAATCCATCTGGTCCTGGGCTTTTTTTAGTCGGGAGGTTTTGTATTACTGTTTCAATTTCTTTTTGTGATATGTGTCTGTTTAAGCTGTTAATCTCTTCTTGGTTTAGTTTTGGTGGTTCCCATGCCTTTAGATATGCATCCATTTCTTTTAGGTTTTCGAATTTGGTAGCATATAGGTTTTTAAAGTATTCCCTTATAATGTTCTGTATGATGTTTCCCCTTTCATCTCTAATTTTGTTGATTTTGATGTGCTCTTTCTTTCTTTTGGTTAACTGGGCTAGCGGTCTGCCAATCATGTTTATCTTTTCAAAGAACCAGCTCTTGGAATTGTTGATTCTTTGTATTGTTTTCTTTGTTTTGATTTCATTAATTTCTGCTCTGATTTTTGTTATTTCTTCTTGTCTGCTGGGTTTGGGTTTCATTTGCTGTTGTTTTTCAAGTGTGTTGAGTTGCAATGTTAAGTCATTTATTTGTGTTCATTCTGATTTTCTGATGTAGGCACTTAGAGCTATAAACTTTCCTCTAAAAACCGCTTTCAGCAAGTCCCAGGGGTTTTGTCGTGTTGTATTATCCTTTTCATTTAATTCCAGGAATACTTTTATTTCTTTCTTAATTTCTCTTTTGACCCATTCATCATTCAGGAATGTGTTGTTTAATCTCCAGGTGTTCACGTGGTGATTAGGGCTTCTTTGGGTTTTGATTGTAAACTTTATTGCATTGTTGTCTGATAAAATGCATGGAATTATTTCAATCTTTTTGTATTTGTTGAGGTTTGTTTTGTGCCCCAGTATATGTCGATTTTGGAGAAGGTTCCATGGGGTGTTGAATACAAAGTATGTCCTTTGGTGCTTGGGTGGAATTCTTGGTAGGTACCTGTTAAGTCCATTTGATGTATGGTATTGTTTAATTCAGATGTCTCCCTGTTAATTATCTGCCCTGTTGACCTATCTAATGGAGACAGTGTGGTATTGAAGTCTCCTACTATTAATGAGTTGGGATTAATCTGGGTCTTAAAGTCCTGTACTATTTTTTTTATAAAGTTGGGTGCACCAGAATTTGGTGAGTATATGTTCATGATTGTAATGTCTTCTTGAGTCATTGTTCCTTTGATCAGAATGAAGTGGCAGATACATACAGATTAGAGATGCAAGCACCAACGTATCAGTGGTAGTAGCAAAAACAATGAGTTTTTGTCTGCAAGGAACAATATATTCTAAAATGAAATGGAGATTTTTTTAAAGGTTAAAAACTCATCCAATTTTATGTCTTACAGGGCTTATACTGAGTTCAAT
This sequence comes from Nannospalax galili, assembly GCF_000622305.1. NCBI lineage: Eukaryota > Metazoa > Chordata > Mammalia > Rodentia > Spalacidae > Nannospalax > Nannospalax galili. Next base: position 6,760,866 of record NW_008356258.1, read on the forward strand.
AATATGTAACTATATTAATTCAGCTGTGAACCTAGAAACTTGCACCCACTTGTGAAAGAGATGTACTGTTGCTCTAGAATGTGTTACTGAATATGTTAAAGCTGTATAAAAAATTTTTCTACTGAATTTTTGTGTATTTCATAGATAAAATCATCTCTATACCCCCCCCCTTTCCCCTTTGGCACTCTCCCATAGCTCCCCTCCTGGAATTCATATATTCTGTCATTTGTGTTAAGGCCTATCGTGTAAAGTTAGTGTCCCCAGATATGCCTCAGTGTAAGTAAATCCACTGGGAGCTAGTCAGCTGATCTAGAGTCCCTCCCTTTAAGAAGATCAGCTCTTTCTCATCCAGCAGTAATCAGCTGCCAATAATTCTTCAAATAAGATTGGGGCCTGCTGTTCATTTCTATAGCTCTGTTCTGGGTTTTGGTCTGCTTACATTTTCATGGGTCTTGTGCTTGCTGACATCATTGCTTAAGTTCACATGAGAAGAGTCCCAGGAGCCTGTAGGACTATTTCTGTATGGTCATGCACCTCCTCCTTGACTCTTACAATCTTTCTGCCCCTACTTCCACAATGGTCCCTGAGCCCTGGGTGAGTGGATTTTAATATAGGAGTCCTGTCCAAGGATCCACACTCTGCAGACTATTATTCTTTGTGTTTTGGCCATTTGAGACCTTTTGTGTTTCTGGTCCTCTGTTGCATGAGGGAGCTCCATTGATGAGAATTGAAAGATGCATTAGTGTTCTCTTCATCCCTTGTTCTATGTTCTGTGAGGCTTAGGCATAGAGGTCGCATCATCATAGATGTGACACTTAGGCTTGGGCAATTCACAGACAATCTCTGTGTGTGACCAGTTGTGGAACTCTGTAATTATCTCTCTCTCTTAAAAAACAAGCTTCTTTGATGGGTGGTGACTGGGATACATATCTATAAACTTAAGGATCCATATTTTTCACATAGTCAAATATTACATTTGTCTAGGGATGTGACAACTTTGGAGTTTTCTCTAAGATTTAGGACCTCTCCAGCTATGTCTTTTGGCTAGATTTACAGGACTGCACATGAGTTTCCCATTGAGTGGGCTTTAAGTCCAATTAGGTAGCTGTTGATTACCCCCAGGATAAAAGTGCAACTATTGTACCAACCTTTTTTTCTGTGCTGGTCATTGATGTGGTTTTTAGGCCTTGAAGCTGGGGTTGGATCATGGATTGATGTTCTCCCTTAGTAGCTTGCATAGTGCTCTCTAAAGCTATGAGAGCTAGCTCTCAGGGAAGTTGGCTTCCAGGTCAGTTCCAGCTCCATTGCTCCAAAACCTGTGTCCAAAGTATGTCCTGTCTTCAGCAATAAGGTCTACCATCAAGTTCTGGGAGGCAATCAAGGACTATGGCAATAGCCTGTGTAATTTTGAGAGTCTCTTGGACTACGCTGGCCAACAACTCAAAGGAAGGTTTCTCCTGTCTTGCATTGTTTCTTGTTATGTAGACTTTAGCTATACTCAAGGACTCATGTAGAGATATTGTATGTATAATTTTTCAGTAGGTTTATGGACTATATGAGTCTCTTTGATTTTTTTGTACAAGCTAGGCACTGTTTATCTCTCTTCTTTCTATCCACCTTATCCTCCCTCTCCACCCTCCCCATTTAAAGTATCCCCATTTTCCCCATTTCTCCCTGATAATTTCTGTCTGCTATGGTCCCACCTCTCTTGAGCTCCGCCTTCCCCTTTATTCCCATAATTCCTTGTATAGCCCTCCTTCTCCCCCTCCCATTTAACTACTCCATTTTTACACATTTCTCCCTTATTAACACCTGTCTCCTACTATTCTTCTCTCTGGGGTTCTTTCTTTCCCTTTACCTCCTTGGTTCCCTTCCATTTTCCTGATTCCTACAGTTACATCAGGATACATACTCACTTATGAGGATTTGGTGTAGGATCCACAAATGAGGGAGATCATTCATCTTTTGTTTTTCTGAGTCTGTTACTTCACTTAGTATAACAGTTTCTAGATCCATCCATTTACCTTCAAATTTCATGATATCATCTTTGTTTACTGCTGAGTAAAACTCCATTGTGTAAATATACCACATTTATTAACCACTTGTCAGTTGACAGACACTTATGTTGCTTCCATGTCTTAGTTATTGTGAAAAAGAGCAGCAATTAACATCGTTGTACAAGTGTCTCTGCAATAGGATGAGTCCTTTCGGTATATGCTAAGGAAGGAGTGGTATAACTGGGTCATATGACAAGCTCATTTTTAGTTTTTTAAGAGTTCTCCACACTGTTTTCCATAGGGGTTTCACAAATTTGCAACCCGACAAGCAGTGAATGAGTGTTCCCTTTTCTTCGCAGCCTTGCCAGCATTTGGTATCATTTGTTCTGATCTTAGACAGTCTGAGGTAAGATGCAGTATTTTCTTTAATCATTGCAGTTATTCTTTATTGATAGGATTGTGAGGTAAACTATAGAATGCCCAGTAAAATTGTATTTTAGATAGAGCAAAAATATACATATGTGTGTGTGTCTCAAATGATATACAGCCATATTTATGATGAAAATTTATTTGGCTTATTATTTTTCTGAAATTAAAAGTTAACTATGAGTCTAATTTTTTTTTCATTTTTACAAAAACTTTATTGAGAATTTCATATATGTGTATAAGGTGTTTTGATCAAACCCATGCACACACCCTCCCCTCCAACATTCCCCCCTCTGAAGAGGTAAACCTAAAATCTTTTAAGGATTAGATACAAATTCCCAAATACTTTTGACATTTTTGGCCTTTGGAACAGAGTATGTTGCTAACAGGCCCAAGGACATTTTGACTTTTAGCCAAGAAACCGGCTATTTCTTTGGGGTCTTTTTACCCTAACTGCCTAGCCAATTCCTACCTCCTATTCTTATCACAACATCCTCTGAAGGGGTTACCCAAATTGCCAATGGGGAATAGGGTTGCAGACAGCTCTGGCTTCTTCCATGCTGAACAGGGATGCAGGGTGAGGCAATTGGAGTACCACTTCAGTGGGTCTATCTAAAAGACCCCCAAGGGGAAAAGAAAGTTTGTATCATGAATAGGAGATGTGAAGGAGAAGTAAAGGCAAGAGTAATTATCATTACAAGTTCTTGACAGGGAACTAGAAAAAAGTCAGAACAGGGCAATTTTCAAATGTTCATATGAGAGCCATTGGAGTTTCTTGACAAGGGCTTCCAAAAGCATCCCTCTATTGGGTTCCTCCTCATTTTCGTTTTGTCTTCCAAGGCTGAACTAGGTGCCTAGGAAGTGGCTGGATACTCAGGTGAGGGTCCAGTGACCCTGCCTGGCACTCCTTTAATGAATGAGCAGGACTGTCAACAAGCCCAATTGTGACTATGTTTAGTAATCAGACTCAGCCAAAGTCGTGATGATGATAGTTATTTCATGCGGAGGGGACTGCTGTATATATTTTTAAAACCTCATAAAAAACATCTGACTTCAAGTGTACAATTACTTTATTGAGTTTAGAATCTCTGTGTAGACGTAGGGCTTGGGTAAGGGGGATCTAGCTAGAGGGGAAAAAGAAATGTTGAAAATAAGATTTGGGGAAGCAACTTAAAATAAGAACCTAAGTATAGCTAACTTTTAATGGAAACTTTTGTCTTTTAATAAATGTTTAATAGCCATTATAGCCTCACTTTGCTGAACCATTGTTTGAAAACAAGTCAATTTCACTTGTGAAGCATATATTTTTATTCTATTCTTTTATTTTTTGGTCTTTTTGAGACAGGGTCTCCCTGTAGACCCAGCTGGCCTGGACCTCAGTATGTAGACAAGGCTGGCCTTGAACTCACAGAGCTCTGCCTGCTTCTGCCTCCCAAGTGCTGGGATTAAAAGCATGTGCCACCACACTGGGCATGAAGAATATCTTAAGTTAAAATATCCTTAGTCATACTCATAAGAGTCTTTAAAAATTTCAAAAATGTTGATTTACAGTAGTTATTAACATATTCCTTTTGCTCCTCTGCATGTCAGGGTATTCACCCTGCATCTTCTTTTCAAACTTCCAAAGGGAATGCATTTTAAGTTGTACTCATGGGATATTATTTTAAGCAGGATTTAGCACATCAAGATATATACCATGTTTCCTTCTAAAACCTATGCAAATTATTGAATACTAGTGTCTATGTAATTAATCACAGATTAAATATTGGTAAGACATCCAATATAACTATGATTTTAAGATAAGCTTAAAATGTACAGATCTCTTATATTAATATATGTAGTGAATTTTTCTGATAGGAGAATTGATAAAATATCTCAGTTCTACAGAGGTGAAAAGATGTTATGTTTATTAGAACAGAGGATATCATGTATTCTAGTTTGCTTTGCTATTGCTGTGAAAAACACCATGACCAAAAGCAGCCTGGGGAAGAAAAAGTTTAGTTCAGCTTACAGGTTGTGGTCCATCAAGGCAAGTCAGGGCTAAAGCTTGAGGCAAGAACCTGGAGGCAGGAACTGAAGCAGAGACCATAAAGGAATGTTGCTTAGTGGTTTGCTTCCTCCTTCTTTCTCGGATACATTTCTTATACAGTCCAAGCCTACCTGCCAAGGGATAATGCTGCCCACAGTGGGCTGGGCCCTTCTACATCAATTAGCAATCAAGAATATGCCTCAAAGATGCACCCACAGGCCAATCTGGTACAAGAAATTTCTCGGTGAGATTCCCTCTTTCTAGGTATGTCTAGGTTTGTATGAAGTTGACAAAAACCAGTCAACACATTACATATCTTTTAAAACTCAGTAGAAGGGCTTTGAAGATAGTTCAGTAGCTAATGTTTGCTGGGATGGAAAGATGGCTCGAGGAGTTGAGTGTTTTCTGTGCAACCATGAACACAGCACCTGAGCTCAAACCCTCAAAACACACACACAAAGGTTATGGATAAAAGATGACCACTGTGGCTGCTGACCAACCAGCCTAGCTCAAGATTCAGTGTGAAACCTTATTCCAAGGAAATAAAGTGGAGAGCAATACTGAAGGACACCCAATGTCCTCCTGTAGCCTCTGAAGGCATGCACATACACCACATGCACCACATACACACACACACACACACACGCACACACACACATACACACACACACATACACACACATACACACACATACACACACACACATATGCACACACATACACACACATACACACACATACACACATGCACACGCACACACACACACACACACACATACACATGCACACACTATACATATACGATTCACATATGGAACAAAAGAAGACAAAACAGAATAAGGACTTCTCAGATAATCTATATTCTATATTGCCTAACAATTCTCCTTCAGTCTGCTTTGTTCTCTCACACTTTGCACTAAGCAGCAAGAAAAAATAAGACTGTACCTTCAATACTTTGCTCGGAAATTTCTGCTAAATATTCAATATCATTATTTCTTTATATCTGGGGTACACACTCCAGCTAATTTTTGTTAGCCTGGCATGGTGGTACATGTCTTTAATCCTAGCCATCAGGAAACAGAGTGAGTTTCAGGCCACCCTGTCTACATAGCAATTTCAGCCCAGCCCAGCCAGGAGTAGTAGACAGTGAGATTCTGTCTAAATAAATAAATAAATAAATAAATAAATAAATAAATACAATGAAGTCCAGATGACTTTGCCTCTGCTGGAGAGCACGTAAAGACAGCTAGAAGATGGGACATCACCTAGAGAGAGAGGCCAGCTGAAGGACAATCAAAGCACACAAGATATAGCCTCAACTGAAGAGAGTCATATGTGATTCTAAGCTGGTACCATAGGGGCAAAAGAGTCACCCTGAAGCCATGAGAAGTTATACAATGCCACTAAGCACGAAATCTGGTGTGTGTGTGTGTGTGTGTGTGTGTGTGTGTGTATAAATTTCCCATTTGTTGTCATAACAAATTACTTCAAATGTCACTTAAAGTAACCAGGAGTTACTATTCTACATTTGTGGAAATGAGAAGTCTGAAATAAGTTTGACTAGATGAAAGCCAAGGTGACAAGAGGCTTGCTGTGTTTTCTGAACACTCTAGGTAAAATAGCTTTCTAGCCTTAGCCCTCTTCTGGAGGCTGAGAGCATTCTAGCCCTTTCCATATTCAAGGTTAGAAGTTGCTGGTAAAGTCTCTCTCCTATTTCGTCAGTCTGACTGTCTGACTATGACACTGACTTTCTTGCTCCCTCTCCTTTAAAAGGAAACTTTAGATTCCAAACTGGATCCACACAGAGAGTCTGGCATAGTCACTCTGTAGATTAACTGATCATTAACTCTAATTCTACCTTCAGTCTTCATTTTTCTTAACAAATAAAATCATTTTCTTGGCCTTTTGTTATTCAACCAGAGAAACTAAACAAACTGCAAAAATACTTGGAAACAGCAGTACATTTTTGAATGAGCAATGTGTCATTCAAGAAATCAGGGAGAAAATTTTAAAATTCCTAGAATCAAATGAAAATGAGACTATGCTATCGGAACCTCTGGGATACCAGCAAGGCATTCTTAAGTGCAAAATTTATAGCTATAAGAACTCAAACTAAAAAATCTGAAAGATTTAAAATAAACAAGTTAATGATTCACCTTATGGCTCTTGAAAAACCATAAGAAGCCAGTTCCAAATCCAGTAGACGGCAAGATATAATAAATATTAGGTAAGTAATGAATAGAGTCAATGGAACAAAATCAGCTGAACAAGGAGTTGGTTCTTTGAAAAAGTTACTAAGATTGACAGACCCTTAGCCAGTCTGACAAAAAAGCAAATCAACAAAAATAGAGTAAAGAAAGGTGCCATCACAACAGATGCCAATAAAATCCGGAACATCATTAGAGAATATTTTGAAAAATTATATTATAAAATGCTGGAAAACCTAGAAGAAATAGATGAATTTCTAAAGGCATGTAATCTGTCAAAATTAAAGCCAGCTGATTTTGTGTAGAGTTGTACATGTTAGTAGAATTATTTCTCTACTGGCCTTTGAATCATTTATGAGCAGGACTTTTTCAATGGAAAAGAATAACTTTTCTCCCCAGCGTTATTATCAGAGTATAATGTTCCTGTATGCTTGCTATTCAGTGTTTATAACAAGCTTGTATAGCCCCCTCAAAAGTGGTAAAGTGAGAAGATATAATTAATTTAAACAGATCAACTACAAGAAATGAGATCAGAGCTGTAATGAAAAATTTCCCCACAAAATAAAGCCCATCACCAGATGGAGTCTCTATTGAATTCTAGCAAACTTTTAAGGAAGTTTTTTTTTTTTTTAAGCATGAAAAATGCCATTTTCCCCTTTATTTGTTTCATAAAATAGAAAGAAAAGGGCCACTACCAAATTTATTCTATGGAGACAATATTATCCTGGGGCCAAAACCAGGTAAAGATACAGAAAAAAAGAAAACTACAGACCAATTTCTTTGATGAATATAGATGTAAAAATTCTCAACAAAATACCTGAAAACTGAATTCAGGAACACATTAGGAATATCACACATCATGACCAAGTGGGCTTCATACTGGAGATGTGATGTTGGTTCAACATACACAAATCTATAAATGTAAATGCATCACAAAACTTAAGAATAAAAACCTCATCTCAAACGATGTTAAAAAGGCATTTGGCAAAGCTCAACAAGTATTTGTGGCAAAAGCCCTGATTTTTTTTTTTATCAGGAATGGATGAAGCATACCTCAAAATAATAAAGGCTGTATACAAAGGTGCTATAGTCAATATTATACTAAAATTTAAAGATTTCTAGAGAAAACTTCAAGACATTGAAAACTAATCAAAGAAGACAGTAGTGATGAAAGCGCTTCCCTGTTCCTGGAGTGGCAGAATTAATATAATGAAAATGGACATACTACCAGAATTAATCTACAGATTTAATGCAATACCCATCAAAATTCCAATGTCACTGTTACAGTCTTTTCAAGTTCAAACTGTGTCATGAATGTCAATTTAGGGACTCTAACTTCATGTGATCTACTTTCCTAACAAAAATTCAAAATTGCAAAGAGACATTTGAAAGACTAGCATGGGCCAACTTATCAATGACAATGTGAACTTTATTCATTAGAAGGTATCAAGCAAATTTATTCTAATTGAAAAAAAGAGGAAAAAGTAACAAAGGGGTAGTTCATCTTGCCTTCTTGGGTTGGACAGGTTTTATTGGCATGGTAAATCAGTGGTTTGTTTGTTTACTAAAAATAAGCGAGAATCCCCCCCCCATCTTCAGGATAACGATCTTATGATCCATGAATTCAGTAGAAATAGACATATTTATGCCATTTATTTAAAGAGAAAATGGCAATAGTAACCCAGAAAAATGATGATATTTTAAAATCCTAGACTTAGGAAGATTCCTAAAACCCCATTTTAAGCTTTAGCATGCTCAGTAAACTAAGACAACTGCTTCCCAGACTTTAACATGCACAGAAAATATATGAAGATTTTCATTGCTTGAACATTCTGGTACAGTTGGATTGAGGCTCAGACTGGTAAGGCTCTAGGTTCTAACAAGACTCCAGGTCAGACTAATGTCAAGAAGGAAAACAAAAGAAAACACTCAAAGAAGCATAGATTTCAGTCACATCTTTGGTCACCACTGTCACTTCAGCAGCAAGTGTGAAAATATTGACCACTGGCATATTTTTGTTTCGTGATCTTACTGTAGGCTTAGAAAGAAAAAGCATATTGAGAAGAAACAAAAGTAATGTTGGGCTTTTCTGCAAGGGTAGTTGAGATTACAGAAGGATTGCTTCACACTGATAGCTGACCTTGTTAGCATTTATGTGTTATGCTGTCATGACTTGCTTATCCTCAGGAGCCTGAGGACCAAAGGCCTTTAACCTACAAGCAGAATAGACCTGGAAATGTTGGAATATTGGGGTATTACTTATCCACTCAACAGGTCACTTTTCAGAATGGAAAACAGTGATGTCAATGTGTGAAGACAGATTCAAAAGTCTGTATGTGAACCTCAGCTCATGACAAACAGAAAACAGGAAAACTAGATCTGGACCTAACCAGTTCCCCATGTGTCTTCCTGTACTTTCCTTTGCGCACCTTTAATTTTTACCAACGGTAGCAGTCCTGTAGCATGCTTAGTAAGCTGACAAAGCAATCCTGACCACTACCATTTTCCTGTCTTGAGGCCTGCATATATACCTTTTTCTTAGTTTCCTCTGCCAGTAAAAGGCAGCTTCCTCTATCTACCCTTTTCTAACATGACAGTGACACTGTTCTTTTAGGAACACATTCCCTCTCAGAGTAATACTCCACTTCCTCTGAATGCTTATAACATTTAATTTACTTCAAAAGTAATAGAGCTGCCCTTTTTTAATTATGAGTGTTTTCTGATATTGTTTCCTTCGTGATCTTGAGTTCAATGTACTCTGAGTTCAGATGCGCTCAGAGCTGAGAGAGTATTGTGAATCAGTTTCGGAGTAAGAGAAGTTTCTCCAATGACAGGAAATTTTTAAGAAATGAAAGAAAACAAAATAAAAAAGAGCACAGGCTGTGAGGTTTTGCTGTATCCTAAGGCGCAAGCTTTGCTACTTTCTATGGCTTTTGTATTGGTATTTCTGACTTCCTAATTTTGTTCCTGATCACTTCCATCCTCTCTTTAGTCTGATTCTTACTGATGTTTGCTGCATAGTAGACCAGGCTGGGAGAAAAGTTTGCAAGTGATGAGTCTCAGTGGGAAGTAGAGTCAGGAGACAACCAGGAACCATTTGTCTCTGACTTTTGGAGTTGAAAAATCCCAAAGACATCAGAAGTAATTGTGACTTCTAATGAAGAGCACAACTGGACTGGAATGAATCACACGTGCACACACACACACACACACACACACTATATATATATATATCTCACATATAGTGTGTGTATACCAGCAAGACAATAAAAAACCCTCAATACCAGAATACCCACTCACATAGGTATGTTTTAACAAACAGAACTGAACTGTATGTACTGAACCAAGTAGAGGTGAGGCAGGTCCTTAGTCAAAAGAAATTAACAGTTCCACAACCACAGAATTACCTTTTGCTAGGAGTACATTGGCTTCAGATTTTGAAAACCGAGACCTGAAAGACAACCCGGAAGACGGACTTCCTTGCAGATGGGCTGGAGTTTTAAATTATGAAAAACCACAGTTGTTCCAGTGTGTACTGGAGAAATTGCTTTTGTTGTTGTTGCTTTTAAGTGTGTCAGTGTTTCCTCTGGTCTCTCTCTTTCCTTTTTCTTCCTTCGTCCCTTTCCCGTCTGCGTCTGGCTCAGAGCCTTTGGAGGATGGCGATTGGGCAAAGACAGGGAGCTGGACTCAGTTCTCCAGCGGAGTCTGGAAGGGGTGGGAGGGACTCAGCGCAGCGGGTTTCCCACCAGAGGGCTTCCAAGCAGTCTTCCTACAATCCCTGCCCGCCGGACCCCAAAGAGAAGAGCAGCAGCACACAGGCTGGGCAGCAAGCCAAGCAAGCGACACTTGGGGCCCAGCACCCCTGGCCTCGCGTGACCTCACCATGGTGGGTTTGGGCAGCTTTCTTTTCTGGTGTTTAGGGCCTGGGAAGGCTAAAAGGCTTGGGAGACGTCTAGAAAGTCTTTGGGGGTAGGGAAGGGTTAAGCGAGGTTCTTTTGGGTCATCACAGCGAGAGATGAAGAGGAACCGGGAGAAACAAAGGCGAGAAGTGATTGTCTTGAGTGACGTGGGCCATTGGGAGCGGAGTCTCCTCGCGTCCCGCCCCGCCTGTTGAGCAGGTTGACAGGGAGCCTGGTGTGCGCCGTGCGGCCGCGTGTGACCCGAATGCACCCGCGAGGGGACCGGCAGGTGCCACTCCTGGGCCACCTCTCCGCCCACCGCCCGCGCCGCCGCCCTCTCTGTGCGTTTGCAGTGCGGATGTGTGAGGCGTGCTCTGCAGCAGTGGGACTGCAGTCCCCAAGTCTGGGGAGTCACTGAGTAAGTGGTCGCGGTGGCTTCGCCGGCCGGGGCTTTCTGGCCAGGCGTCCCTGTACGGGGCCGGGGGTTCCTCTCCCCTGTCCTCCTGGGAAGCTCCACGCTGTCAGCCACGCAGCCCGGGAAGCTGCAGCCGGGTTCCCACGCTGGGGAGAAGCGGGGAGGGGACACCCCTGCGGGCGGGACCGCAGTCTTTGGGAGCAGCCCCAGCTCTGCACTCGCGGGGCCACGGTGGGGACGTGCAGGGTGTGGGTCGCTGTCTCCCACGCCCTCCAGCCAGCTCTACACAGCTCCGCGGCCTCCCGCGCCCGCTAGCAGTGCAGGGACCCTGGACCCTACACCCCCGGGCTGGTGGCCTCGCCCTGGTCATCCTCCTCCTGGAGCTGCAGGGTGAGTGAGAGAACCCAGGCCCCTGCCAAAAGCCCTGTTGCGGGTGCAGAATTGTCCAGAGAATGCCACCTGTAAACTTCATCCGGCTCTTGCAAAGTGTGTATGAGGCTTGGTCTTTGGGTGAGCGGGAGGCCAGATGGTCCAGCAGCCTCCTTCCTGTTGTTATTGGGTCTGTGGCTCTTTGGAAGACGGTGGGCAGGAGTCACTACCACTTCGTGTGACTGTCTGCGTGGGCAGCCTGCCCAGAGTCAGCAGAGCTGCCTGTAAGTGCCATTTGCATGAGGGGCTGCCTAGCCGTGTGGTCATGTGGTTCCAAGCTGTGGGTTTTCTTTTGCCTTTCTTTTGGTCTCTGGGGTTCACAGGATTGTTCCTTGGTTTTGCCTTTGATAAACAGTTTGCATCTTCTAAAGTAAGAGGGCTGCCCACCTAGCTGACTGGTTGGATGCATCTTGGTTTCCAACATACTGAAACCTTGCTGGGTTTTAAGGAAGATGAAATTCTTTCATTTGAACTTTTATAACACATAGGTAGTGGGGTTTTAGAATCAGTCCTCCAGAAATGATTGATGTCTCTGTTCCGATTAACCCTGGGATTGATAGGAACACAGTTCATGTTCCTGTTGCATATACCTTGACATGATGATACATAATTTTATCATATCTTGGTCCATAATGTAGGGGCAATCTGGTGTTTTTCCAAAAATATTTGTATTTTTTTCCTTTATAAATGATAATTCCAGGTACTTTATTATGAAGAGGGTGGTAATCGAGGTACCAACAAGATAACAACAGAAAACTGTGTAGAGTTCTGAAGCAAAGCTAAGCACTGTGCAGTTCCCCAGTGAAAGTTGCCTGTATATCCTATTTTGTTCCGTTATTAAATGGTTGGGGCTGTGGATCCATTTTAGGGTCTATTGTAGTCCAAGAAATTGTACCCAAATATTTGAGCCATTGCAATTTTTGGTGAGACAGAGCAGACTTCTCAATTTTCCAGAAGACATATGGGACCCAATAGGAAAATGAGAACAGGAGTTAAAACGTTAAGACACACATTTCTTTTCAAAATTCAAGATTATCCATGTTAAGTTTACAGACACAGACTAGAGGGATTCAAGAATAGTGCTATAGTAATTAAACATTTCAAGTACTGCTGAGGAGGGAGGAAGGGAGGGAGGGAGAGAGAGAGAGAGAGAGAGAGAGAGAGAGAGAGAGAGAGAGAGAGCTTTCTACACAGCTGGAAAGAATGTAAACTTGTGCAGCATGGAAATCCGCTCAGAGGTTCCTCAAAAAAAAAAAAAAGTCTAAAAATAGAACTCTCATATGATCCAGCTATACCACTCCTGGGTATATGCAGGAAAGCTTTAATGTCAGCATACCACAGAGATATTTGCTCACCCATGTTACACTAGTCAGAACACCCAAGACATGAACCAGTCTAGCTGTCCATCAACAAATGATGGATAAAGAAAAGTGGGCTATTAACATTGCAGGAACATAAACGGATGGCAGTCGAGATCATGCTTAGAGAAATAAGCCAGGCTCAGAAAGACAAGTACATATTTCCTCTCATATGCAGAATCCAAATTTAAATCTATATAGGATGAAAGTAGAAAGTACTAGAAGAAGGGAGGAAATGGCCCAAAGAGAAGGATGAGGGACAAACGAGGGCAGAGGACTACATGGACGCTTTCTGAAGCAAGAGAAACTATTTGGAGCAAAGAGAAGAACGTAAGAAGGGCAGGGGAGGGACAGGCAAATAAGAACAATGTGCAGCAGAATGAGGGACATTCATGAAATGAAAATGCTGAGGTGAAACCCTTTACACTGTTTATTAAATTAATACAAGAAGAAAAAAGTCTTATGAAGTAGACACATTAGTACATTATTAGATGTACCACTTTGGAAGCTTAGTTCTGGGATGTTTACTTAATGTGATGGATAGATGTACACTTATATTTCTTCTTGTCCTGAAAGATCTTTCTAGTATATGACAGAAAATAAAAATACTTTTCTTTCATTAAAATCCAACTAAAATATAAAGACTTTGTTCTTGATATGGCGTTTCATAATGCATGGCTTATGAACAGCCTTGTAAAGGTCGTATTTGTAGGTGTTCAGGCATAAAATACACGTTTAATGCTGTCTTCTGTCATTTGAAAATGAGGAAGGAAATGTAAAGTTGTGTTATGTGTACCTGGCAATAGGAGAGAAAAATGAAGTGTGGAGAACTTCGCAATACTTAGTACTGGTGTCTTATAGCTATGGTTTATTAAATAATCTCATCTTAAGATATTTTGAATACTTAACTTGTATACTTCAGTACAGGCTTAATAACAGTAAAATTATGCTATCATTAATATCACTAAAATACTGAAGGGTTTAAAATTTCAAGAATTTTTCATAGATATTTTTAGACTTGAAAAACAGATTTTACTGAACAATTAAAATATTGTATAACCTTGAATTTTGTCAGAAACCATGGAAGAAAAATGAATTAGTTATTTACACCTGCTAGTGATAATGAGTGTATATATGGGAGGATAAATATTGGTTTCATTTACAGGTTACTTTAAGATAGCATGATGTGTACCCCAAATTTCTAGTTAATCTTTTTTACAGAAATTAACATCAAGTTAGTTTTAAGAATAAATCTCAAGTAAGAGTAAATGGAAAGCAAAATAATATTTCAATAAAATTAGACAAGTATGTTATTAATGGGAAAAAATGGAGAAAATGGGGTTTCAGAGTGACTTGATGTCAGATTTGCAAGGAAGTTGTTTGGATTGGCTTGCCTTTGCTAGCATATTAAATGTCCCTGGAACTGTTTTTATGCCACTCAATCAGAAATATTTACCCAAGTGACTTTCCTTAGGCATGCCTATTTATTATATTTCTGCACATTTGCAAAAGGAAATATTTTTTCGTTCTAAACCATCAATAATTACAATGTTTTTTTTTTTTTTCTAAGCCATATAGATTTATTACATGCTAAATGTCTGTACCGTAGTTTCTTTGTAGTGTCACCATCTTTCCCTGGTGAAAGAGCTTTTGGCAATCTCTAATCTTTCACTGAGCCAGTTTATTTGTGCAAAAATCAGTTCATTTATTAGAGGTTGGGGTAGTTTCTTGGGCATTAGACCTCATTTCTGATTCTCTCATTTAAAATTTTTTAATTGCATTTGCTTAGTGTGCGTGTGTGCATGCACACATGTGCTCATACTGTAGCATGTATGGAGGTCGGAGGGACAACTTTCAGGAGCCTGGTTTTCTTCTACTATGTGGGTTCCAGGGATTGAACTCAGAACCATAGGCTTGGTGGCAATAATCTTTACTCACTGAGCCATGTCATCTGCCCCTTGATTCTTTCATTTTCTTTGAGAACATTTTTGAAATACTCTAGCTATTTCATGTATTTTTCCTCTCAAGTCCTGGTCAGCAGACTTCCTACTCTTATAGCCCAGTGGGCTTGCAGAGAACAAGCACAATTATTTGGAAAGAATGAAGGGTTTGGGGTCAGGTGCCCCTTCATCCTGCAGTGACAAAGAATATTTCTTCTTAAAATTAAAGAGGCTCTGAGCCATGATTTCTTTTGCCACTGATATGTAACTCTTGGTGCTTGTAGTTATTTTTTTCACCTGTCATGCTTTCTGACCATTATTAATTTTTTATTAAAACAACCCTTCTTGGGGCTGGAAAGATGGCTCAATGGTTAAGAGCACCGGTTGCTCTTGTACAGAACCTGGGTTCAATTCCCAGTACCCACATGGTGGCTAACAACCGTCGGTCCCTAACTCCAGTTCCAGAGCAATCTGATGCCCTGTTCTGACCTCCACGGGCATTGCATGACACAGGTGCACTTACATATACATACACAAAAAATAAAAAAAATAAAATATTAAAAAAAAACTTTATAAAATTGAAGCCAACTCTGACTCACATACCAACTACTCCTACACAGTAAGGATTAGTAAGAACTAAAGAGATGGTGGCTTTAGCTATGACCTCATCAGGGAGAGGAAACCAGGCAGACTCCCTTGCTAACTCTCTGCGCATCACAGCTTTGCATCTTTTTCTGTTCTATCACATGACCTTGAAGGTGCCTGTTTCAATGCTCACATTTCCTGCCAATATCAGCTTTCTGTCCTTGGATGCGCAGGGCTTGCAGGCTGCACAGTAGGTGTCTAATGGGCTGAACATTGCTGCTACTGAGTTAAGGACTTTTGGGTCTGATGCCACAGGTTAGTTTCTTCAGGAACATCATGCAAGCACAGTGTGTGTTTGCAGGGACTCAGGTGGAGTGCTGTGGCCTTCCACACAGAGGTCCCTCTGTGCTCTTCTTAAAGGTTTTTCATCCTGTTCAGACATTTCTGTCCCCAGTGCTTTGGCTGCCACTGTTATTCCATCTCCAATATCAGTGTGCATTGATCTTGTGATCATTTCTCCTTTCTTAAAATCTAAAATAGCAGAGGCTTCAAATACTAGGCTCTAATCTGTCCCTATGTTCAGTGATTCACTCAAAACCTACTCATATGATCATCATATTGGCCATGACTTTAATCCACTCTACTTCCCTAAAGGACCCTCAAGTACACACCCACCTGTGGGTCTTCTCATCACTTTAAACCTCAACTAAAAACAGCTTGAAGCCCCATATTTTTTTCTGAGTATACCCTCCTAGCCTTCCAAATATTTTGCAAACTTATAACCACCTGACAGCTTTCCCTCCCATTTTTGTGTCCTTGTTCTGATCATTTTTCTAGCAGTTTCTTATTTTAATCGACCTATCTTGGTCCCGATTTCCACTTCCCTTCAACTCCCAAATCTTTCCCCATTGCTTCTGTCTTTCCTGTCTTGTTACAGCCTTCCTTGCTGTGGCATTAGCTGGACAGAGCAATGCAACTATTTCTTTTGCTCCATCACCAATAGATTCACTCCAAATTCAGGTCTATGGACGCTTAATGATTATCAGTCTCAAAAAATGTTTAACAGGCTATTAAGTGATTTATTCATTTTTCTTGCTTTATTCTGTACCAATGCTCTCTACTATATATTCTAAAATTTTATTCATTTTCTTAGTCTATTCAGACCATGCCATCATTCTGAGCAAATGATTATACTTTCCAATTCCAGTTAGAAAGACTGAAATCAATTTTGGCAAATTATTGGTAAGATTCCTCATCAATGCAATAGTCTTTCTTTAGCTGACCAATTCTGAATATAAAGGCTTTTCTTACATTGAGTGACATACCTGGTTTCTATAATATCGGTTTACTTATTTTCGCCCTTTGAGTAGAATTCCTTTACTTATGACAACTCATAATTTCTAAAATAATATTGTTATTTCTACTCTTTTTTGTTGGTGGGAAAGGAAGGACTCATTACTCTCAAGAATTTTCCCCTTTGTAAACTCCTGTTCTTCTTTAATTATAGTCCTCAGAGTTGAACGTAGGCCCATGAAAGACTGTCCTAACATCCCTGGATATGTTGGTTTATCTCTGTGGATTCTATCCTTAGCCTTTGTTTCTAGCTTTGTCTCTCTTTCATTTCATTTCTCCCTTCCTTTGTCTTCTTCACTTGATGTTCTTACCACAGTGTTTAATTCCACACCAATTTGGAAATTATTCTGCAAATACATTGTTTTTCCTCAGTTTTACATTTGACTTCTTGATTTGCATCTTACTGTGTAGGCCAAGCTGCCCTTGCATTTACAATCCCTCCTCCTACTTCTGACTTCCTAGTGCTAGGATTAGAGGTGGATGCCAGAAAGCCTGGCTTAATTTAGGACCTTAAGAAAAAATCTGCAATTAAATATAACCTTTGTCTTTAGTTTATTGTTCCATTAGGTCAGAGTCTTTTGGGATTCTAATTTCATAATACAGATTAACCATTTCCCACTGTATAGAAATATCAACAGTTTCATCAGCAAGCAATTAATTTTGTCATCCAAATAACTGTGAAATGCTGAGCTGTAAGGAGCTTTAGTATAGTCCTAGACACCTTCTTCTTGCTTCAAGATCAACCATGATGTAGTCCTCTTAAAAAACAGGTTATATAGTCACATACCTTCCTTTTCTCGGAGTTTACATTCTTCATGAGATCCAAGAGTTTACTGGGACAAGCAGATCTAGTCAAATTCCCAGCTGGAATATGTTTCCACTTTCTGAAAAATAGATGGTAAGTAACTTTATTTATCATTTATAATGATCTGCTTATAACACTTTATATTGCCAGTACTCACACAGTATGTTTTTAAGAATCTTTATGGAATCGTGCCTGGTGTTAATGTGGAATTCTTCAGACTGGAGTCTCTGGAATTCACACTCTATTTTGAAAACTGAAACACTAGCTGGGTTCCTTGTTCTCTGTTAAGCCTTTTCTTCATGTTCCCCTTCCCTCCCTTCCTTTTCTCCTCCCTCTCTTTTCTCTTTCCCTCTTTCCCTCCCTCTCTCCTTTTCTTCCTCTCTCCTTCTTTCCCTCCCTTCCTTTCCCTTTTCTTTACCGAGACAGGGTCTTGTTAGGTAGCCCAGGGTAGCCTGGAACTTATGATTCTCCCATTTCAGCCTCTCAAGTGCTATGATTATAGCTGTGCCTCTACAACTTGCCCTTATAATGCCTTTATGGATGATTTTGACAACTCCATTATATTTCTCCAAATCCTTTCAGTACTCTGTAGTGTAATTTCTCCCTATTGACTGATTTCAACTCATTAAAAATATTTCATATCTTATATTCTGGACTTTATATTTGTTTTTCTAATATCACTGAATATCACTGAATGTCACTTTTGTGGGGAACAGAGATGACACCAAGGCTAGAATAGCACAGCCAGTCTGATTCTGTACTGTCATTTGAACTTCATTATCCCCCAGCAGACAATGCTTTTCCTACATCTAGTAAAAATGCTATTGTTACTGCTTTATCTAGTCATCATCACAGGAATTAAAAGGCATTTTTCGTTATTGTAATTTTTAAAAGCTTCAGCCTATTTTATACTCTGTAACTTATGGAGCCCTTCTTAGAGGATCAGCCACTCTTTTGTTCTCCTCTCAATAAAGTTTATTACAGATTATGCTTGTCACTGGGATGGACACAACTAAGTTGATGACACTAGTCCCTCATTGGAAGAAATTTAAAATCTGCACATGGCAACTAGCAAGAGGAAGAAATAGTCTCCAAATTATACATGTCAGCCTTTAACGAGCAGCTTGATATGTGTGCGACAGTTTTAATTGGTTCTGAAGATCTGAGAAGGGAGTCTGTTCTGCACAGTGGAAAAACTGAGGGAAGAGATCCAGGGAAGAACTAGAATGAGCCAGAGTGTTGAGCTTCATGAGACATGCAGGATTTACTTCTGAGAGTGGTAAGGAGAGTGGGCCAGGAAGAGGACCAGGCAAGAAGCACAGCAGGGGACAGACAAGTGGGTAACCAAACTAATGGGCAGGGAGGGTAGTACTAAGCTGCAGCTCATAACTCTGAAGTTAGTTTTTTCTTTTCTTTTCTTTTTTTGAGATGGGGCTTGTCTCCACTGGCCTGGCCCCAGCTCAGTGGTCCTCCTGCCTTGGTCTTTAGAGAATAGGTGGGCTGTAGGTTTGCGTTACGGCCAGGTATGTCATAGTCCTTTGTGCAGAACAACAGAACCGAATGCATTCTGATTTCTACCTTCCCCTGCTCCAACACTGAGAAACCACATCTATTCTTTAGATTGCTGGTTTGACTCTCTCCTCAGACATTTTCCTTGATCTCCTAAATGCGAATTGATAGTCTTGCTATATTTTTGCCCAACACCCTATACTTTCCCTGTCTCAGTTCCATACTATATTAAAATTGCACTCAGAAGCACTTGTTTTCCCCATTAGGCTGATACTTTGTGGGAGGGGGTACCATTTTAGTCTAATCCCCTTCTCTATTCACAGATACTTAGGAGAAGTGCTGGGTGGCTCATAAGTACACGGCAGAAATGTGTGCTATGACGGGAGCCTGCTTGAAGCCATGAGATTATCTTAGAGAATATTTGTACAAGATACTTAAAGACTTCAAGACTGGGATGTTAGGCTGGGTCTTTGCTTTATTAGGTGATGTGGAACTGCAGTATGCTGTTTAAGAGTTTGGGAATGAGTATAAGGTATATGCATTAGTTTTAATTAGACCTTTATAAATAGATTCTATTTACTCTGTTCAATATGCATTTCTGGATTTAACTAGGAAATTATTTGGCATTCTTATCTTGAGCTTTAGCCCACAGTACTATATGAAGTTATCATAGACTGTGAACTTTATAGACAAAAAAGATTTATTTCTCACAGTTTGGAAGGCTGGGAAGTCCACAATCAATATGGAGAAATTCAGAGTTGGTGAGGACCTGCTTGATCACAGACCAACAAACAGCTGGCTGTGTTCTGAACATGTCCTGTATGGTGGAACAAACAAGAGCTTTGTCTAGGGCTTCTTTTGTAAGGCCTTTAATTCCATTCATGAGGGATCCCAAAGACCCCATGTACAAATGTCATCACACTGAGGATTAGTTTTGACATAAGAACTTGGTGAGGATGCAAGCATTCAATCCGTTATAGCATGATGCCATGTGTCCTCATAAGGTGGGGAGTGCACATGACTTGAACTTTCTGTGATTTTACTAAACATTTATTTCTATAAATACGCATATGCGTAAACACATATGCACTGGAATGGTGAGCAGCTTATTCTCACTTTTCAAGTATTTCCATCTTTAGGTATGCTCTCTCAGAAGTCGTTGAATGATGTCTAGTTCATATATGTAACAATAATCTCATCTGTGCTTTTGCTCTCTGTGGTTTCAGTGACCTGCAGTCAACAGTGGTCTAAAAACACTAAGTGGAAAATTCCAGGAATAAACAATTCCTAAATTTCAACTTATTTTTGTCAGACATGGTGGCGCACCTCTTTAATCTCAGTGTTCAGGAGGCAGATGCAGGCGGATCTCTGTGAGTTCAAGGCCAGCCTGGTCTACATAGTTCCAGGCCAGCTGGAGCTACTGGAGACCCTGTCTCAAAAGAAAAATTCAGGTTGTTTTTATAGCAACATGTTATAATTCATCTCATTATTCCATTTTTGTTTTAGTTTTAGTATTTTTTCTTTTGTTTTCTATTTTTTTTCCTTTTTAAGACAGGGTCTCCTTGTAGCCCAAGGTGGCCTGGAATTCACTATACAGACCATGCTAGTCTTGATCTCACATTCACCTGTCTCTGCCTCCTGAGTGTGGGCTTAAAAGTATGTACCACCACTCCCGGCTTATTTTTAGTCCCTTAACATGCTTAATTTTAAATTAAAATTTATTTTTCTTTTGAAGAACCCAATGGAGGGATGCTTTTGGAAGCCCTTGTCAAGAAACTCCAATGGACTCTCATATGAACATTTGAAAAGTGCCCTGTTCTGACTTTTTTCTAGCTCCCTGTCTAGAACTTGTAGTGATGATTACTCTTGCCTTTACTTCTCCTTCACAACTCCTATTCATGATTCATGGACTTTCTTTTCCCTTTAGAGATAAGACCTATGCAATTTGGGAGTCTTTTAGGTAGCCCCACTGAAGGGGTACTCCAATTGCCTCATCTTGTGTCCTTGTTCAGCATGGAAGAATCTAGAGGGGTTTGCGTCCCTATTCCCTACTGGCAATTTGGGTAACCCCTTAAGAGGATGGTGTGATAAGAATAGGAGGTAGGAATTGGCTAGGCAGTTAGGGTAAAAAGACCCCAAAGAAATGTAGCCAGTTTCTTGGCTAAAAGTCAAAATGTCCTTGGGCCTGTCAGCAACGTACTCTCTTCCAAAGGCCAAAAATGTTGAAAGCATTTGGGAGTTTGTATCTAATCCTTAAAAGATTTTAGGTTTACCTCTTCAAAGGGGGGAATGTTGGAGGGGAGGGGGTGTGCATGGGTTTGATCAAAACACCTTATATACATGTATGAAATTCTCAATAAAGTTTTTGTAAAAGTTAAAAAAAATGAAGAAAATAAATTAAACTTTACCATAGGTTGTATGCAGAGAAGCAATAACAGAATCTGTAAATTTGCTCTGATACTAGCTGTGGCTTCAAAGATCTCAGAATGTGTCCCTATAAACAAGGAGGACTATAGTGCTGATATAGCACTGAAGAAGGAATTTCAGTATTCCCTTAGTACAGATAAGCTCTTCAGTCATGTATTTCTATCATGAAGCTTGATCAAGATATCACCCTTGTGTGAATCATTTATAAGGTTGCATATGTAGCACTGAAGGAGATTTGAATAGACACAATAAAGTTATCCATACTAGGGGCAGGAGAAATGCCTCAGTGGTTGAGAGCACTCTTGCAGAGGACCCAGGCTTGATGATTCTCAGCACCAACATGGAGGCTTACTGCCCTTTGTAACTCCAGTTCCAGGAGATTCGACACCCTCTTCTGTCCTCTGCAGTTGTTGGACAACATTAGTTAAAAAATTAAAATTAGTTAATTAACTAACATTAGTTAAAAAATAACTAATACAATATTTTTAAAATTAACCATACTGGAGATGTCAAAATTTAAATCATCATGCATAATGCTCCTCCATCTCTACCCTCATCCTTCCACCCCCACCCCAACTTCATGATTTCTGTTAGCATATGAAGTACGTCATCCATCTTATGAAACACATCTGAACTAGATGCCAAAAATACCTTATCTCATTAAAATGTCAGTGATCTATAAGTCTTACACACAGATGGCCCAAAGCAAGGACCCACTCCCTTTCCCTTATACATGGTTTTGGGTCAGAATATACCCAGGTTTTTTAGAATGGAGTTTTCACATTTGTTTTCTGTTTCTTTTACACACTGTTTAGAATTGTCAAGTAAAGATTTATATTTACATCGGTGATCAGAGACACTTGGGATTCTTCATCAAAGTCAGTTGTTTGTAGCCCAAGTACATTTAAGTTGCACTTTGTTTCTGGGACTCACTTAGCACACTCACCCCACTGTGATCCAAGGAGTTCTTCAATAAGTTGATTTCCCAGAGGGTTTTACTGTGGATAAAAGCAGAAGCTAGGTCTTCACAGCAGGCAGCAGTTGACTAAGGGGCCTCCAATTCAAGAGTCTCTGCATGGCAACTGGGGTATCACACAACTTCACATGGCAGCTTTACACACCAGTGTCCTCCAGCTTATTTTCTGTAATTTGCAGAATTCGCAGGTTCTTATTACTGTTACAGACTGCAGCCACGTCTTGACAGCCAATGGATGATGATGATGACCAGGACAACCATGGATGCACTGTGCAGTGGCATCTCTCAGGCCCCGTTCCCAGCAAGAGAGGTGTACAAGAGTGAGGCACGGGGGGCGCAGTTGCAAGCCCCTCCCAGTCGTGCCGGCTGCTTGCCCCCTCGCCCAAACTCAGTGTCCATATACCCCTGGGGCTTGTCGTGCATGTAGGTGGACAACCAAACCAGCTCGACTCTGCCCAATCTTGTGTTCCACCCAGCACTGGGGCCTGTGTGGGTTAGTGTGGGTTCAACGCACCGTCTTGGCTCCCTCGTTACTTTTTCTCTTATTAGCCGAGTCTTGACTTCAGAATTTTGAGATCCACATGAAAACACCAAGGTATTTAATGAATGAAATGAAGCGGCTCAGAGTCATGTTTGGAAAAGTCTCTGTGCTGAGAGCTGTCACTGCTCCCAATTCTCCTGTGCCTGCAGCCATGTTGTCTCCATCTTGGCTCTCAGGTTTTTCCTTTCTCATTTGCCTCATCCTGACTTAAGAGTTTTTAGATCAATCTAGAAGCACCTACGGTCGGGAGACATTCATCTTGCATGATAAAGCTCCTTATATGGTCCAGCACAGGGGCTCAGTTTCTTGCGAGCTAGCATGCCCTGGGCCCTGAGGCTAGCTGTCCTGGGCAAGCTTCTTTCTTTAGACATCTCCATAATGTTCCTTTTAAAAAAATTTTTGAGGCAGTGTCTCAGTAAGTCACTCAGGCTGGCTTTGAACTTGGTTTTCTCATGCCTCTGTCTCCCAAGTTCTGGGATATGCAATACCGGACTAAAAAGAAAATATTTTTACACTGGATTGGTTCTGTTTGTTTGTAAATGCGATTATCAAAGGGCAATAATCTAGGTAAAGATTAGTGTAAAATTTCACCCCTTAAATGTTTGAAAATATTTGCAGTCACCAATTATAGGTGACATTCCTCCTTGTGTACCTGTACCCCAAGTAATAATTGAATGTGGCCCAGCATCTATTTCTAGTCATTTTCTTTGGTGCCTGAGTCAGAGTAATTCTTAAGCCCTAGCTGTGTTGCTTTATGTTTAAAACATTCTGCAGTCATATGCAGGAGAGCAGTGATATTTCTTGATAGTATAAGATATTTCTTGTACTATAAATGAAGAACAAATGATCCCAACAGAAGTTCCTGTGTTCGTCTCCCTCCCTTTCCTCCCAGAAGTCAAGAGTTCATCTTGACTTAAATTGCCTTCAACCATTAGCTCACTTGATGGCTTGACCATGATCGAAGTTATATATGAAGGGTACCCCTAGCCTAACTTCTATTCAACATTCTGTCCCCCTGATCTTGCCCTAAGCTCTAAGCTCCTTTGGGTTGATGTGGTCTTTTGGAATGTGCCTCTAGGATTCCATAGGAAAACTTTTATGTAGTATGATTTTGTTTACGTAAAAGCAAATGTTCCTTTTATGAGAGTGCCTTCTGCCTCCACCCAAGAACATAGAACATGGACAAAGACTTTTAAGGTTAAAAGGAGGTTAAGAGAGAAATGAAAGGACCAGAATTTGGGGGATAGATAAGAAAGACAGACTCAGATAGGGTGTACTGACGGCATGACACATACACAGTACGAAAGGAGCGGGAAGAAAACGGCCTCTTGCTTTTGTTACCTATCAGCTTTCTTCATCATTGGGATGGTCAGGAAAATTTCCCTCATCAGCAGCTTTTGGTCTTGATTATCTAAATCAAAGCAGAGTAAATTAGCTTAGTTATTACTTCTCCCATAGCATTGAAGGTGTTTTAGTACATAGTAGAAATTAATAGTTGTACATGGTCATTCTGGTTTGTATACAGTAAATTGTTATTTGGCTATAATTGCATTAACTGTTCTAGATAAATGAGATTTGGTTCGGTGAACACAAATCTCAGCAGTTTCTGTTTTGGTGTAAGCAACTTATTTAGAGCCATTTGAAGTGGGGTACAAGCCCACCTTGTTCATAAGTTCAAGCTTCCAATCTGACAACTGCACTACTGTCACCACAGCCCTGCCCTTCTCTTTCTATACTTCTAATCAATATTGCAACCAATTGCCTTAGCTGCAATTTGTTACCACATTCTTTTATATTTCCATACCTTTGACTTTGGCATATTAAAAAATTCTTCCAGAAAAGCTTTTCTTGATTTCTCTACTTTGCTGTTTCTTGCTTAGTCTATAGAACCCAGCTTAGATATGTTTGGAGAAAGTGATTCCAATGTGCCATGACATCACACTACACTGAACTTACGTGGCCTCAGTCATTGCTTTGGGAGTATAGAGCTTACTTGTTTCTGTTTTAAATTTCTGAAACCCTATTCTTCAGACTGTAGCAATAACTTCTTGAGAAGCATTGTTGGGATCTATGAATGAGCGAGCAAATGGTAATGGACCCGTGCACGCATGCATGGAAGAGTCTAAGGGAAGAATAGGTGGAGTCATTGTCAAAGAAAAGTAGTAAAGCAAAGATTAGATGATGGAATCCAGAACACTGAGAGAATGTCAGCTTTTAAGAGCTTACCTCTGTGGGGACGCTGTTAGTAGACAGACTGAGTCACTGTGACTCTTATGCTGCCTGACTGATTCCTGAGGTATAAACTTAGAGTATGCAATTCCCAAGCAATAACTGAGTTTGGGAAAAAAATCCACAATCATTATATGACTCTTTGAAATAAAAAGCAGACTGCTTTTAGTAATGAACAAATTCAGGTTATTACTGACATTCCACATGGCCACACAATTCACTGTTCAGTACAGAGTCATTCATTGATGCTATCACTATCACACAAGGAATTTTAGGTATCATGAAGCCATCAGTCATGGCAGATGGAAATGCAGTTGTGGATTGAGGATGTTTTCAGTCTTTTCTTTCTAAGCCAAAAGTACAACCTTAATTATTAAGAAAATATAGTGTTCCCTTAGACCCCCCAAAATATTAAGACAATATTTTAAGTCAAAAACTACTGTAAAACAAAAAAAGAGGTGTGGTTGCCTCTTGTGTTTACATGAAAGTACAAGAAAAATCTAGGATTCCAAAATACGCATATTAATATGCATTGATTAATGAGTATTAAGAGAGTAAAGCAAGTGCAGTGATAGCTGGAAAGAACAGGAGATCTGGGGACAAATCAAGTCAGTTTCTAAATGTGTACACTAGATCTGGTTTAGAAAATTTTACCTCATCATAAACTCCATTAGAATGATGTTGACTCCATGTGTCAGAGCCACTAAAACTTTCTATACTCAGAGAGTACAGAGGCACCTTAGTGTCAGAGGATTATAAGGACAGTAATTCTGACCTGGCAGAGCCTCTGGAAAGATCTCAGGGTGTGTCCACAGGTTGGCAATGGACACCTGAGCAATGCTGATTTGGTCAACTTGTATCAAGCAAGGCAAAAGTCAGGGTGCTGCAGCCATTGTACATCAAATCCAACTAACGACATATATTATGTTTCAAGTATGGATACAAGTTTACTTCCTTAATGAGACCCCTAGATGAGTGTTCTAGTCCCTTCACTGTTTTATCAGTGAAGAAATGGAGGTGCAGAGTAGGCATGTAAATCTCCCATGTGTCCTATAGTGAATTAGTACTGGATCAGCATCTGTATCCAGGCCAGGCTTCTCCTTTTTATTTTACAGATTTTTCTGATACTCAATAAATGAGCCAAGTTTTGTATATAAAAGGTATCATTCCTTTATAGCACAGATTAGACTCCATAGCTTATGACTAATTGTTTCAAATATACATAAACTTCCATAT
>NW_008356258.1:6787300-6790043 GCF_000622305.1 Nannospalax galili
TCATTAAACCTCTCTCTCCCAGTGAATTTACACTTAATTTGTTTGGAAACTTTGTTTACATTTCTTGTTCACTCTTTAGAGTTCTTCTGGCCTGTTTTTAGATTTTGTTTTGTTTTGGTGTGTGTGTGTGTGTGTGTGTGTGCATGTATGTGTGTCTGTGTACCCTCCCATGTTTGTGATTGTGGAGGCCAAAGGTCTATACCAGTGTATCTCCTCTGTGACTCTCCACCTTATTTTCTGAGACAGGATCTCTCACTGAACTAGGAGTACCCGATTGGCTTAAGGTAGTTGACTGGTGATCCTCTCTGCCCACACTTGCCTCATTGCTGGGCTTATAGGCATGCATTATTGGATGTAGAATTTTAGGTAAAAAACACTCCATTAAAAAAAATTGTCTTGTTTCTTCAGTTTTTCAGCATTTTTTTTCGTTCTTTTTGTTGTTAGTGACTTGGTAACATAAAAATTATATACAATAAGCTGCACATATGGCCAGATATGCCTGTGAAGCTATGACTAAAATCAGGACAACAGACTTTTTCATCACCCTGAAAGTTTTCTTAGGTCTCTTCCCAACCCATCCCACCCTCCTCCTCTGTACCTCCAAGGCAGCTACCATTCTGCTCTGTATTGTAGATTTGTTTTCAGTTTCCATGTTTTATACAAAAACAGTCTTCCAGTCTGTCCTCTCCTGTGTAAGCTCTCATTCACTCAGAATAATGATTTTGAAATTAATCTATTTTGTCATATCTGTATATGCTGAGTAATATTCCTGTTCATGAATTTTATTTATGCATTCACACAGCAATGGGGATTAGAACTGACTTTAAGTTTTGGTTCTTAAAGATAAAATTGCATTGCCTTAAAACTTTTATTGAAAATATAATTGTAGATCTCTTTTCTACTCCATTTTTTTTGTTGTTGATCTCTATGTATCTCCTTTAACCAGACCAAACATGCATTCTTTTCTCTCTTGCTCCTGTCCCATGTTCCCTTTCTTTATTCCTCTATTTTCCCTCCCACTTTCCCCTTCCCTCCTTCCTCTCTCCCTTCCCCCTTTAATCTTCTCTCTTCTCTTCTCTTTCAGTTACTTTCATTTTTTCTTTTCCTGTAACAGAATCATCTTGCTGTGCTGTCTAGACTAGTCTCATATCCCTGAGCTGTGTGATACATGGCAGGATACCTCAGTCTCTATGGTAGCAGCAACTATAGGTGTAAGACACTGTGCCAGACTACAAACCCTCTCTACTGCTGTGGCTTTATTATTAGTTCTTTAAGGTCATAGAAATATGGACAGTTTGTTAAGAAAGAGAGAGGCACTGCCAAGAATACGAGTGGGCTAGTGACTGGGAAGAGATATATGCTCAGAAGCTATTTATGATTTTATGTATAAATCCTAATGTCCTACATCTCAACTTTAATATTGATTTAGCTCCTTTGTGTTTTCCATTTAATGTTAACATCATTTTACCAGTTTCTATGGAAGAGCTGCCTAGGATTTTGATTAGACTGTCATTCGGTCTATAGACTGATTTAGGAAAACTTGATCCCTTACCAATATTAAACAGAATATATCTCTCCATTTACAGGGGCTTCCTTTAATGTTTCTCACCAAAATTTGTCACTTTTGGTGTATTAATCTTCCTAACCTTTGGCTAGACTTAATGTGAATTATTTTATTTGTTGACATGATCATAGATAAGCTTTTAAAGTAATCATTTCCCAGTGTTTGCTCTTAGTAGCAAAATAACAGTAGACTTTTGTCAATTAATCTTGTATCCTAAAATCTCACCGTATTTCTTTCTTCATCTTAGGTTGCTTTGTGGATCACTTGAAAATTCTAACAGGACAGTAGTATACACACACAACGATCAGGCAGTTTTTCTGTCTTGTATTTTTTCTTCTTGATGTGCTGATCTGGGCTTAACTGAGAACAGGATTAGGTAGAAGTGCTGAGAGAAGTTATTCTTGCATTATTCCTGATAACAGTGGGAAACGGACAGTGTTTCACTAGCACGATTTTACCTGAACTTTTTTATGGGTGTGTAGTTTGTCTAACTTGTTTTCATTGTTAGGCTTGGAATGAGGGTGTCTTGTGATTTTTCTCCACCCTGACCAGAATTGAAAACAAGATAGATATTGTTGAAGCTTGCTTTGTACAGTGTGTAGTAATTATTTTCATTTACAGACACCTACTACTATACATCGATAAAAGAGATTTCCTGTTCTCAAAATCTTGAACTTGCTATCCACCAATCCAAGGGTCATAACAGACTGTACTGGATTATAGTTCCACAACGCTCATGTCAACTCATTTTTCTGTGCTCTCGCCCACTACAACTACCCATTCTCTTTCAAGTTGTGAATTACTTTGCTATTTGAAACTTGAAGGATATCCTGCCAGGCTCCTTACCCTCTTGCAGCATGCATCTCTTCTTCAACATGCCTCCTCTTTTGTGTTCATTCTCATCATACTTTGCTAATTGCTGCTTCTCTGTCCTAATCATAACATCCTTCCTCAATTCTTAAACATGAATAGTCCCCAGAGCACTAAATTTGGCCATCTCCTCTCTCTTCATGTGACACTTTGACCTGGAATTAAATTCCTGAGTTCACTGGCTTTTTTAGGGCAGGACCACAGTTTAATGTCTCTAATCTGTTACATTCCTGATTTAAAGTTTCCCAAATTCAAATGCATCTCTCCCTAAATGCTCTAACAGTTAAAAAAAAAAAAAAAAAAAAAAAA
>NW_008356258.1:6790069-6799835 GCF_000622305.1 Nannospalax galili
AAAAAAAAACACTTAAAGAAAACACAAGTCAACATCCATTGGATCTACTGCTCTCCTGCTGTTACCCCTTTCTGTCTGTGTCATTGTTATCTCTATAGACAGAACCACAGAGCCACTTGTGTGCCTCAGATCTCCTGAGCTGCTACCTCATACCCACTTAATTTTGTAATATCTCCAGCCGCCATCCTTTCCTGCCTCCTTCCCACAGCTTCCTTCATTCCTGCATTCTCTGGGCAGTTCTCCAATAATAGGCTTTTGCCAACGTTTTTGTGTCCAAACCCTAGTCACATTCACAACGAACCTCAAATTCTGCCTGTTCCAGGAGGTTTTCCTGCTCTTCCTCTTGCTGCCACCGCCCCAGTGGTGCTCCTCATGTACACCGCCTACTCTGTTTCTGCTCCCTCTCTACCTTTATTATAGTCGTCTAAGGATGCTAGTGTGAGTGTGCATCTTTCACATTAGACTTTGAAGAATATAAAAGAAAGTCAACATTTTCAGTATCTCAGTAACCTCTGACTGAATTGCAAATAAATTTATAGCAATTCATGTCCCGTTTTCTTTCTAAGAGGCAAAATATTTTGTGGCTTTAGGCTACCTTATATTTTACTTGCATTTTATAGATTTTCTTTTCTGTATTTGGTTCATATACTGTTCAGAATTAATAACTTAATACCAATATATTTATCCATATTATTTACATTTATTGACTGCTCAGTGATGTGTGGTACTAGGCAGAATGCTTTTCACAAGGGTTTGAATGACAGGAAGCATGTGGTTTGTCCCTTAGATGGTATCCCAGGGAAATGAAGACGGGTGACAGGATGTCCTTGACTTCTTTGGCAAACCTCATACCTCACTGATATTCACAGACCTATGTGTGTGGTGGGATTTCAGCTTTGCAAAAAGTTAAAAACTGCAGATAATGAGAAATTAGGGAAAGAGAGTGTACAGGAACTCTTAAGATCTCTTTAGGTTGTATGTCATTTACACGTCTGAGTCTTCATGCACCAAATCGAAGGAAACTAAAGGGAAATATTGAATGGGTTTGATAATGTTTTAAGCTACTGTGCCTTTCATGTGTTCATGCCAGATGCTTGGAGACAGTTCTTCTGTCCAACTTGTTTTAATTTGAGTAGAAAATAACTCAGTGCTTGGTCTAAGCTTGGATAAACTTGATCTACACCGGCTGGGTGGGTGAAGGATGGAATCACACCAAACTTGTGGTGAAGTGACAAAGACAAAGACAACCAGCAAACTTACTGAGAAAAATGTGTTTGAAGAAGTGAGAGGTGGCTGAAGAAATTTTTTTTTGAGAAACTATAGAAGATGATGAGAAATCCTGCAAACATAGTCTGGAAAAAGATTTAAGAAGCTATAGATAGATAAAGTGTGATAATATTGTGTAGTATGTGGATAATGTGTAATGCAACTGGGATGAGGGATTTATTTGAATACTAAAATTTCTCCAAATGTAGACATCAGAACTAAGTGGGAATCAGGGCTATGTAACCTGGTTGGAGAATACTTGCCCAGTATGTGTAAGGTTCTGGGTTTGAGCCCCAGCTTTTCTTGTACAAGTTCCTGCGGGGTTAGGGAGTCTATAGTAGGAGTGGTTCTGCATTTCAAAAGAAGTGGTCAGGGTGTACTGTATAAGCTTTTTCTCTTGGACAAATTAAACTCCCGCTTCCCTTGTCCCTGTGAGCTTTGGGGCTTGTGCCCTCACCAATATCGAGACTTCTGCGGTCTGTAAGTAGAAAAGATCACAGCAAATGAGGTCAAATATTTATTCCTGTTCAAACTTCTCTCAGCAAATGCAGGTATTTTTTAATTATTTCATATAAAGATAGTGAAATAGGTGAAAAATTGGGGTCTGCTATGAACACAGATTTCTTTCAACATTCCTTATTTTGAATCAACAAGAACAGAAAGCATTTAAAAACAGGGCTGTGGTTTTTTAATATAGTGGGAAAAGACTCACTCTTGCTCAGTATATCCTTTCCTAGTATCTAAATATATATCTTAAGTACATGTTCAGAAGCCAAAATGCTTTTCTGGTCATGATTTCTTCAGAACTACTCATTGCATAAATACTCAGAAAGAATTGAATTTCTGCTACAATTTGCTGTATGCCTGTTGCTATCTTGGTCCCGGCATGAACATTAAGGAAATGTGTTTTACTGTCTCAGGATTGGTGACAAAGGGTAGTATTTTCTCTCAAGAATCAGAAAGAATTATGCTATTGAACCGAAAGCTCAAGTAGGACCCAGCTATTCACTGGACCCGCTGCTCAGTGGCTGAGTACCCAGGCAGCTTCAGGAAGAGCACCTTCTCCAGGCCACCAGGACTCTAGGAAACACCTCTGTAGCAAGTGTTCAGGAGCCTATTAAAAACAAAACAAAACTCAGGACTGGATTAAAATCATGGTTGTCACTGTTGTCTCTTTTTCCAGAATCTTCTTTCTAAATAAGACAAGTCAGAGCCCAGTTTATTTGTCTTTCTTCTATTTTGGGGGAGTTCTGAGCTTTTCAAGTCACCTTTAGCTTTCCATGAAGGGACATAAATATTATTTTCTTGGTATTTATGGGTCTTCTTCAAATGGTGATTGTTTCCAAGATTTTTAGGATAACAACCACTTGATAGATTTCTTATTTCTTTTACATAGACTCTGGTAAGTGATTAAAAGTGCTTTCATGGGTATAAAATATTACTGAGTCTTTATGAGAAGATAGAAAGAGTTTTTTAGTAATATATTTCATAACTTTTGCCAGCATGATTCTTAGAATGTAACGAGCACTGCATCGTGTTGAGTGCACCCATGGTGCTCTCTGTTTGGGCTGCTCCAAAGTTATCAACTTGACAACTCACAATTATACTAAGTAGTTTCCTGGATAGCTAGTAGAAAATTCATCTTGTCTTTTGTTTTTGAATACAGCACAGGACATTTTTTCTTTCTTTTTACATTGTAGATCTGTGACCACTTGTCAAAGTGAGACCATTTCTGTTTCCTCTGGTCTTCAGTTAAACCCTGCTTCATCACCATTTCTCCATTTTAGGGGTGAGATAACAGAAGTTTTATGAAGTTATGAAACTTGTCCAGTGTCACACTTCTTACAAAGAAGCAATCATGCTAATCAAAGCAGATCATCACAGCTGAACACAGTGCTTTGTTAAGCTCTTCATACTTCCTGTTTTGTTTAACCTCACAGTATACTTCTGAGTCTACTGCTAGTAGTATTCTTATTCTTCAGATGGAGACCATGGAGGTGAAATTTAATTTAAATCTTGACTAAGGCCACAGACTTTGTCCATGGGAGAGGGCCATCTGGTGCTACAGCCGAAGCTCTGAACTGTCAGATTAACTCTGTTGTCTCACATGACTGAGCATGCCAACTTCCACATGAATCATGGTGTCTGAGTCATAATGTCCTTCTTATGCTGGCTGCCAGCATTCCTGAGACACACAAACTCATCCCCTTGTTCCCCTAACGTGTGTGTGTGTGTGTGTGCATGTGTGTATGATGATGCCAAGGACATAAAGGGTTCATTTCTAGGTTTTTCTAGTTGAAGAAAATTTAAAAGAAGAAAAAATTTAAACTTTATGTATATTCATATTTCATCAACTTCATTAGATATATTACTATTACATTAATATGAATATTAACATTAAACATATCAATATATCAATTTCATTAAATATATTAGTTAACCCTATTGCTTAATAATCAAGGATTTATTTTCATTTTCAAAATTCCATCAGGTTATATTATGCCAATCAAAAGCAAACCAAGGCGCTCTTCGGATATGTGCCCTTATTAAGCTGGATTTTTAGCTAACTGTTAAATTTAATTAAAATATGTTGAGAGTAGAAGTTCTTCTGACATAGCATGACATATTGTTTAACAGAAAACACTGTATGCAGCAAAACTGCACACTACAAATAAAAGAGTTTATGGGAAGAAAATATTGTATGTAAAACCTCACAATACCTATGAGCACTAATTAAAGCAAGAACCATCTTAAAAATCATATAAGCTTAGTTAAAAGGCAAGTTAAATCGAATACAAACTACCCTGCAATAGTTAAAGGCCTCAAAGTCAAGGCAAAGAGGTGAGAAAGTAGTTTCCTTAGTACAGAGACTGTGGGAAAATAAGAGAATATTATGTGAAAGGCACTTTCAAGTGTGGGGGGTTAAAGAGTTAAAGAGAAAGTCCGGGGTGGCCTAGTATGACTGTCATTCTATCCTGCCAACTCGTTCTGGCTTACAGGCACTTCAGAGCCAATTATGTTTTAGAAATATGTAATGTTTATTTGAAAATAGATAAAACTAAACTGGTTTTTCATAGTACAAAGGAATTGCATGCTTCTCTTTATCTAATTTAATAACAATCGGCATGCCTTCAGTGTGTTTGTTAAGTAACTGAGAACAATAAGATACTATTTTACTGAAAAGTAATGTGAATCATAGGCAGAGTTTTAGGAAATTATTTTATATATTTCAGAAATCAAATATCAGATTTTTTTCCTATTTCTTCAGAATCTGTGATCTACCCAAATTGACAGTGATAATTAACATACAAATCTTAACTGTACATATTCAAATTTCAATAATTATTACATAATATAAGATGTAATAGTTATGATACACATGATATATAATATATTTAAATGATTTATACTTCCAAAAGCTTTGCTCTTTCATTATTCAATTTTCTGTATATATATGACATCAAACTGAGAAACATAAAATGCTAACTCTAAAAAGGGTTGTGGTTCATATGCATCTTATTTTTAATGGAGAATTAATTTTGTTCAAATATCACCTGTGCCAAGCATTATGGCCTTAGCAAGGTCACTGCATTGAGGCTTGAGTCACCTGAAATATTTGATTACTAGAGGTGAGGTTCATAGTGCCTTCCGAGCTGCTATTTCTGCTTTGGGTAACTTGCCAGGACATTCTCTTTAGTTACCCAAATTTATGACAAATAATCTCCACTCTTAAAACTATCTGGAGGTAGCTTCCATTTACATACCGAGATATAGTATGTTGGGGAAATGAATGTTCTACCCAGTAATACAAATTGGAGTCAGCTCTACCGTATCTTAGCTTTTGAAGAGGTAGAAATTACCTCCCCAAAATAAGGTGGTATTTTGTTTTGTTTTGTGTTAAGGTTTCACTATGTAACCAAGGCTAGCACAAACTCATGCTCCTCCTGCCTCAGCACCCCAAATACTGGAATTATAGATTACGCTGGAAGAGAAAAAGAAAGGTTTTATTAGGAATATTGAAGTGCCACAATTCTCACAAAGTATAACACAGGATCCAAACCTCAAATCTGGGTCTAGTTATAGTCAAATAACCAGAGTCCTGGTGTGGAGTTGGTTGGAATGAAAATGTCCCTCACAGGCTCCAAGTATTTGGACATTTTGTCTTAGAAGGTAAGGCCATGCTGGAGGAAGCAAGTCCCTGGCAGGGGATGGAGGGGGGCAGGGGTTAGAGGTTCTTAAGCCTTGCCGAATCTCTAGTCAGTCTCTTGCTTCCTGTGCCTGGGTGATATGAGAGCTTAGCTTCTGCTGCTCCTGCTCCAGCCACCTCCAGCCACCATGCCTTCCTGCCAAGACGGACTGTAATTCCTCTGGAACCGTAAGCTCAAATAAACTCTTCCTTTTATAAATTACTTTGGTCAGTGCTTCTATCACAGCAACAGAAAAGTAACTAATACATCTGGGAAATATATTATTTCCGGTGTTGATTTTACTCCACGGTCCCCAAAACCAGAGTCTTTTCTTGGCTGTGATGTTAAGGGAATAGTCCCAGGAATGTGCCTTACTTCTCTTTTGGCCTCCATATTTAGCCAGTAGCCAAGCCTGTGGATTATTTCTCCAAAATACAAATGCAGTTGGTTCATTTTTTCATCCTGAGACCCTACTCAGCCCAACCCAACCCTACCCTCTGTCCAACTCCAACTCATTTTTCATTATACTTCTCCAACAATCCTTTTGAATTGGTTCTTCATGTCCTTACTTTTCAGTCTTTGAGTGGATGGCCCTTAAGGTAGAGTTTTAGCTTGTTTTACATGGTCATAGAAACACGCAGAATCCTAACCTCTATTTATTTAACCTTTCATCTCACCCCCTTACTCTTCTAGACACTCTTCTAGTTAGCCCAGAACAATTCCAGGTCCTTAAACATGACGTCTTGATCTCCAAGCATGGCAGAGCTACGTGTTTCTTATGGGGCAAAGGAAGGTCCTGATCTGCATTCCCACGGCACTTTGTGCTGTACCTTGTGTCATATACCTCACTTGATACTGATGGTTTGGATGCAGGTTATCTGCAGAGCAAATGCCCTGTGGAGGCAGGAATGCCTTTGGCTACCACTGGGCTACTGTGTCTTAAAAAAGGCAAATGAAGGAAGAATTCAAGTTTGTTGAAAGACAAAAGATCTTGAGCTTTGCCTTGTCAGCATCCTTGAAGTTAATAAGGAAGTTTCAGTAAGATACTAGAAATGAAAGCCAGAAAGTTGTAGCCTTAAGAATGAATGTGATATATGGAAATAACCTTGGCCACAGCCCTGTCCTTCCAAGAGGAGAGAAATAAAGTAAATGCAGCTCTGTAGAGAAATGATAGGACTAAGAAGTCCATGTTTGGTTATTCTTTTTAAAAATGGTACTGGAGAAACCTGGGTGCACTCACCAGTTTTTTAACTCTTTTTCTTACTTGCCTGATACATCACAGAGAAGATTCTATAAGCATTTTTTATGGCAAAATGAAAAGAAACTCCCATTAAAAATTGATTTATGGCATTTTATTTTTTCTCCACTTAATTTTTTTATTTATTTTTATTTTATGTGTATGAGTGTTTTGCCTGCATGTATATAAGTGCACCTGTGTCATGTAATGCTCATGGAGGACAGAAGAGGGCGTCAGATCCCCTGGAACAGGAGTTGCAGGCAGTGGTTAGCTGCCATGTGGGTGCCAGAAACTGAGCCCTGTGCTCTGAAAGAGCAGCAAGTGTTCAGTCACTGAACCATCTCTCTATCCCCTATTCCCCCCATTTTAAAAGAAGGAAACCCTTCTAGTCTTTTAATCCACCTGAGTATTCAACTATTTTCTTTATTCTTATTTATAAAAACAGCTTCTGTATCAGAGTTTTGCAAATTATATCCTTATCAAGGTGATTTGATTTTTAATTCCCTCCTCCCATTGGCTACTCTTAAAATATCTGACTTTGTTTTGAAGTTAAAGCTGGTATACCTCTTTAGTCATAGCTATTGTTATTTCTAGACTCTGGTCTGATATTATGCATTGGATAGACCTGCCCTGTCCTCTTCTGATGAGGCTTAGTTCCTAACCTGCACCCTCCCTGAGTCATTTCTAATTCTAAAACCTGCATTTTAATTCCCACAGTGAAAGAGGCACTTGGTGTTTGGGAGTGCCCAAGAAACACTTTCCTCTGGTCTGCATGACCTTCTTACATGCTGCAAAATGTTCATGCTTACTTCAGTGTTAGCATTCAGCTGGAGGGTGCTCTTGCCTGAACAATATAGTACCCTGTTTATTTATATGATGCTAGCCTGGAACTTTGTATGTAACCCCTCTGGCCTCAATCTCACAGCAATCTGCCTGCATCTGCCTTCTGAATTCTGGGATTAAAGGTATGCATCACCATGCCCAAGAAAACATTATTTAAATTTATTTATTTTTCCCTCAACATGTTCTGATAGTTCTCCATCCAGCTCTGTATCAACTTCAACTGACCAAACTGTTTCTGAAGTTTGTGCTGACATTAGTGCTGACTCAGCTACAATGCTAAAGCATCTCTAGCCCTTTACAGAAAAGACATACTGATCACAGATTTCAACCATAAACCAAAAGGAAAAGTTGACAAGTTTCCATAATAAGATAATTACAGTCTTATGTTGAGATGTAGTAAAGACTGAGGTAGTAACAATAATCTCTAGTTTAGCAGAAGAACATGTCCTGTGTGCCTGGCAAATCCAAGTAGAACAGAGGTTTCATGTATATCAGCCCTTGTACATCTGTTTCCTACTGTAACTTCATCAGTTGAGATGAGGAGTGCTAATTACTTTGTTTATACATTTGTGACTTAATGAACCTAAACACTGGGCTTCAATAAGGGCATCTTATTTTCTGTTGCTGTTTTAAGTTAATAAAAACATTCTAGGCACATTTCTGGGAATGGAAATACTGGGCAATTCAGAAAAATGAAGAATTTCACAGAATGTTGACAGATTATGTATAAACTATAGGCAGGTTGAATAAGAATATGAGCATTAAGTTTGACTGGAAAAAAGATTAACAGGAGTTACCATAAACCATTCTGCCACACCTCTAAGGCCAATAGTAAAGTTATAACTTGTACTAAAACTTTTAAAATTATAATTTATTACTTTTATTTTATGTGTATGAGTGTATTGCCTGCATGTAGGTAAGTGCACCCGTGTCATGCAATGCCCTCGAAGGACAGAAGAGGCTGTGGGATCCCCTGGAACTGGAGTTACAGACTACATGACCTCTGGTCTGCAGAGTTGGTAGCTGCCATGTTGGTGCTGAGATTGAAACCCAGGTCTTCTGCAAGAACAACCAGTGTTCTTAACCGCTGAGACATCTCTCCAGCCCTATACTAAAATGTATTACTAGAAGCAGTGCTGTAGTTCTACCAGATTCATCTACAGTGGAGACCCCACGAGATGGACTTGAACCAGTGTCCAGTCTACAAAGACGAGGGTCAACACAGAGGAATAATTTCCTCCATGCTTCCAAGCGAAGCCAGCTATAGTCAAGCAGGACCTTTAACTTATCTTCACATAGACGGAACTGGTAAAAGAAAGGAGCCAGGGGCTCCTCCCAAGCCCATGTGACCCCTGAAGAACAGATCCTCAAACAGCCTTAAGAGTAAAACTAAATTTGTTTATCTGGGCCAATTGTATGGCCTTAAACACCCAAAAGGAAAGTATAACTAAAGATTAAAGGGGCCAATATAATTTCTTAAGAGTCCATATGCATAGCTAAAGGCTACATAACAAGGAACAATGCCAAATAGAAGATGTCTTCTTTTGAGTTGTTGGCCAGGGTGGCCCAAGGGACTCCCAGATTACCAGATTACTATAACCCAGCGTAGAACTGGGAAAATGAACAGAAAACCCCAATCTTATCTAAAGGAATATTGACAACTGATTGCTGCTAGATGAGAATCAGCTGATCTTCCTAAAACAAAGACCTCTAAATATTTAGGCTGACTAGATTCAGTGGATGGACAAGTAGTGGGGAACGGCTGGGGGTTCCAACAACACAGTGGACAGTAGCAGGGACGACAGAGTATAAGGGTTCTAGTGGGCGGGGGGGGGTGCTTATGGGAGGGTGCCATCTGGGAAGTGGGTGTATAGATGAATAAGATGGTTTGGGATGTTCTGGCATGTTAATTAGTAGAGGTAATAAACATTACCACTGAAATCTACCCGATAACTTTAAAGACATACATGGGTGCCAAGGATCCTAGTGTAACCGATTATGACTAGAAATAATCAGATACATACAGATTAGAGACACATGCGCCAATATCACAGTGTTATTAGCAAAAACAATGAGTCTTTCTGTAAAAAACAGTGTATTTTAAAATGAAATGGAGATCTTTTTTAAAGGTTAAAAACTCATTCCATTTTATGTCTTTCAGGGCTTATACTGAGTTCAATATTGTATAACTGTATTAATTCAACAGTGAGCCTAAAAGTTTTATGGCCACTTT
>NW_008356258.1:6799875-6830555 GCF_000622305.1 Nannospalax galili
TTTGTTTTTCTGAATACCCTTTTCTAGTTATTATAGTTATATTTTGAGAGAACTGAAATTGTGGCATTGTTAGCATTGCTATTTCTTTAGAACAATAATATAAAAGAATAACATTATTGTTTTACAAGTAAATAATTATTTAAACTTATCTTCTACTCTAATTACTTTCAAGTTCTGCAAAACCGGATCTGTGTGCTGGTGTGTAGTTCAGGGATAGATCATCTGCTTAGCACATGGGATGCTCTAGGCTCCTCCCCAACATTGTAGGCGTCTGTATCCACACTGCATCCACATTCATCACTGGAGAGAGGAGTAGTGTGCAGAGAAGAGGAGATAGTGACTCAGGCCTTACAGTCGAAGTTACATTTGGGTTAAATGATTCAGTTGAGTTGCTCAGCTGTTTCGAGCCAGGGGTCAGCAAAGCACAGCCTGCAGGCAGGCCCATTCCTAGCCTGATTTGGCTAGTGTTTTATAAGAATACATTTATACCCATTTGTGTAAGCCTATGTCTGTTTTCATGGTGCAAAAATAGAATTGAGTAGATGCAACTGAGACCTTATAGCTTGTAATGCTGAAGTATCTCTAGTCCTTAGAAAAGACATAGTGATCACAGATTTCAACCATAAACCAGAAGGAAAGTTAATCAGCAACTGTAAGATAGTAATAGACTTACGTTGAGATGTAGTAAAGAGTGAGGCAGTATTTTTGCTGTTGTTTTTGTTGAAATGAGTTTTAAAAATAGTTGGTGAATGCCTTAGATGCTTCAGTATTTCTGAATCCAAATTTCTGTTCCTCATTTGTCTATTCCCTTGGGCTACCTCAGTGGACTGTTGGGGCCAAGAGTTCCCATTCTCTTCTGGGAGAGAATGTTTTTTTTGCTCATGCGTGTATAGGCTCTTGATTAGCACCTCCTTGAAGACTCATAATTGCATGTGATCTCAGATATGGGCTATAACTTCTAAGTA
Organism: Nannospalax galili; assembly: GCF_000622305.1. NCBI lineage: Eukaryota > Metazoa > Chordata > Mammalia > Rodentia > Spalacidae > Nannospalax > Nannospalax galili. The sequence continues at coordinate 6,800,841 of NW_008356258.1, forward strand.
GTAGGGTGTACTGGTAGCTTCTGGCAGCCCTGTTACCTCTCCATGCCCAGTGTCCCATGACTCCCCCAGGATACCAGTGTTGACTTGTGCCTCCTTATTTGTCTCAGTTCAGAAAATGAACTGTCCATTGTTCTAAACTGACTAGAAGATTTGCCAGTGACAATTTACAGGCGGTTTCACATATGTATTAAGAACATATGAAGAACACTGAGATCAGAAAAGAAAAACTGAATTTTGCTTTTGGGTTCTTGACTGATTTTAATGTAAACATGCAAAGCATACTTCCAAGATAAGCTGATCTTAATCTATGAACTCAGCCCCAGTGGAATGAGTTGTGGTGGCTCAGGGGAAGATGAGCTTACATTTGAACCCAGTGCTGTCACTTCCTAGCAATTCAAATGAGGAAAATGGCCTAAAGTTCTGAGCTCCTGGTACTCTGGGTGTAATGATTCCTGGTCCCAGTGGCTGCTGTGACAACTGAATGTACATTTGAAGTTCCCAGCACTATGTCGGGATTGTAGGAGGGAATTTGCCGATGTGGGAGGTTACCACTCTTAACTTGTGCTTTTTTGAATTTCAAGAGTAGGAAGTGCTTGGGATCCAGTTGGCATTGCCATTAAGCCAAGCTCAAACCAGAAGCTCCAGTGACAAATAACTAGCATTAAGTAGGTTTTGGCTTGTATATATGAGACCTTACAACCACAGTCAGCAAAAAAGTATAGAGAAAATGAGCTGAAGACAACATGTAGGATCTCAGTGGGTCCCTGACATGGAGGCTTCTTTAGTTTATTTGAGTGTTAACTGTGCATTTATAGTCAGAAATCTTTGTAAACTTGTTGTTGCATTCTTAGTACTTCTTTGGAAAAATTATTTTATGATAGTATTTTTAATTGTTTTATATTTGTAGTGACATTTTTGCAGTGATCATTTTCATTTTTTAGATTTAAGTCTGTTTCAGATTGAAAAATATATATGTGGCATATATTATATATGTATATATGTGCAAATGTATATTTAGGTATTCAAAGGACACGCTGGTATGAAGGATTCTGATGTTTAGAAAGGGACACAGTGAAATCCACTAGCTCTAACACTGTGGTCCAGGTATAGATTTGGCTCTAATGGTGTTTCAGTCTTGTGAAATCGAAGTGAAACAAATCAGTTGGAAAAGTAGAAATAGGTAGTTTGTGCTAAGAACAGTTCAAGAAAGTCACATTTTATTTGAGAAAAATTTTGACCATTATGGGCAAGTATTTTAACACCATAGTATACTGAAATGTGCCTGTGCTAAAGTCCTTTCCAGGTGAGTTCATTTTATAATTGGTGTTCCATTACCACTTTCCTGCTGTATGACTATACCATCTTTGCCTTTACTCACCTTTCTGTTCTTGTGTGCAAAGTCACCTCTCTCCTCTTTTCTGTTCTGACTTTCCCCTGCTCACAGACACACAGTTACCAGTGTCCTTGAATCGTTAGCATCTGCTCATCAGTCTCACATCAGACAACAGCTGGTCAGGAGTAAACTGCAGCAGAGTGGGAGCCACGCCATGTTCTGCACGAAACTCAAGGACCTCAAGATCACAGGGGAGTGTCCTTTCTCCTTACTGGCCCCAGATCAGGTTCCTAAAGAGTCAACAGAGGACGTGGCAGGAGGCTCTAAGAGCTGCAAGGACACCCTGTCCATCTGCCAGGACGCTCCTGAGAAGAATGAACAAGGCAGTGTTCCCCGAAGGAAGACCAGTCGCAACCGCGTCTATCTGCACACTCTGGCAGAGAGCATTTGCAAACTCATCTTCCCAGAGGTGAGTAACCACCCTTGAGCAATGTTAGTGGTATTTCAAAAGGGAAAACAAAGTTCTCCTAAGGAAAATGCTTAGAAATAGATTTTTCATCCTTAAAGGGACACAAAACATAGAATGGATTCTTGAAACTGAGTTTTAGGACTAAGGAATTTCAGACAAAGTTTACTCTGTGGCCAGGAAGGGCTAGAGAAGCGGAATGACTTGACCAACATCAAACAGCTTTCGGGGAGAAAGCAATATTGCTTTCAACTCTATAGGCAGTAGTGACTGAGAAACAGGAGGCCTGAGTGAAACTTGAAAAACTTGAATAAGTAGAATTAGCAGAAAGGTGACAGTACTTATTTAAAGATGGTATTTGTACCATTTCTGCCTTAATGACTTTTGAAGCTGATGTTTTCTTTCTCTTCTGTGGTCCCAGTCATTAGACAGCCAGTAGTGCCTGGACTAAGAGATGTAGCCCTGCTCACACAGATGGCTTGCAATGCAGTCTGGGAAGCAGATAGTTCTGTTTTTCCCAGGGACGGAGCAAGACACACAGCAGCAAACAGATGATAAGCGATTGTTTCTATGATTTTTATTTGTTGATATTCTTGTTTTGTTCATGGAAAATTTTCTTTGATAACCCATATTCACTGAGAGCTTACTGAGCTCTTCTAGATTATTCTGAATTCCTTGTCAGACAGTTTATAGCTGTTCATTTCTTTGGGGTTGGTGAGTAGAGCTTTCCTTTGGTTCTCTGGTTGTGCCGTCTTCCCTTGAGTCTTTGTTTTTCTTTGCTTTGGAGTCTATGTACTGAAGAAGCAGCTGGATCTCCAGCATTTATAAACTGACTTTGATACTGGAAATACCTTCATGTTGAGCCAGCCAGAGGGTCTTGGAATTTCTGGAATATTCTATGGATGATGTATGTTTTCTTTCCCTTTTTCCTGGAATCAAGAAGCCATAGGTTGTATGCCTCTCATAATATGGAGGAGACATGCAGACCACTGCAAACTGTCCTGCTTTTTCCTCTGAGAGGGTGCTGAAAGATGATATAACAGTACCAAACAGCAGTTACAGTGTACTTTTTAGAGTGATCTGTGTTTTATTTATCCTGGACTCATAAGAATGATCATCAAGATCAGACCACAGTATCATGCAGCAGCAGAGGAAGCTGTAGGAAGTCAAGCAGAGAGGAATATGTTGGCACTATTGACTGGCACTCTTCTACAACTGGGGTCATTCACTTTATGAGAGTAAATGACCTAATTATTTTTTTGAGTTGACGTATTTAATGCTTATTCTATATTCTACATTTTTATTTCATTGATACAAATAATATACAGGAAAAGACTCAAAATACCATTTGACCTCATAGTTCTTATTTTAGATAATCAGGCTTTCATGGGAGGTGGCAAGAATCAAAATTCAATAGCCTAAACAGATTTGTAATGGGAGCTCTCATTCCATGGAAGTGGAATAGTTCGGTTTAAAAGGGCCATCTTGATCCCATAATGCAATTTCTCATTTCTACCTGTAAAAACCAGCTATGGCACATAAAATTGAATCATTCGCTTAAAGTAAAAGAGATAACTAAAATGATGAAGAACTCTCCACATCTCATTAATAATTCATTGTATTATAATTTATCCAGATGAATTAAAATATTATTAGTTTAGAAAAAAGTCATTAAAAACTGAAAAGAGTTCTGGCAAGATGGCTCAGTCAGCAAAGAACTTGCTGTGTAAACACAAGGACCTGAGTTTAATGCCCAGAACCTATGTATAAAGCTTGGAGCAGTGGCATGAGTTTATAATCCTAGCACTGGGGAAATAGAGACAGGTGGCTCACTGGGGCTTTCTGGCCAGCCAACCCAGCTTAACCCAATGAGGGACCTTATCTGAAAAAATATCAGGAACAACACCTATGGTGGACCACTGGCCTCCACATTCATACCCATGTGCACCTATATACACAAACACATCCACAAACACTACACACATACACACACACACACACACACACACACACTATAAACTTCATAAAAGTAGAGATGTGCAACTGAAATCATGGCTTTTCTATAAACTATAACAATGAAATTCTGTTATCAAATTTCAGAATATTCACAGCAATGATACTTCGAATGGCAGTTATTCATGAAATATTACATAATACATGCATGACACAGGTACTGCTTTAATGAGGAGACCTACATATTCTCCATCAAGCCAAAAGACAATTGTTAAATGAAGAAAAATAAAGTTGCAGATGATGCATTATTTCCTTCTAAGACAGATATCTTTTTAAAACTCTATCATTCACAACACTTCAAAACCCAAAGATGATAACTTCTTTGGAGCTCAGAATGGAAATCTTCCCAAACATAAAGGTGTTCTGCACAACAAAAATAGATTGCAAGACTTCTGGAATATGTATGTATTGAATTCTAAGGAGTTTAGTTCTAAAGCACTATACTAGCCAAAAAATATCCATCTATAAAGTAGTTGAGTACATATAGAAGTCCTGTGCTGGTTGAATTTATACCATGAACACTGAGGTCGCCTGTTTGTGACAGATCCTGCTTTATGTTGTTTTACCTATGGTTGTACAGTGTAGACTCATCTCAGAGTCTAGACTGAGACTGTTACAGGAAATAATCTGAAGGAGAGCACTCTAAGCACCTTTGGCGGTACCATGTGTTTTGTTTTAAACTTACACATTTTCATTAACAACAATGATAGCTGTGTAGCTTTTCCTGGGGATGTGAACAAAGCTCTAATCACCCCAGATAGGGCTCTGATAACAGAACAAAGAAATGTTACATCCAAGTGCAGCTTGGGTGAACTGATGAATTGATTGGGGCTGCTTAGAGAAATCTGGGTAGCCTAAAAACAATTATATAACACAAAAGTCCCACTCCAACATGAGTGTTGACTTTACAAACCTGCAAAAATAGTCTTGCCTTCAGTTAACTTCTATCTTTCTATCTCTTATATACTCTATCATTGCCCAAGACCAAGTACATCTATGGGGCAGGAGGAAATAATAGCCGGCATGCTGGGCGGCGGGGATGGGGCTTGGACCCTCTTTTTCTGCTGGGGAGTGTTAACAACTCTAGTAGCATTACAGTAGGCCTAGCTATCATTGCACTGCTTTATTTCATGATTGTGGGGCCAGTGTATTCTGTGGGTCATCACAGCAACCTCTTCCCATCAGAGCTAGTGGTCATGCCAAGCCCTGGTCATGTCTTAGAGGAAATCACTCACTACAACAATGGTTATTAACCCCTTATGTCAATACCATAGGCTCCTCAGGCTTTCAGAAGAATTCAGTACATTTTTTAAAGGAAAATAAGTGATTCAAATGGAAAGTCAGAAATGAACCCTTTCCACAACCCCAGCAATGATGGAAAGAAGTGTCACATTTCCTCCTCCTCATTTACTATGTCCAGGCAAGTTAGGAGAAAGGGACCATCAAAGGCACTCCAGGGGGTGGGGGTGGGGCTTCAGTAGGACTAGAAACATAAGGAAGGAGCTTAGAAAAAGAACAAAGGAGTGTACTGGATGGTGTAATTATAGAGACAAAGAGGATGAGAAAGATGTCTCCTGTAGCACTGGAAGAGGTCCAAGCCGGTGGGATTTCCTTCAGTCCATCAAAACCTTCTGATCAAGAGCTGGAGGTTTATTTCAGAGAGATAGCACTTGTCTAGCATATGTAAAGCCCTGAGTTCATTCACCAGCCTAAGAAAAAGTTCCCCAACAGAGCAACAATGAAAATGTAAGCAAATAAAATTAACTATATTTATTTATACTTATTTTATAATTAACTATATTTAATTATAAAATATATCAATTGATTTGGAAACAGTTTGTCAGCAAGTTAAGAGAGTAGCATGTCTGTGTTTGGCTACAATGGTTCTCTGATAAGATCTTATATCTTCCCACCAGAGTGAAGATCATTTACTCACTCACTGTTTATGTTTAGAGTGTATTGAACATCTGCAATATGCAGGTGCTGTTCTCCGTTCTGGACGTGCAGGTTAAGTAGAGATGAGCAAAATAGGCATTTCTTGCCCTTTCTGGGCGTCTCTGCCACCAGATAATAAGAGAAAATACCTTGAGTAGGTAGCAACGTTGAAAGACAACTGAGAGCTCACACACAGGAACCCTGCTCATTTTCCCCATAACCCTTTCCTGACATAAATAAGTTTTGCCTGAAGAAAGAACTGACAGAAGCCTGTGGTTTCACGGAGTTGTATCTCACTGGTGTTCTGTAGCTGGTGATACAGAGGAACCATCAACGGAGTAGAAGGCCCTGGGAAAATTCTTTCCAGAAGCCTGACTGACATGCTCCTTTACGTTCTCACAAGATGCACTGTGCCTTTTGTTCTCCTTGATGTGAAAGATGCCAGGAGCATGCTCCCTTCTGAAACCGTCCCTCACCGGCTGGTCTTCATGCTTCTGCTGTCACACAGCAGAAAAGGCCTGCTCAGACCCACCCTCTGGGTGCATCTACCCATCTTTCTTCAGCCCTTTGTGGATATAACCACCTTTTCTATTTCTGCACCATCAGAAAATATGTCCAACAATTTAAATTCTTTTGTTATTTCTTTTCAGTGATTACATTTTCCTTCAATAAATTTTGTATTTCTTTTTAAGCTTTATATGCGTATTTGCAACTCGAAGTTCTTTTCATAAAAACTCTATTTTGTTTCACAACATGGCCTTCCTTGACTAGTGGAAACTCTACGAGAGATATAAATAGATTAAAGCAAAAGGAATTACTCAACTTGGAACATATCCAGAAATCTCGCCACTTTCCTCTGAGTAAACTACAAAAGAGAATGAATAATTATGTGTCCATGTACAGATTCATGTGGTCTTCATTTAGAATGTAAAAATGACATACCTCTTATCAACTCGTTTATCACTTAGAAATGAAAAGACAAAAGCCAGGCATGGTGGCACACACCTTTAATCCCAGCACTGGGGAGGCAGAGGCAGGCAGATCTCTGTGAGTTCAAGACCAATCTGGCCTACATAGTGAGTTCCAGGAAACTGGGGCTTCAGGAGATCCTATCTCAAAAAGACAAAAACAAAACAAAACAAAAAAAGAGATGCTAAAAGAAATCAATAAATAGTCATTAAGTATGGAGCCATTCAAATTTCTTGAAAAATAGGAATACTCATAAACACTCAAAAATCAATAAAAGACTAAAAATATCAATATTTGGCAATGATTATTAGTTTGAGAATTAGAAATTAGTACAAGTTAAGATAAGTGCAAGATTGTTTGAAAATAAACAGTTCTGGTGACAGACTGATTCAAGGGTTAAGAAAGGAAGTAATAGAGATAACTGTAGATTTCTAGACTGGGGTATCTGAACTGTAAGTACAGAGTGCAGGAAAGGGCACTGCAGCTCAGGGGTGGAGAGGATAGAGCTTGCAAAGGGACCGTCTGTCTGGCCTGAGCTCTGTAGCATTTGAGGCATTGGCAAGATGTCCAGCAAACCTTCCTAGGCCAGAGGAAGTGATGCCATGGGGTCCTGTATTGCAGAAGACCTGAGATCACAAGCTGGAGTCTTCTGATTGGATTCAGACTCAGCTTGACTGTCTGAGAGGCTATGGTCAAAGACAAAGTCCAGGACTCCCAGTTCACCAAACTCCATGTAGTTTGAGCTCATTGTTTCTTCTCCAGGCTGAAAACACATGTGAAATAAGTCTCACTCTCCAAAGTGCAAATCTACTGTACTTTCCATTCAAGTAAGTTTCTGCTGCCTTCTAGAAAACCTTAAGAAAATGCTTCAAACATTTCTTTTTATTTCCAGTGTGAACGACTGAACCTTGCACTTCAGAGAACATTAGCAAAACATAAAATAAAAGAAAACAGGTAAGTCAAACTATTTTAATTGCAAGAACCCTCACCTCAGTTGCAAATATTATGAAAAACAACCATTACTTACTGAATATACTGATACTTCCTGGATCATTACAATATGTTAAACTGAACTAAGTATGTTAGTTCCTAGGAATTTGAAAGTGAGTGCATTTACTTTTAAGGTGGAAGGGATGTTGAGTAGCATTTTTGTAAGCCCAGATTTTATAGTTTTTTTAAAAAAATTATTATTTTTATGTGTATGCGTGTATTGCCTGCAGATAAGTAAGTGCACCCGTGTCGTGCAATGCCCATGGAGGATAGAAGAGGCTGAGTAGCATTTTTGTAAGCCCAGATTTTATAGTTTTTTTTTAAAAATTATTATTTTTATGTGTATGCGTGTATTGCCTGCAAATAAGTAAGTGCACCCGTGTCGTGCAATGCCCATGGAGGATAGAAGAGGCTGTCAGATCCCCTGGAACTGGAGTTACAGACAGTTCTTAGCTGCCATGTGGGTGCTGGGATTCAAACCCAGGTCTTCTTCAAGAATGGCCAGTGTTCTGAACCACTGAGCCATCTCTCCAGCCCCTGTATAGTTAGTTTTTAAAAATAAAAAGAATCACATTTGCTTCTGGTACATAAATTGGCCCTGTTCTCAATATTTAATTTATGAATAATGGGATAAATACTGAGTTCAAATTTGCAGACTAGAAAGAATATGGGAGTTTTGCCAATCGACACCACTGTTAGCACAATCTACAAACACCTTCTTGTGTCTCCCAGGATTCATGGGTAATCTGCCCTGTGGATTATCTGTGCCGAATTTTCCATTCTGACTAACTGCTCTCAGACTGCATGCAGGCCACATGACTGAGCCAAGATAGGGGCATGGACGGGTCCAGAAGGTGTGAATCTGTGTGTCTGACAGAAGCTTTGTTTATAGGACAGATATGACAAGCATCCCAGATGCCTCTGACCTTAACACAGGCTGATAAGATGGTAGCTGCTAGTCCTTCTTGCTGTGCTACTGGGGCTGTCTGTTCCAGTCCATGGCAGGCAGCTCTCTCAGGATTTATTCTCAGGGCTCTGTGCTCTGAGATGTTCCTGCTGCTGCATGCAGAGATGTTCCCTGTGGTAGATCTCTTCAAAGAAACCTCAAAAGTGAAACAAACAAATCATTTCATTTGGAAATCTTGAAAACTCTTTTACCACTTCACCAATTTCTTAAAGAAAAGAAATGATGATGCTTTTCACCCATGTTCAGTTGCTGAAGTGAGGCCTTTACTCCTCTCTGTTGGTGTGCTGAGTAACCCTGCTTCCTTTGGCTTTCTTTAGTTCTTGGGTCTCCTTCTGTTTGTGTCTGTCCCTCACTTGTTGGTTGGTGACTCCTCAGCTACTGTTTCGGCTATATTTAGTCTGTCGGAAGATGACACATTTCAACCCTGTTTCATGCATCTTATATTCTGGGACTTGTAAAGCAAACAAAACACAATGTATGAAGCAGTATACTACCCTTGAATGAAGGGCCAGAGCCCCAGCTCTAGCTGGTAGAGTCATTGTGATCTCTGTCACTGTGTAGTCTTCTCTTTTTTGGCTTTTGTTCACATTATGGTGTGGATGAATTCATAGCCGGTGAATGCGTGGGACTATGTGTGCATGTGTATAACTCTGTGTGAGTTGTGTGTATGTGTGATACATGGGCTTGCGTGTCATGGGCAGGTCCTTCTGTCTGCTGTTTCTGAAGCTCAGGGGTTTTAGCTTACAGCTCACTGTGTACCATTTGGAATTTTCTGCTCTCATCTGATAGCAGCGGTGTCAGGAAATGGCAGCATTAGACTGAGGGAGGCCTGCTACATTCCTTAGAGGAAAAAAAAATAGAAGGGGCTTAAAAGAAAAACGAAGGACATCTGAAGACTGAGTGACTACGTTATATAGTGAACTCCCTGACAAAGTATTTGGGGATCTCCACATTCAAATAGAATATAGCATTATATTATGATCCTAAATCCTTTAGATAGAATATTTCTACCTACTACTTTAAATTCTTGTAAGCATTATACTTTCATGTGATAAACTGGTACACTGAGCAGTTTTCCTTCTTGAAATATTTCCTTCTGAAACTTCTTAAACTATACCGTGCTTTATTAAAATTTTATTAAAACTATCAGATTATGCCTTGTAAACTTGGCTCTGGCATTGTCAACTAATAGCAATTTGAACCACGGAAAGGACCTTTTGTGAGTTTAATGTGGTTGCGTAGTTTGGCAAATTTGGCTGTCACTGGTCACTATAATGCAAAGTTATCAAAAGCAACTGGGCAAACTTGAGTCTAAAGGTTTAGTTGAAATTACTGATGCCCTCTGCCAATCACCATATATGCTATCATTATTTTAAGCTTCTGTGATCTTGAATAGAATGATTGAGGAATGAATAGATTTGTTACAAATTTGAATAGAAGATTATAAAATCAGGAGCATATATATTTTTGTGATAATGTCTGAGATAATTAGTTAGAATCCTACACTCAACAGTCAAAAAAAAAAATCCTGTTTTATGTTTTAGCTTTAGAAAAACAGAACAAATCAGTAAACTGTGGTGCCCACTGAGGGGTAGATCTCATTTGGAGGATCAAATTTCTTGAGAATTTATTTTTGGGTGCTGAGCATGGAGCCCGGTCCTCTGTATCCTCTGCATGCTAGGCAGCTCCTCGCCACTGACCTTTTTGCCTGCCATTCTCTTCTTGACCAGTTCCCATTCTTAGTTCCCACCACAGCAGATTCTCTTTCCCTTTGGCCCACATAAAGTGAACCTCAAAGGTCAGTGTGCTTCATGAGGGATGATGACACACTGCATGCAGCATGTACTTTAGGACTGTTCAGCATTGTTTTGGGTTGTACGTGTCACTGTTCCTTTCATGTATAGCTGTAAGTCAAGATTTGCTTCTGGAAAATTATTATCTGTCATTGCTTTCATATGTTGGATACAATCTGAATCTTCGACATTCATTTATTAGTTTATAATTTGATACTGAATTGTTTCCAGGATATCTCTGGAAAGAGAAGACCTCGAAAAAATAATTGCAGACCAAGCAATTGCAGCAGGTAACAGAATTGTTTAAGTATATGCATTTAGGAAGCATATCCTATTCTTGTGTAACTAATATTTAGTGACTTCCAACATGAAGTAAGTGTTTGAACTTCTTATTGTTAATGCAGAGCCTAGCCCTTTTTATACTCTACACTTTGGTGTGACCGCAAACATTTCCTCTTTTTATCCTGTTTGTTTGCTGAGGAGATAAGGCTGGATGGGAAACTGACTCAAAGACATTCACAGGCTTTGGTCTTGAACCAAACTTACTCTTTCTCATTTGTATATGAAAAAGTCTGCTCATCAAGGTAAAATAAAGAATATTTTTGAAGGTTGAAAGTAATCCTGGGAAAATAGGCTGGCAAAGTTCTCACATTAATAGCCAGTTATGGGAGAAACAGATGAGTGACTGGTGCACAGCTCTTTTCAAAGTTTGGATACAAAGACCAAGAGGCTACAGCCTTGTGAAAGTACACATTGTTCAGCATTATAATAACAGCAATGGCTAGCCTTCTTAAGAGCTAGACATTGCTCTAAGCATCAGCCCCACACATCATATCGTGCTTTGAGGGCAGCACTGTTTCCCACATTACACCAGGAAAGTACAGTATCTAGAGTATGAGGAAGAAAAGGAAGTTTAGCAAGGAGATGCTGAAACTGAATAATACGTTTCAGGCAAATACTCATTGAGAGGATATGAAATAACAAGAAAACCATCCCTGAAGTTATCTCCAGACAAAGCTGAGTTTCAGGTGTGCACTATACCAGTTTCTCTAAGTAGAGGATGCTTCAAGAAGATATATGTTTTGTTGTTAACATAGAGATAGACAGACTTTGTCTGAAATGGACTTACTCCTAGAGCTCTAATTGTCTTAAGGTTAACAGAGATTTTTTTAAAGTAGTACATTATGGCTGGGTGTGGTGGTTAAGAGAGAGATATTTTTAAAGTAGTACATTATGGCTGGGTGTGGTGGCACACACCTTTAATCCCAGCACTTGGGAGATCTCTGTGAGATTGAGGACAGCCTGGTCTACATAGTGAGTTCTGGGTAGGCTGAGCCTACAGAGACCTTGTCAAAACAAAACAATAAAATAAAATTAATGTAGTGCATTATATTTAATTAGTCATTTTGGGGTTAAAATGTACAGCACTGGGATTTTAATCTATTACCAAAATTATAAAATCTATGCCTGGAATGTGGGCATTTGGTTTGTGTTGGGAATTCCAAGATGCAGGGGAAGTAAATCACAAATTAAGCAAGGTTGCTTGTGGGAGCAGTGGCTAGGGCTCTGGATTGGAGCATTTGAAGGCTGACACTGTCCTGTGTGCTTGCAGGAGTTCCAGTGGAGGTGGTCAAAGGCTCTTTGGGTGAGGAGCTGTTCAAGATCTGTTATGAGGAAGATGAGCGCATCCTGGGCGTGGTTGGTGGCACTCTGAAGGACTTCCTAAACAGCTTCAGCACGCTGCTTAAGCAAAGCAGCCACTGTCAAGAGGCTGAGAAGAGGGGCCGGCTGGAAGACGCCTCCATCCTGTGCCTGGACAAGGACCACGACTTCCTAAATGTTTACTACTTTTTCCCCAAGAGAACCACAGCCCTGCTCCTCCCTGGGATCATCAAGGCAGCCGCTCGAATATTGTACGAAAGCCACGTGGAGGTGTCTTTGATGCCTCCCTGCTTCCGCAGTGATTGCACTGAATTCGTGAACCAGCCCTATTTGCTCTATTCGGTCCATGTGAAAAGTACCAAGCCTTCGCTGTCCCCAGGCAAGCCCCAGTCCTCACTGGTGATCCCCGTTTCGCTCTTCTGCAAGACCTTTCCATTTCACTTCATGCTCGACCGCGACCTGACCATCCTGCAGTTGGGCAACGGCATTAGAAGGCTGGTGAACAAGAGGGACTTCCAAGGGAAGCCCAACTTCGAAGAGTACTTTGAAATCCTGACTCCAAAAATTAACCAAACTTTTAGCGGGATCATGACAATGCTGAATATGCAGTTTGTCATACGAGTGCGGAGATGGGACAACTCTGTGAAGAAATCTTCAAGGGTAAGGAAAACAGGATTATCTTGAAAATAAATCCAATTATTTCATATCTGAGTGCCAGAAATCAAAAGGTGCAAGTGTATATGCCATCTCAAATGCTTTGATAATACATTATGTCTAAAATTCTAAAATAAGGGCCTGGAGAGATGGCTCAGCAGTAAGAGCACTTTCTCAGAGGACACGGTTGGGTTCTCAGCACCCACTTGGCAGCTAACAACCATTCCTAACCCCAGTTCCAGGGGAACTGACATAGTCTCCTAGCCTCCGAGGGCATTGCGCACATAGGTGCACTTATATGCATGCAGGCAAAGCCTTCATACACATAAATAACAAAAGTAAATATGTAAAGTTTTTAAAATTTTAAATTAACTAACACTTGGAGTATTCTTTTCGACATTTGTTTACCTACTTTATTCATTACTTCACAAATATTTATTGAATGCAGTTTGTCTTTAAAACCCTAACGATGAGCTGGAGATGAAGCTCAGTTCACTGATTGTTTGCATAAGGTCTGGGTTTGATACCCAGCATCCTATACAACTGTGCTGTGTCCAGTCACATGTCTGCAATCCCACCACTCAGGAGGTAGAGGTAGGAGGATTAGAAGTTCAAGGTCATCCTTGGTTACATATCCAATTCAAAGCCAGACTGGACTACATAAGACTCTAAAGCCTGAGCTCAAATAAATAAATAAATAAATAAATAAATAATAAATAAATAAATAAATAAATAAATAATTAAATAAATAAAAACTTGGGGAAGCAAGAGGCAAAATGGCTTAGTGGGTGATGGGTGAAGGTGCTTGCTGTCAAACCTGATGATCTAAGTTTGATTCATGGAACCCACAACATATTGGGAAAGAAGAACCAACTCTGGAAGGTTGTCCCTCTGACTTCCACGTTTGCTGTGATGCACGTGCATGCACACTCACACATTCACACACACGCAGAAAATTAAGGCAAAAAGATAAAAATGGATATGTAAACAAACAAATATAAAATCACAGTGGAGTATTTAATTAACTTAGAAGTGTTCATATAAAAAACTGTCATGGGACTAGACAGGTGGCTCAGGGGTTAAGAGCACTGACTGCTCTTGCAGGACCTAGGTTGGGTTCCAAGCACCCACATGATTGCTAATAACAATCTATAGCTCCAGTTCTAAGGAATCCAATATTCTCTTCTGAGAATGCATTGCATGCATGTGATGTACTTACATTCACCTCGGCACAACACTTGTACACATAAAATAAAAATAAAATAATAAAAAAGTTTTAAAAAGAGAAAGCTGCTTTTAATGATTATCAGACATCTGATTTGGTATGGGTAATAGAAAGTACTGTTTTACAAGAACAAAACTACATGCTGTAAGAGTAGACCAAATGGATTTTACTCAATATTTAAAGACATGGACATGGAAGAAGGGCTGGGGAGATGGCTCAGTAGTTAAGAGCACTGGCGGCTCTTGCAGAGGACCTGGGTTCAGTTTCCAGCACCCACATTGAGGCTAATAACTGTCTGGTAAAGAATTTTGGTCATTATTTTGACTCAGAATTGAAAGCTTACTAACTAGCTGATGCTGTAAACAAGGCAAAGAGAGAGGCCTTAGGAACATAGCCCCACAGAAGCACTAACTGTTTTTCACAATGGAAACAACTATGTTATCACTTTTACTATAAAAAATAACATATTTAGGTGTCTAAAAAAGATTAATACTCAATAATATCCATTACAGCAAATATATAAGAAGTTTGACTTAGATGTCTGTTTACAGCAACAATGATGACAAAAACTTACAACTACTTTTGCCAGTATGTTTAATTCCTTTTCTGTTGCCATGATACAATTCCATGGCCAAGGCAACTTATAGAAGAAAGATTTTATTTTGGCTTATGGTTTCAGAGGGATAAGCATCTATCATGGGTGGGAGGCACAGCAGCAGGAGCCAAAATCTGAGAATTCACATCTGCACCACAAGCACAAAGAAGAGAGAGCAACTGGACTGGGACAAGGCTATAAACTCTCAAAGCCCGCCCCAGTGATGTGCTTCCTGTAGCAGCCTTTGGTACCTTCCAAACCTCCTGAAACAGCACCACTAAATGGGGGCAAAGTCTTCAAATGCGTGGGCATACTGGGGACATCTCTCATTCAAACCACCATAGTCAGTACCAATAGATTTTGGTCATCCCTTTCTTTTGCTGGATGTTAATCTACCTCACTGTTTTGGAGGCTATGGTATATTGCATTGCATGGCTTTATTTTATTTGTCCAGCTTCCTACTGAGGAGCATTTGGGTTGCTTCCATTCTGATATAGTGTGAACACAAGTGTATGCTTGGCTATATGAATACAAGTAAATTGTGTGGTCTGGGATAATCACCTGTGGCCCCAACTCTTTCAAGGCACTCCGGATGCATTTCTGTTTGTTTGTTCTTTTGTTTATGTTGTGGAGCTTAGCAAGGAAAAACTGAAACTTGGACATGGCTTCTCCTGTAAAACGCAGCAAACTTGGGCTGAAGTCTCTGGAGAAATAATCACTTCCAAAAGATGTCTCTGTATCTAACTCCAGACCAAAAAAAATTTAGATATATATTTAGAGACTTTTTAACTTCTATGCTTGCCAGATGGGACAAATAACTCATGAGAGAAGGCAATAAAAGCTTGCTAAAATAGAAGACAAAAAACATGTGGAGGGAGGAGGGGGAGAGTGTGAAGTGAATGGGGACGAGGTCGTAAGTGCCACGAATTCCACAAAAAACATGGAACTCCAGATTAGCTTACTGAGAACATCAAAAGAATACAGAAACAAAAGCACCAAGGCTGTTTCATGAAGCCTTGAAGCAAGAAATGCTTTGCATTGCTCATGGCAAGCCATAATGTCTGTGTAGTGTATATTCTGATATAGTCTTCAAAAACCTGCATGTCTTTTAGAACTCAAAGCAAACTGGAGCTGATTAAAGAAAACATGCTTTTTTTCTGTAGCAAACTGGAAAGAAAATCGACCTCAAACAAAAGGGTTGGCACTGTATCTACCCCCTTTCTTTTTGATTCAGAGAATGTTAGGAACTTGACTAAGTGGACTATAATTTATTCTCTTTGTTTTACAGGTTATGGACCTCAAAGGTCAAATGATCTATATTGTTGAATCCAGTGCGATCTTGTTCCTGGGGTCACCGTGTGTGGACAGACTGGAAGATTTTACGGGACGAGGGCTCTATCTCTCTGACATCCCAATTCATAACGCTCTGAGGGATGTGGTGTTGATAGGGGAACAAGCGAGGGCTCAGGATGGCTTGAAGAAGAGGCTGGGGAAGCTGAAGGCCACCTTGGAGCATGCCCACCAAGCCCTGGAGGAGGAGAAGAAGAAGACAGTAGATCTTCTGTGCTCCATCTTTCCCTCTGAGGTTGCTCAGCAGCTGTGGCAAGGACAGATGGTACAAGCCAAGAAGTTCAGTAATGTCACCATGCTTTTCTCCGACATCGTGGGGTTCACTGCCATCTGCTCCCAGTGCTCACCTCTGCAGGTCATCACCATGCTCAATGCACTCTACACACGCTTTGACCAGCAGTGTGGAGAACTGGATGTCTACAAGGTAGGGGAGAGGGTCAGCACAGCAAGGTTTACAGGCAGAAGTCACTGTGCTTAGAATTTGAGTGAATTGCAGTGCAAATGAGAAGCTCTCTGTGCTGGGGTCATGCAGGCTATTATCTGAGCATCAGGAATTGTACATTAATTAAGTGGGTGTTCTCCAGCCAGGAATAGCTTGGAATCTGCTTAGAAACAGAAAGGCCTGCCACAGTGTCTTCTAAAAACTGAGCATAGAATGAAAAGAGATTAGGCTGAATGGATGACTCTCCCAGTGAAAAGGTAGTGATTAGCCATTAATGACAATCTACTTCCCTGTGGAAACTAAGTTAAACACAAGCTAATTAAAGATATAATGCATAGGGGGTACTTTATCCTTTTTAAAAGTAAAGAAATATGAGTATTATAAAATTTGTACTAAAATAGATTAATCTGATGAATAGTTTACTTTTCATAGGCAGAGGAAATCAAAGTCACTTAAGATTTTTTAGTGACTTAGTCAAAATCTGATCAAATACGAAATCTGCCTTCAGAACTTATCCTCCCATTTTCTTGCTTTGTAAACAGAGCGAGTTCTTTTCCATTTCTAAAACAGAAAATTGTAGAGATTCTCAGAGCTTATGTGTATGAATAACATTCCGTGTTCTATAACATTTGTGAACAGGGTTGTTAGGAAGATCTGATGGATGATATATGCTTGTAGATCAGACATCCAGAATCCTTTGGGTGCCTGTGATCAGTCAAGAATCTCTCTAGGCTTTGAGGATCCAACAACACATTTCTATCCTGGATACCAAATAGGTTATTTATTTTTTAAATATTATGGGATGGGGGGATTTCAAGTTCTGCCTACTTTATTAGAATTAAAAGGTTTGACTGATTGAAATTGCCTCATTTAGAGAGTGGCAATGAAGCATTCATCTCCATCTGATGCAAATCATCTGTTTAATTTGCCACATAACAATTGGGCATTCTGACACATGACACAACATGAAAGAAATAAATCATTGGGAAGAAGAAAATATTATTTATGGTATAGGGAGGTCCCCATAAAAAACCCTAATCATGAATTAATTTTTCCTCTGCAAACAAGTCTGTCCAGGACCCCTATAAACTCCAAACCATAAAGCTGTTTCTGCTCTGAGAACAGTTATTGCTTTGCAAATCAGTCCTTCTGAGACCCTTATGCGGGGGTGGGAGGGGATGGGAGGGGGAGGAGAGGAATGTGGGTCCTGAATCCTTACTCCATGCCCATGGCATAGTTCACATGTACAAAAGTACTTAAGCTGTTTGGCCAGTGTTGGTATTTCAAACTCCCTCTGGTCCGTAGTCACCCCTCCTTGACTAATAAAGGTCAATTTGGATCATCAAGGTTGGTTGATTTTCCTTTTCTCTTGTGACTCTTTCAATGACTACTCTTAGTTTTATACCCTGGAGAGAGAAAAAACTCCCGATTCCTAACATTTTGGTGCCAAAACCCAGGAGTGAGAGCTCCGCTTTCAAGCCTCATTCCTCACATCTGGGAGTACATAAAGTGCTTGCCTTTTTCCTTGGAGCTGCAAAAAGCAAACATTTTCTATTTTGAAATTTCTTATAGGAAATTTCAGGGGGATCCATGATTCTCTTTGGAGAGGAGGGGGGCTAGGTTAATGTTTAATTATAAACAATTGGCACTCATTAGGTTAAGTTTAATGGCCTGTTGAAGAGTTTATTGTTTATTTCTAATCATCCTCTCCTTTGAAAATGACGCTCTCTCAGAATTGTGAGGTGGAAGTCCTTTTCCACCATACAGACCTCTGTGATTACCGGCAGGAGAACTCTCCATCTTCGGCTTCTAGTTTCGTGTACTCTATCAAGGATTTGTAAATTGTGCTCTTTCTGACAACAACTGTGGCTGCAGAATTTTCTGACTGATCTAGCTTCAGATGGCACTGGACAGTCCACCCCAAATCATTTCTCCCTCAGCCCTCATTTCCACATTCTTATTTCTGATTTTTCATTAAAATAACCAGAAATGGCTTACAATAATGAGTAACGGCCTGTCCCACTCAATACATTTCATATGTACAAAATGTACACATGCCGACCTGGACATGCAAATGACTTCTAAAGAATCATAACTGTGTTTGGTGAATCAGGGCTTTAGACGACCTCATTTACTTCCAGTTTTTCTGTCTTTTGACTGGTAGTTTGAATGAGGATGTCCCAAATGGGCTCCAAGTACTCGGACATTTTGTCCCCAGTTGATGGCACTATTTTGGGAGGTTTTAGAAGGTGCAGCCTTAGAGGAATAATGTCACTGGGGGTAGCTTTGAGAGTTCTTAAGCCTTGCTAGGTTTCTGGTCACTCTTTGCTTCCTGTGCCTTCTTGAAGACGTGAGTGCTCAGCTTTTTGCTGCTATGCCTCCTCTGCCATAGAGACTTGAATCCCTCTGGAGTCCTAAACCAAATAATCTCTTCCCTTTATGTCTCCTTGGTCATGGTGTTTTATCACAGCAACGGAAAGGTTAACTAATACAGATAGTGTCCTATTTGTTTTTCTGTTACTTTATTGTCTTAGCAAAGTTTTGTTGGTTATCCAGTGTTTGCTTACTTGGATGGGCAATCAATGCAGAGAAGGCAAGCCCAGGCTCTGACAGGAATTCACATGTGAGGAGAAGTAGAGACGGAGCTAACAAATGTCCAGTTTCCACATGATATGATGGATGCCTGGTTACTCAAATACATATACCATACAATAGCTGAGGAACAGGCACCTAACTCTGAGTAAAGGTCAGCAGTAGTACTCCTCCTGAAAGACGTAAAAATTGGCTCACTGTAATACATTTAGCATTATAATGAACATTTATGGGAGTCCTTGGCTAAGGGAAAGCTTGTGGGAGTTGTTGCTGCCTGTTCTCTTGTTGCTGAGCACAAGTGATGTGGCAGATCCCACAGACTGACTCAGAGCACTTACATTATAGTGTGGTGGGGAGAAAAAAATGAATGCATATATAATATTCCAGTTGTAAAATATGGGAGTAAAAATAAAGCAGATTAAGGAGGAGAAGAAATGCAGAGGGTCAAAGCTCTATACAGGTACTTAGAACAGATCTACTGATCAGGTGATGGTTTACCAGAGAGAAAGAAGTAAGTAACAAGCCAGGCAGGTAACTATCTACAGTTTACTCTAGGAGAATGAAGAATGAGAGTATGTTTAGTAAGTTTGAATGATAACAGGATTTCATAAACACCAGAGAAGCAAATGCAAGAGGCAGAATTAGAAGATAAAGTGAGATGTTAGCAAAGACAGTTTAAAAGTGACTCTGGAAGCATTCCAAGCAGGTTGGCCTTTACACTGATAATAGGAAATTATTGGAGATGATTCCTGTTTATCCCTCTCTTCTTTTTTCCTTTCTTACCTTTATCCTTTCATACCAGAATCTTTGGATAAGAAGAGCATAATATAATGTAATACGTCACAATATATATATTTAGAGGACAAGAAAATGCAACTAGAGATTTAGAAGAATTATTTATGGTTTTAAAGTAATTTTTAGCTTTCTGTAACCTGTATCACAGAAAGATTTTAAAAAATTGCCTGTAGAAGCAACAATAAAGTTGATGACAACCACATTTGTAATTCAAGTTACAGTTGATTTCCAATAACTTTTCAAGTACCATTGCTTTTCGCCCAGATTGACAAATTGACTCCTATCCTTAATTTACAATTGATACTACTATAGATACTTAATAATTGCTGACTCCCAGAATCCTTTAGAAAAGTCATGTCTTTTGCTCTTATAACTATCAGTGTCTCCATTTTACATTATACACCTTCATTTCACACATATGATGTCTATTGAGGAAGGTGACTTCAGTGCAAAGCATATGCATTTTATGATGTACCAAAATTTATTAAAAATTCAAAATATAGCCTGGAGAGACTGCTCATCCATCTTCCTCTTCCAGAGGACCTGAGTCCATTCCTCACAACCACATAGAGCAGCTCACAACTGCCTATAACTCCAGTTCCAGGGGATCTGATGTCCTCTTCTGGCCTCTGTCAGCATCCACACACATGTGGCATGCACACACACACACACACACACACACACAATCACACACACATAAATAAGTAAAGTCAAAATTTAAATTAAAAAAAAAATCCAAAATACATCCCTTGCTTCTATAAAAGCCATTTTAAATAGCTGTTTAAAAAAAAAGAAAAAAGAAACCATAGAAGACACGGTTAGTGGCAACTCTAAAATAGAAACCATCTAATTATCTGTTCATGGACTTTGTTGCCCCTCACCCCTCAGCGCACTATTCTGAAGTCTGTGGTCTGCATTTTGAGAATTGCTTGAAAGGGAAAGTTGCTTCTGAGAGTACCTTATTTACCCTGATTTTCCATAGCACCCAGGCACTCAGGTTTCTGCCCTGTGATTCTGCTGTGAGAGTTCTTCCAGTGCTTTTATTTACAGTGTACAAAATAAATTCTGTCTAGGTGGAGACCATTGGAGATGCATACTGTGTTGCAGGGGGTTTACACAGAGAAAGTGACACCCATGCTGCCCAGATAGCGCTGATGGCCCTGAAGATGATGGAGCTCTCCAATGAGGTCATGTCTCCCCACGGAGAACCTATCAAGGTAAGCTAATGGCATGCTGTGGCAGGAGATACCATGAGACCAAATGCTTATTAGTTGATTATCAAAGGTCTGGTATATTCATCAGGGCTTAGTTGCTAAGGGCAAAGTCTTCTCAAATTTTTTTAAATAGGAATAAAAGTGGCTTACAGAATAATTTAGATGAATGGAGAAGTCATTTATATATTGGGCTTTCAAAAAGTGGCTCATAAACATCCATAGCAAACCATTGCTTTATCTGTGATCTGAAAGCTGGTGGCAGAGTTGCATCACCACAGCCAGTGCAGGAAATGGTCATATTCAGAAAGCCGTTTCTTGGGCTTCTGGTTACAAATCAAAATGGCTCCTGCTATAATTTGAATTAGCAAGATGGAAATCTGCATCATGTTTGTTATAGGACTTGATCTTGGCAACTGGGTTGTCTGTTAGTATGTCATAGATACCTCAAAGGCCCACACAACTATGCTCATAACTAGAAGCCAAAGAGATGCAGTTCCAATGGAAAGCTTGTCTTCCAAAACTCATACAAATACATCTCATTCATGCAATTTTATGCATCTAGAAAGTTCCAGGAAGTTTGGAAAATTAGTTTTTTGTTTTCTAGCAACTGCAAGAGAAGGCATTCCCTTAGAATATTGACTATGAAACCAACTGTATTCTCCAGGAACATGGCATTATATAAAATTCAGATGAAAGCGATCTTAGAGCAATGTGCTATTGCAAAAAAAATAAATAAAGTCAGGCATTGATTTAATGAATAGAACTCAAGTGAACTGCTTGCATTATTAATTTTTGTGTGTGCTGTTTTATAGCAGGTTTATAACTTAATCTTTATAGATCAGTCTTCAGCCAATTATTTTCTAGAAATTAGCATTTAAATAATGTAGAGTTCTGTCTAGTCAGTATTCCAGGTGACAATTTTCATAAATAAGAAAAGAAATTTAAACTACAATAATGACAAGTTTAGTGTTGGCCTTCTGTAACCTTAACAGGAGTCATGTGTCTTTTACAACTGGTTTCTAAACTAGCTGTTCATTTTTATATTGTTACATAATGCACTTCCCTCCATTTACTGGTGTAAAACCACAGCCAGTTATTGTGCATTGATTGTGTGCATTATGAATTTGGGTAAGTTATAAGAAGGCTGCCAAGCCTTTCCTGTACAATATCTGGGACCCTGGCTGTGAATAATCAAGGGTCCAAGATAGCAGCTTTACCTATTCCTGGACTCCTTGGTGACGGAGGTAGAAAGGCTGGGCTCCACTCGTACTGTTAGCCCAGGTTCTGTGCACTCCAGAATGCTGGGCTGAGAGTAGTCACGCTTTTCACATGGTGCCTAATGTTCCAATGAGTGTTTGGTGGATTATGCTGCATGGTTTTCTATGACCTATGCTCAAACAGTACACAGTGATGTTTCCACTTATTCTATTGGTCAGAGCCGTCATAGGTCTGTTCAGAAGCAAAGGGATGAAGACCCCGTGCCTCAACCACAGGAGTGTAAAATATTTCCAACTGTGTTTTAAAAGCTTTATACTATCTGACTCCCAGATTTATTTTTTATAATTACATTTTAGAGAAGCATATATCTTATTCTGCCTTTTGTGTGCGTGTGTATGTATGAGATCGCTCATAAAATTACAGTAAATCTCAAAAATATATGGACTATTAGCAATAAGGTCAGTGATTGCCACATAAATGACTTCTGTTTTCAGTGTCTCTAAAGGGGGGTTAATGTCTGGGTTGTTATTATCTAAGTATAATTTTTAGAGTTTTGTTTTTTGTAGCTGAGGGAATCATTTACCACTAGCCTTAAAGATAATTATCCAAGTAATAACAGGTTAGCCTTAGTGGCCTGTAAAGTGAAGCGCCAAACACATGTATTAATGCTTTACTTACCTGCAGTCCTGTGAGTTCCCACCCGCTTGGCTTCAGGAGTTCCATGTGAACAACACAGGGCAGAGGGACAGTGCTTCAGGAGACAGGGAACCAAGAGTGCCTTGCAGGGCGGCATGCTAGGACAGACATTACCCCTGTAATCTTTCTGACAACGTTCTGAAGAGGAGGCCATAAGGGTGGCACGATTCGCAGAAGTCTTGGATTCAGAGCCCAGGCTTCACTTACTCTTTGGTTTCCTTACGCAGTTCCATTGAAGCGAGAAGATGAAAGCCTTCCTTTTCTTCCTCTGTAGATCTGCTAGTCTCCAGGGCGTTCCTGTGTGTGGCCCTCAGCACCGCTTCTCACCACCGCTTCCACATTTCCTCACATCCACCCTTAGATGTCACTGATCTGAGGACTGGATTTCACAATATAGTCAGTAAGTGGGGAGGACAAGGGAGCCCATGGCAGGAACTTTCTTTGCCTGGAAACGAGTGATGCCAAAGAGGCCCCCAAACAGAGGGTTTCCCTGTCACGTTCTCATTCAAGATTTACTCAGAAGTAGAATTATTTCTGTCTTTCATGATTTCACTGAAAAGTCTTTTTTTTCCAGTGAAAAGAGGTGCATTTGGGCATGAAGCTCATCTCAATCTGTGATTTATCTTTTGCTCTTGAAATTGGAGTGAATGTGGGACTGAGCGCTGGAGAACGGAAGGGAGATCTGCATGGGGCTTTGGCCTTATGTGTGAGGGAAATTCATGAAATAAAAAGATAAAACGCTGTGGT
This sequence comes from Nannospalax galili, assembly GCF_000622305.1. Lineage (NCBI taxonomy): Eukaryota > Metazoa > Chordata > Mammalia > Rodentia > Spalacidae > Nannospalax > Nannospalax galili. Next base: position 6,824,497 of record NW_008356258.1, read on the forward strand.
ACATTTATCATATAAGAAACTAGAATATTGATATGCACATAGAAACTGACTTAAGGATAGAATGTCCAAGAGAGCAAAATCTTTTCAACCTGTTTGTACTAAAGTCATGGCTGTTCTCATCTTCCTTAATATTGTGCAATGGTTAGATGTGTAAAGCCATATTCTCCTAAATATGAAAACTCCAGGTATAGCAGACATCTGAGTTTGGCTTCTTAATGTAAAACTCTGGTTTTAAGAATCACCTACCCCTGTGTTTTTAGATGAAGAAATAAGTAGAAGAAAATAAAGACACAAAGAAAGCAAATCTTCAGAAGGCAGCTCTCCTGGTTCACAGAGGAATTCTTTGGTTTGAAATTGTTGTGGGATTTATAGTATCATATATTAAAGCTAAATATTCTTGGAACTTCTAGCAAATATTTGAAGTTAGCTATAAACCTAGGCAAAACTTGTGCCAGTAAGATATCTCATCAGATAAAGGCACATGCCTCTTGAACCTAGTGACCTGAGTTCAATGCCTGGAACCCACACAGAAGGAGAAGTCCTCAAGCTGTTCTCTGGCCTCTCCACGTGCACCGTGGCATGTGCCATGCCCCCAAAACAATAATAATTTTTTTTAAAGTTTTAATGAAAAAACTTAGCGTCCTCTAATTTCCAAATGGCATCCACATTACCAAGTCCTTGGCATCTCTTTAAAATGAATTTAGCTAGTAAAACATCTTTTAAATGGTGAAGTCAACATAGAATCTGAAAACAATGAATGTAATATCCACTGTACTTGCCCTCTGTTAGCATACTTGGAGCAGTAGGTTCAGAGTGCACACCTTCTCTCAAATCATCAAAAAATAAGGCATTTTAGATGATCTAATTTAAAAAGATTTCAAAGCTCAAACCACACAAAATCCCAACACAGACGAGGGGGAGTGGGTAAGAAATTCCAACACTTTCTGAGGAACTACTGTTGTCTACTTCCGATGCAACTGGTGACTGTGAGGAAGGGAAGATTCAGTCTCGTGTAAAGGTGATAGTCTTACTGGATTGATCAGGCTCCAGTGGATTAACCCACAACAAGGGGCATTTGGTCCACAAATATGACTCTATGAGCCTTATATCTCTATCTATCTCCTATCTATCTATCTATCTATCTATCTATCTATCATCTATCTATCATCTAGCTAGCTAGCTATTATCTATCATCTTTCATATATATTAGAGTACAGAAATTTGGTGGGAGAGTTAGAAGGGAGTGCAGATATGATGGGCATCCAAATATGATCAAAACATATTATATAACATTCATTAAAATTTTTTTAAAAATTTAAAAATTATTTCAACCCAGAGCTGGAGAGAGGTCTCAGCAGTTAAGAGCACTTGCTGCTCTTCCTGAGGACGTGAGTTCAGTTTCCAGCACCCATATTGGGCAGCCCACAACGGCCTGTAACTCCAGCTCCAGGGGATTTGATGGCCTCTTCTGGCTTCTGTAGGCACCTACACACATGTGGTATGCACACACACACACACACACACACACACACACACACAATCTATAAAAATAAATCTTTAAAAATGTCATCCCAGTCCCAGAACTCAGGAAGTGAAGGCAGAGGGATCAGAAGTTTAAGGATATTCTTGCCTATGTAACCAGTTCAAGGCTAGCCTGGCCTACATGAGATTCAGTCTCACAAAGAAAAAAAGAAAGAAAGAAAATATTTCATCTTAAAGCTCCTGTGACCATTTACAATTCCTAAGGTTTTATCCCAACACACGCCAGACTATGTCATGTCTAGGCATGGCCCAAGTTTCTTGCTGTATGAGTCTGGGTTGTATATGTTATAGTCACTAGGATCTGGGTTTCAGTTACTCCAATTTTAGTTTTCCTCGATTTCCATTTAAAGATTGCAATTTCTTTTCCATGATTGTTAGTTATATGAAATAAGGGGATAGTGTTTGGCATAAAGTGTTTGGCATAAAATTACTTTGAAACAAAATATCTTTACAGCTCACCTCTCTTCTTTTGAAATCAGAGTCTGTTTGTGTTACCCAAGCTAACCTCAAACTCCTGGGTTCAACAAATTGTCTATCTTCAGACTTTTGAGCAGCTGAGCTACAGGTGTGGGAATCTGTGCCTGGCTGAAAAAACAAACCAAGTCCATTTCAGATGCTCATGGCAAGTTGTTTTTTGCCCTTCACTGTCATGGTTGTAAAAAGTACCTGCTAGAGTCTACAAATGGTATCTTTCTCACTTGATGGGCAGAGCAGATTTCTGTGAGCAGTTCACTGGTTTCTTGCTACTCTGCAGTGGTGATCACAAGAGGTATAAGTGCAAGTGATTCTTAGATGTTGAAGCAGGTGTAATAAACCGGAACACCCAAGCGAGCAGAGTTAGGCGGTGACTACTGACTGCACCAGCACTGTTGCCCTTCAGGAGCAGCAGAGGGAGGTTAACTGGAGGTTCCTAGGAAGGGGGAGGTGTGGTAGGAGTTACTGGTAGAAACACGTAGACAGTACAGCCAAACAAATTCAAACAACACTGACAAGTGGGATGTGGCTTGCCAGTGACTGGGAACATTCTGTGGTTTTTCTTTCAGATGCGAATTGGACTGCATTCTGGGTCAGTTTTTGCTGGAGTTGTTGGAGTTAAAATGCCCCGATACTGTCTGTTCGGAAACAACGTTACCCTGGCTAACAAATTTGAGTCCTGCAGTGTGCCACGGAAAATCAATGTCAGCCCTACAACTTACAGGTACTAAGTGCATTAAGCACCTTGAAGTATATGTTTTTCATTTCTACACAGTTGTCACTTTTTTATATTCTGTTCTCCATAGCTGTTTTCTTCATAGGTAATCTTATAGGAAAATGAGACATAATAACTTTTATCATCTTCACTTTAACTTGTTCTTAAAGCTTTTGTTACCCCCAGGAGGTAATTGCAGCAAGGCAGTAATTCTTCACAGACACGACTTCCTCCTCCATAATTTTTCATTAGGAACATGTATCAGCGCTCTCATATATCAGTGCATATTCTGACACTAATGGGTGTACTGCAGTACAGTTCCAGCAGTAGCCACTCAGAATTAGCATAATTATAACCACACCTGATAGGGGCCAGTGCCCAACAAGACTGCCTTTAATCAGATGTTAGCCATTCCTCTGGGTCTTAGGGCTACCAGTCCTGGCCAACTAACTGCAAATGTGGGAGCTCTATTCCCTCAAGTCAGACAGTCATCTAGAATTATGTCAAATGCAGGCAAGTGTTACACTGACCAGTACTACAGTTTAATCAGAAGGAATACAAATCAGGCAGCCAAATGAAAAAGCAGATAGGCTGAGGTCTGAGTGGGCCCAAGTGTAGTTCCCATGCCTCTGCCTATGAAATCTGGGCATGTCACTGTCTCCCCCATCAATTGAGTCATAATCAAAAATCTCTACTCTTTTAAGGGATAGTTCCTGGACCCCTACTTTCCTTATGTAAGGGGGACAGCTTAGCTCATGGTTGGTAATGGAACTCCATCTCCAGTCTTCTCCTACCCATCCCCCATCATGCTGGCTCCAAACCCCAACCCTCTCCTAACCTGGTGATGTTTCTGGAATGCTGGTCCCATTCTGAGTCATCTCATTAGCATAAACTCACATGCAACCCAAAGGCTCATAGAAAACAACAGCTCAGGAAACTTCTAAGAGTTTTTGATGGTCCCTCTGAGCAATCAATATCCCTGTTTTGGAACAGTAAGGATGATAGGAGAGAGCTCAGCAGAGGAAAACTGTCAGATGTCAGATCATTCAACAGTTTCCAGTTTGCAGCCTTGGGGCACAACAGCAAACAAGGACATAAGAGAGGAGCCGTGCGCTTTCTAGGGTCCAGATGACTTCTGTGTCAGGCCTGATCACACAGGCTGAAATCCCAGGTACCTGGGAAACTGAGGCATGAGGATTTCAAATTTGAGGCAAGCCCAGGCTACAGAATGAGTTAAGACCAGCTTGGACATTAATGAGACCCTGTCTCAAAGTAAAGCGTATGAGGAGGCCTTGGAAACAGGAGTACAGTGCTGGCCTCGCATGCATGATTCAGTCCTGGTACCGCAAAGGAAGAAAACAGGATCTCTCTCTATTTCCTTGACAACACAGTTAGCAACCTGAGCCAATAACTATTTCCATTGTGGTATCACTTACCCACACTTAACCAGAAAATAAGCCACTCCACGATTATCTGTCCTGTAAATTTTGTCGGTGGCTGAATTACACCAAACAGGTTTCCTAGTCCCAACGATAAGTTTTTTGGAGCAAATTTTTCTCCTGGAAGCACCAACAGCATTCAGCCCAGACTGAGTCCATACATACCCTTGCTGTGTACTTAGTGGTAAGAGGGGAGCCGCCCCACCCTCATGCTGTAGATTCTCCCAGGGTGCCCCCGACAAGGTGCCCTGTCTGGCTTTTTTCCCTGCAGCAGGGGTCAGCTCCCCTGCCCTTGTTTGAAGAATTTTGCTATTTCCTGTCATTTTTTTCAAGGACTTTGCTGCTTAAAAATAACTGTTTTCTCTCCATGATCCATTTCTCTTAGATGAAATGATTACTCAGATATTGGACATATACTATTTAATCTCTTAAAACCATAAAAGCTTCCTTATTTCCAAGTCAGTTTCCCACTGCCACCTTATATTTCTGCCCCTTGAAACAGCGTCTGGAAGGAGCTGTCAAGATTCGCATCACCATACTTTCTGTAGCCTCTTATGTGTTCTTTATCTCACTCCCATCAGGATTTGTCCCTGTCACTCTGATAAAGAAGTCCTTGTCCTGAGCACTCGGTGACACTGAGGTCAGCTCTCTCTTCTCCACTCTTACCTCACAGCAGCCCTGGAACAAACTCAGGGGTGGAGCTGGGCAGGACTTCCACCCTGTGGTTTCTTCTATAGTTTCCTGAGGCCACAGCTCTTGGTTTCCATGGATATACCAGCTCACTCTCCCACTTCTACTCCTTCCCCAGCAAACCTTTTAGGGTCATTTTGCCAGTCCTCTGTCCGTTTTCTCCTGTTTCTGAACTTGTATAAACAACTCTCTTGAACAGTGATGGGTGTCTATAGCCCCAGCTCCTCTGGAAGCTGAGAGTGGAGGATCTAGGATCCAAGAGTTCAAGACCAGCCTGGGTGACACAACAAAACTCAATCTCAAATAAAAAGTGGTTGCTTTAACTTTACAAGTAAATGTTTATGTCTCTGGGTTTTTAAGCCTGTAGCCTCTTCCATCATTCTCCACATAGCTCCGGTCACATATCCCACCCCACACTTTCTCGCTGATGACTGACATAATAAAATGATCTTGATTGATTTTCCTGGTCAAACCTGCTTTGTGCACAGCCAACCTTAGCTAATAATGTTGCAATAATGTCAAAATGTCCATACATAGGAGGAGTGATTGCACACTCCTGTAACCCTAGTTCGTTTGAGAAATAGAGACAGGAGGGTCAGGAGTTCAAGCTAGTAATGCCTACATGGTGAGTTCAAGGACAGCCTGTTTAAAAGAAAGAAGGAAAAGACCCTACCTTGTACTTCGTTGCTCAGATGAGAAACTTCAGTGAGCTTTGCTCCGCTCCTTCTTACAGCTCAGACAGTTACATCCCCAAAGCACATTTCCTCACCTCCTTCAGGGTTACCAGCTAAACGACCCTCATCTCCGTCTCAACAGACACAAACTTCCTGCTCCCCATTTCTGGCTCTTCCTCTTAATTTGTGTAGACAAATATTGTACTTCTCTTTTTGAGAAATAATTTTATTCCTACACAAGAATCACTAGATATTACCTAGAGACTAAGCAATAGTTAACATGCTTTATTTAAGCAAGAAATAGGTACGTGAAATACATTTAACAACATTTAAAAATTCTTCTGTTTAGAGGTACTTCAATAGGAAAACATAAAATGTAATGAATGTAATTTAAATTTCAATTGTGCCCATGCTGGGTGAAATTTAATTGACAATAGGTACATAATTTTAGTTTTACTTGAATTCAGGACAGTAATACTATTCGTAGGTGGTTTACAACTACCAATGATAATTATTTCTTTAAAG
>NW_008356258.1:6830693-6837613 GCF_000622305.1 Nannospalax galili
TATATATATATATTACATTACATTCTTTTACTCCCACCCCCTTTCCACCCTTTTATCACCCTCCTCCCTACAGGTATGTTTCCCACATTCATGGTTTTTGTTTTGCTTTGTTTTGTGATTCACTGATTTTAGCCAGGACTATTTGTGTGGTCATGGGTTTGGAACTGCTGGGTGGCCTCACTGTTACATAGCTTAAAACAATGCTTGATCTTCTCTCAGAAAACGTCAGTTGCTAATAGTTTAGGGAGGTGTAGGGCAGGGACCCCTCCCTGATCTGTGATTGACCCTTGAAAGGCCCAGTCTCCTGCAGGCCCAGTGCAGACAACTGCAACTGCTGTGAGATCATGTCTACAGTGGTTGTGTCAGGCCTGAAGGTAGCATTTCTCAACCATTCTCCCTATTCTTTCTGCTCCTGCTGTTCCCTGAGACTTAGAGGAAATGGTATAAATGTCCCGTTTAGGGCTGAGCATTCAGTCATCATGTGTTCTGAACATCTTGAGCAATCATGAGTCTGCATTTATCACCATTCACTGCAAAGAGCAGCTTCTCCAATTAAAGATGAGAGTGGCATTTGCCTACATGTATAAACACAAATATTTAGACTATAGTTTGATGCCGTGTCAATTTTTCTAAACCACTGTAGTGAGTTCCCTCCTAGCATCTATGACCTCTCCATCCATGGGGTTTTGACCAGATTGAGATTATTAGGCATGTACTCTCTCCTGTTGAAGAGACCTCAAATCCAATCTGAGAGTGGTTGGTTATCCCCATAAAACTTTGACCACTAGTGCACTTCCCAGGAAGGTCAACATTCTTGTTCATAGGATTCACAACTAGGTAAGACTAATGATGCTTTATCTCCCCCAGTAGCCTGGATTGCACCTTCTGGTCCTAAGAACGCTAATCAGTAGGCAGGAAGTTTCCAGCTGAGTTCCAGCTGGCTTCTTTGTATCTGTAACCAAGGTGTGTTGTGTCTTCAGTAGTAGGGTCTTATCAACTAGTTCTGGTGGTTAACAAAGATAAATGGCAATAGCCTGCATTGTTTTCAGGATTTCTGGGGTCTCCCTGACCAACCATTCATAAGTGCTCATACCCAGCACTAAGATTTTTTGTTTGTTTATTCAACTGTAAAGAAAAATAAAATTATAAAACTTGTGGGTAAATGGATAGAACTAGAAAAAAATGATGCTGAGTGAGGTAACCCAGGCTCAGGGAAGCAAATCCTGTGTGTTCTCTCCTGTATGTGGATGTTAGCTTTGAATCTTTAGTCCTGTATGTTTAACCTAGAGCACCTACTATAGAAGTCAAGAAACTAGAAAGGGGTCATTGGAGGAGAGATGTCTAAAGGGAGGGAGGCTAAGAGAGCACAAGTGATATGAAAGTAGAGATAGAGAATACGGGGATGGAAAGACTGGTTGGGGGACAGGAGATGAGGAAGTAGAAAGAGGATAATCAAAGTGAAGAGTTATGAAAAAGCCATGTGAAAACCTCCTACTTTGTAAGCCCAATTTAAAACGCTAAGCTAAAAGGCTAGGGAGACATCCTGCGGGTCTGGGAAATGCTGCTCCTAGAAGCCGTTATTTATCACAATGGCATATCTTCTATAATAAGATAATTTGCTTAGTGTCAAATACAGATAATTTCTTGATATATTTCTGATAGATGGTACATACTCAGATCTACACCCTGCAAAGACCCTTATTTTCAAATTTTCACTTCTAACCAGTGATTAATTTTCCATAGAATTAATAGCAATTATGCCTTTCTTTTAAATATGAGTTTCCTTTAGGCATCAATATTCTGCATTTTGTTCACTTCTGCTGAAATAGGAAAACTAAGAAAGACTGCATTAGTTATTGTTAAAGTCCCATGTCAGTGGGTTACCAGGTTTTGGTTTTGGCTATAATAAATTATACTGCTAATATAATTCACTTGTGGTTTTGTTATGGGCATGTTTTTAATTCTCTTGGGTATAGTAAGGCTGATTATTAGCTCATGTGGTAAGCTCTATGTTTGATACTCTGAGGAATTATTTAATTATTTCCCAAAGTAGCGACACTATTTTATAGTCCCAATGGTAATGTATCAAGATTCTCCATTCTCCCCTCCTTCCAAGCGCTTGTTGATGTTGGTGTGAAATGGAAATTTTTTGCTTTGTTTTGACTCTTTTTGTTTTGTTTTGTTTTGGTGAGAAAAGTCATGTTACTAGGGTGATGTCAAACTTTCAATTCTCTTGCCTCAGCCCCCCAAGTGCTGGGATTAAAGGCATGTGCCAACACGACCAGATTTTAGTGGCCATTTTTGCATCATCTTTGGGGAAATATCTATTTAAATCCCTCCCCTGTCTTTGAATTGGGTTGTCCTTTTATTGTTGACTTATAAGAATTCATTTTTATCCTCTAGATCCAAATTCCTTATTAAATACATGGTTTGCAAATATATTCTCCAATTCTGTGGGTGAAAAATTCACTTCATGGATAATGTCCTGTTTGAAGCACAAAAGTTTTACATTTTGATGAAATACAATTTGTCTATATTTTTCTTTTACTGCTTGTGCTTTTGGTGCTGTGTCTAAGGATCTGCTGCCTACTCCAATATCACAAAGATTTGTTCTTTCCCCCCAAGAATTTATGCTTGATATAGTTTTACAGTTAAGCAGATGATCCATCCTGAATTTTCTTTTTCTATATTATGAATTGAGGGTCCCATTCATTTTGGTTTGCTTTTTTGGCCATGAATCACTAAAGGTAAAAATGGAGGTGAGGGTGTAAATGCATGCTGCCCATCCAGGTGCAGATAATTTATTTGTAGAGCAAGTCTGAGAATACAGAATTGAGTAGTTGAGCTTGAACTATATAAGGTAAAACAATAAAGTGAACAAAGAAGTATAGGGAGATGTGGAGGAGAGGAGACTGATAGAAGAACAGAACATCTGGGTGACTTCTGCTGCCTCTGGGCATTAACTGCCACCAAGGCTTTATCTGAATTTTACCATTATTCCAAACTGTTTTTCTTATAAACTCTGGTCATTTACAAATATGATCATGGACATTCTCATTCCATGTGCTCTAATTGTATTGCTAAGTTCCTTAAAATGCAATAGGATTTGTGTTCAGAAGATATGCCCCAGAATCACAAACACTAGTTGTATGATCTTTAGCAAAGACCTTAACAAGTAGAAATGATGTACAATAAAGCCTCTTCAAACACTGATTACTTTGATTTCATTTTAAATACAGCATTATGTTAGTAATTACCCAACTTAGTCAGAAATATTGCATTGATATAAAGAAAGCTATATTAATCATCTATAATTTTACGTACTTTTATTTATTAAATATATACTTTTCTATACTTCATATTTAATTTCTTTTTAAAAATATTTCATTTTATGTATATGAATTGCCTGCATGTATGTGTGTGTACCACATGCATGCAGTAATTGCAAAGGCCAGAAGAAGGCATCATATCCCCTGGAACCAGAATTACAGGAGGTTGCAAACTGCAATGTGGGTGCTGGGAACTGAACCCAGATCCTCTGCAAGAGCATCAAATGCTCTTTATTGAACTACTTCTTCAGCCCCATTAGTATTTAATTTCTGAACATAGAAAAATAATGAAGAAAATAATATGGCATTTGTGTATCCAGCATTTTATCACATTTCTTTCAGATACATTTTATAAATTAAAAAGTAAATGTGTACTATAAAATATGACAAAATGTAAATATGAACATCAGAAATGAAAAAAGAACCATAAGATAAAAATGCATAAGATATAAAATGCCACTGACATAATAGAACTTGTGTCCTTCACAGCTTGTAGGAAAGCTGAAAAATGAGCTATTTTAGGGGCAGGCAGGCTCCCAAATAGACAATCAGGAAAGCACTGTGTGGTGCATGTCCAGCACCTTTTTCTCACCACCGCCGTAAAGTGGGTAATTTCTGCCTACTAAGAAGGAGAAAATATCTGGACGAGTAACTCACATTTAGTCCCTTCCAGAGGGAAAATAAACTCAGGGGGAAATAGGTTCCCATTCAACATGACAATGTCCTTTCAAAATTCACTTTTATTCTACTCAGTCCTATGGTTTTGAGATTTTTTAAAAAATATTTTTATGTGTGTGAGTATTTTGCCTACATGTATATAGGTGCAGCGTGTGCATGCAGTGCCTGTAGCAGCCAGAAGAAGGCATCAACTGGAGTTATGGGCTGTTGTTAGCCACTGTGTGGGTGCTGGGAACCTTACCTGGGTCCTCTGTAAAAGCAGCCAGTGCTCTTAACCACTGTGCCATCTCTCCAGCCCCACTTTTAAGATGTTTTAATGGGTGAAATTTCAATCTGAATTAGAAAGATCTGGCTCATCCATTTTATCTACTCCTGATGTTTTCTGATGAACTTGCTTTGGTAGACGAGTCGAAGATCTCTGAAATGTAGTATTAGTCAGTGGTTTGGGGATTAACATGCTCACCCCAGCAGACTTTAGACTATACATGGTTTCAAAATGGTTGAAAAATTCCTGAATGTTCATTGGGTTGTTCATAAGAAAATGTGAGCTAAATATAGCATGACTCTGTATGTGCATACTGTGTTATGTTATATGAATTCTAGCATATGAATAAGTCAAGAGTCTCCTATCCACAGCTATTTAGAGTGAATTCAGCAATACTGTGCCTTATTAAAAACAACCACAGAAAAATATCAGTGTTCCTGATGAAAGCATAATTTTCATTAAATTTGTTATTGATACACTGATAAAAGCTGATAGAATATTCACACACTGTATTCTATTCAAAGATTCACTCTTGAGACATGGACTTCTATTCAGTTGGTTTCTTCATAACATACAAGAGCATCACAGTACCAAAATCCAATTATCCACTATCATTCTATCTGACCTAGATAAGCTACCACAGACTGCTGAATAGAAGGCCAGATCTGCTTGAGCAGAAATGCTAAGTGGTTTTCCTGTGTAAGCTGATTTAGAGTCCACTTTTCATCTGGGGCTTGAAGAGTAGCTTAGAGAAAATTCTTATCAACTTTGCATTTGACATAAAGCAAGGGAAGTGAATGGGAAGATGAGACAGCAATTTTATCAATAAGATTCAAATTAAAATGGGCAGTGGACAAATACTAAGTAACAAATGAGAAAACTTAGCAAAGCAGGTGATTTTAAGAAGATAAAATGTTGCAAATACATAATAAATAGTAAGTGGAATCTTAATATGAACAATGAAAGCTCATTTGTCGGCTGAAGAGTTCAGTTGATAGAGTGCTTGCCAGCATGCATGATGCCCTGGGTTCAGTTCCCAGTACCACATAAACCAGTAATGGTGGTGCATGCCTTATTCCCCCCCACTTGAAAGGTGGAGGTGGGAGGATCACAAGTTTGAATTTATCCTGCGATATAAAGAGAGTTTGAGGCCAACCTGGGCTACATGAGATACTGTCTCAAACAACCCTTTTCCCATCTCCCATAAAAGCAGCTCATTTGATTTCTACTAATCTGAAATTAATAAAAATTATACTTAAAATATCAAAAAGTTGTTTTCACATTGTTTTTTGTCAGTTTACTTTTCTTCCACAACATCTTGCTCATGATTTCTTCTCAGTAGCATTTATGCAATTAATTAATAAACTGACAAACAGATAATAACTTATCATTTTCAATTTAGGAAATATAATTCAGTAGCATTAAAATTGTGTGTGTGTATTTGTTATTAGATCTTTGGGTAATTTTGTGTTTGTGAATTGCATTGATATATAAATCATCACAAAAATATTGTATAATTCTTCTTTTCTAATACGAGTGAAATACATGTGAGTAGAATTCTCAATGTGAATTTGATTCTTGATTGTATTTTTGTGTATGTGTGTGGAGATATCTATTAACATGGGAATCTTTCTGTCAGTCACACCTAATAGAGCTTGTGTACTAATAGTTCTTTAATTTAGCTGTCTTTTCTGAACTGTCAAATCCTTATGTCAGTCTAAAGCTGTTGTTTTATTTTAATCTTTTCAGATTACTCAAAGACTGTCCTGGGTTTGTGTTTACCCCGCGATCAAGGGAAGAGCTTCCACCAAACTTCCCCAGTGAAATTCCTGGAATCTGTCATTTTCTGGATGCTTACCAACAGCAAGGAACAAATTCCAAACCATGGTTCCGAAAGAAAGATGTGGAAGATGGCAGCGCCAACTTTTTAGGCAAAGCTTCAGGAATAGATTAGTGAACCACGTGCCTATGTGGTTTCTTTGGATTTGACCCTTTAGTGATGTATAGAGCCTCTGAAACACTTTAGGGTTCCGGGAAAAGCAGTATGAAAATTTCAGAGGATAAGACCCAGTCTACTCTCTCTCTCATTTAACATGATAAAAACGTATTCACTTCAGCACTTCAACTTTCTTCTGTTTAAGAAACAAACAAACCTCAAAAGTGACTTTTGGGGGCATATTTGTATTCTATAACAATCACTACCTGAATTCAAAATCCAGCACATTGTACACATAGCAGGCAATTTTAGTCAAGGTCAGCTGTTCAAAGTGATGGAGTCACTTGTAGCCAGTGTCTGTTGTTATTAAGTATGTGTGTGACAGTCACCTTTAAAAAATTTCGAATAGAAAAGACAGTGCTTAATATCGCAAGAGCTTTTGACCCTTTAGCTCTGCATTTGATTATATTTCCTTACTTAACTGGTAGTGTATAAAACAAAATAGGCTGGTAGCTTTTATCAGTTGCATCTTTTTGTTTCTGTCTTCTGTTTTAGGAAATAAGCAATTAGAGATTAGATAAAATATGGCATAAAATAGTTCTGTAAATATCAAAGAATATTTTCAAGTTTTGAAACTAAAAATATTCTCTGTAGCACAATGCATCACACACAAAAAAAACTTTTATATTATTTTGATTATATACATGATAAG
>NW_008356258.1:6838131-6864954 GCF_000622305.1 Nannospalax galili
GATTATATACATGATAAGGCCTATTTTGATTTATAATGGAAATTTAATTCCTATTAATTCATGTAAACATCATAATAGCAAAAGCTCAGGCTTATAACCTGAATTAAAATGCAATAATATTCTAGTTTAATTATGACCAAATGACATGGGATTAAAATTTGCATCCAGAGAACCCATTATAAAGTACAGCAATTAAATGTACACATGAACACACATGTTTTAAATAATCTTTGATAGCCACAGTGAGCCATATAAAGTTCTAAGGGGAAAGTACAAACTAACAAGTAGAATATACAACTTTGTTATTTTTTGATAGCTTGTTTTTCATAAGTATTTCTTCTGAGCATTTTGATGTATATGTTTGTACTAAGAATCAAGTTTTATATCATTAAGTATGCATCTGTGAATTTTTTTATTCTAGTTAAAATATGTTAATGATATTTTCTACATAGACCACTATTACCAATGAAGAAAATGATGCCATGGTGATTTTGTTATGGAGATTTCTAAACATTTTTTTCTGGAGTTTGAGCTAATTTCCTTTCCCTCACCTGCCTCCTTTCAACTCCACTTCTTTCTCTTCCCCCTGTGCTCAGCTGTTTGTTCCTGAGGATAGAACCCAGTGACATGTACATGGTAGGCAATGGCTCTGTCACTGAGTAACATCCAAGCTGCAGAGCTTGAACATTTATTTTCAATAATGTCAGTTTAAGTTCTCAGGCAAAATAAATCCATGGTACTTGGTTTTGAGGAAAATGACTTTAAAGTGAGATTAAGGTAAAACGAAGAGAAAGATGCACGTTGTAGTTTTTTATAATGGTACTAGCAGAAATATAGACCTACTGACTTTTTATCTGGAGATTTGAAAAGTTTGTTCTTTTACCCTCTTTATTAGTCTCCATGCCAGTCACAGTGGCATCAGTAAAAGTCATCACTGATCAACCTCTAGTATCCCAAAGGATACTACTGTAAACAGTGAACAATATTTGGATTTCTAAAGATCTAGAAGTGTCTCAATAAATACCCACCAGTCTTGTTGGAGAATATCATAGGCCTTGGAAATGTATATTTATGATCTCAGAATGGTATGAAGTTCAATAAATATCTGTAAAGAAAATTAAGGTGTAAATACATTTTCTGAAACAAAAATTTCATTATGGGAAAATAATAATAATTAAAGGAAATTACAAAGCATTAAACAAAATGTCATCTTTATAAAGTATATATTTAAATAGACCCTAGCTTAGTAATCATCTTCTTCAAAACCTTATAAATTAAAGAGTTCTAAAGTGTCTTTCAGAGATGGTAGTATAACTCATTGAGAGAGAACCCTTGCTAGCATGTAAGAGGCCTGAGTTCCAACCCTAGAAATACGAAGGAAAAATGTATCTATAATGTACATGATGTATGATCTCACTCACAGTGTCATTTGTGGATACACCTGGAGCCAAGGGAGGAACTGTATAAAATCCAGGTAGAAGCTGTGTGGGAGTTCCAGGCACTGTTCTGTAACTTTTCTATAATTTTGGCATTTTATCTAAATGAAAATGTTATCAGTTATCTGTGATAGGTATCCCAGACCATTTGGGAAGATCCATTAATTATGGAAAAGGGAAACAAAAGAAGGAAAACAAAACAGGAAAGAGAGAGATCTCTTCACTTCTGGCTCCGCAAAGTGTTAAAGCTGTGAGAAAGGGTCATGTGGAAGTTTGAGGATGAGGATGTTAGATGACCTGGGTGTTTTTCGAAGACAGTTTCAGCAAATGCAAGAATATAATGTTCTTCACCTATAAAGGTGACAACATGAACGTTTGTATTTCGATGGAAAATGAGTCATGCCCTTATACCTAAGCATTTTGCCGAAAGTATGAACAAGTGGCTGGGGAGATAGCAGAACCAGTAAATTGTCCTTACAAGTACAGGCACCTGAATTAAATCCCTAGATTCACCTAAAAGTCTGGACACTTGTAATCCCAGTGCTGGGGAAGTGGAGACAAGTGGATACCTGGGACTCAGGCTTGCTGCCCATCCAACCTAGCCTACTTGGAGAGTTCCAGGTCAGTGAAAGGCTGTCTAAAACTCAGGAAGAGATGATGCACCCGATGAATGACATTTCAAGGACGTCCTCTGGCACACCCACACCCACATACACATGTACATACACGTACACAAATTGTGAACAGATGTCTGACCCTGGAATTACATATCAATTCCAAGTCCCTTACTTCTTCTAATCTCTTGTTAGTGATCAAAGAAGAGTTGCTTCAGCATTGCAACTAATCTTTCTTCAAATTCTGTTACTGCCTGCCTTTCCCAGTCATGTCCTACACTTTGGGTTTGAAGGCATAGGAGAAATAGGATGCTCTTAGGTGGGCCAGAAAATGAAGGCAAGAACAAGAGTCACTGCTCCAGTATTGATGGGCATCACCAGGGGTTCTCTAGATTACTCAAGTGGAAAACTGCTCAAATTGAGCTGTACATGCATAGCCTCAGTGAAAGTCAATGGCTGTAAATAGCTTTTAAGTCTTACTCTGTTCCTAACTCATGTATTCAAGTCTCTGTTAAGGCAGCAGTTACAGTCTCAAAAAGAATGGGTTTCTGAATAACCTTAATTACTGCAGCAGTTTCAAGTGTGCGTGTTTGACCTGTACACGTCATTGTTAGCAAGCGAAAGGGAACTTTTCCACCCATATTTGTTGGGGTAGTTCAATAGAGCATGTGTTAGTTTTCACCACTGGAACACAAGCTTGAAATAATCAAATTACAGAGAGGAGTGGTTGATTTTGGCTCATGGATTTGAAGACTTCAGTACATGGGTGGGTGGCCCTAAGACTTTTAGGCCTTTGGTGGGGGAGGTAGCATATCATGCTGGGAGGGAGAACATGTTGGAGCCAACTGTTTGCATCATAGCTGAAAGTAAAAGGGAGAAAACAGAGGAATGGCATGGGTCCCATCATCCTTTCAAAGGTATGCCTTCAATTACCTAAGGATTTCTGTGGGGAAATGGGCCTGTAAATACTTCCGTTATTCAGGCTAACCTAAAACCTGCCATATTGCACAACATGAAGTCATGCAAAGGACAGCGTGCGGCACCAGCGAAGAGGAGACACATAGCCAAATGAACCAATGAGGATCGGGTGGGGGGTATAAAAGAAAGCCCCAATGGCACAATAAACAAGCTTGCTGACATCTTGCTGATGATCTGTGTCGTTGATCTCGCACCTACTCTTCCCTTGCCCCCCAGGACAGAGGTCTAGAGCCACAACAGAGAGCAACAACTGGCACCCAACGTGGCTACCTGACCCCCTCGCTTCCTCCATCCACCAAGACTGGCCCCCTTCGGCTGTTTATGGGGTGAGTAGGCCCCTTTCCCTTTGCAGACCACGGGTGGCACGCTGTGACATGTGTTTTCTCTTGATCTCCTCCTGGCTCCTATCCAGTACATACCCCCTGTACTTGGTTCATCCGGTGCCTCCACATAAGGTCTGACCACCCAGGAGATGGAACCAACGGGTGTAACGGGTGTACTCCCAATAGACACCCAGAGTCCGGAGACACCATGTGGGCATACGCCGTGGCCTAACGAACTTGGAAGTTCCACACTAAGCACAAGACATCTTGGTCCTAAACACTTCTCTATGTCCTCTCTCTTCTATTCTGAGTGGTTAACTGTCCTACTGTGCTTCATCAGCGCCTTAGTCGTTTTCTTAGCCTTCTATTTCTGTGGAGAATTTCCTTTCACTTCATTCGCCTTTAATTCCTCCACAAATTCCCCCCCTTGAAATGGGCAGTTTCCCCTCACATTGCAAGAACCCCCAGATTAGGGCATTAAAATCTCTTTTGGTGACCCACGGCCTTAAGATCAAACAATGTGACTCAGAAACCTTCTGGAGGGAAGCCTCCGATATCGCCCCATGGATCTTTTCTGAAAACGTCTGGGACCCAGATCTGTGGATGTGAACCCTCTTTTTATCTCGAAATCGTGAGGTACAGGAGGGTAAATCACCCTCCGTCCCCTTTGTCTCAATTTTGCTACATATCCTCGGCTGTAGTAAATCTGGCTCTGCAGAGGACATTATACAGTCTTTTAATGAACAATGCCAAGACCAAAAAATGCCCATGCTTTCATTATCATCTCCCCCCCCCCAGAAAACTTACCGGATAAAAACCCCATGCCTCCAAAAAGCTCCCCCTGCACCCTCTCACCCCCTATACCCCATCCCGATACACTCCCTTCCATCTACCCCTGGAGCCACATGCCATCTCTACAACCCCCCTCCTCCCGTCTATGTCACTAATATGTCCTTGGGCTTTTCCTTCACATCCCTGTCCAGACCTGCAAACTTTACTCTTTTGGAGTGGAACCTTACTGATGCCCTCTGCTTTGATCTACGGAAAAAATTCTTCAGGCTGCATCCAGTTATTGAGGCACATTACTGGGGATTTTGCTAATCAAATTACCGCTAAGATGCATGGCCTAAATGCCACCATTCCCAGAAGAAAACAATCACATCATAACAATACTGAGTCAGCAAGACAACCCCTTGACCCCTGGTGTGATTCAACAGCCGCTTATACCTTGGATGCTGACTTACCCCTCTTCTGGGATCATTGCTTAGCAGCCTCCAAGCCATATCCTGTTTTTGGAAAACAGGGGATCTGGATATGGAATAAACCCCCTTGGTCTAATGATACTGTAGATTCACCTTCCTATTCCCACAGAAACCCCAGTCAGTTTCTGTGCCCTATGTTTGTCAACTGGCCCCTCTGTGGCCCCTATGCTTGTATAGATATTAAAGGGCTATTCTTTTTTCAGGGAGGGCAATACTTTAATGGATCTTACACTTGTAACTTCCTTTGAGGACTCCATTAAGGTTGATCACCAAAAAACATTACATTTGCCCCTACAGCAGCCTGTGTAAACCCCCCCCTTCTTTCTCACCTTAACTAACCAGAGCAGAGAGATACTTAATTGTACCATTCCTTGTCCCGCTGCCATCCACCTTATGGGTACCCATTAGCAATGCTTCTCATTTTCATGCAGTAACTATTATACAAAGAACAAATAGACAAAAAAGAAACTTTGGGATCTCGGTGGCAATTGCTTTCACTATTACTGGAGCTGTGGCGCATGGGCAGCATCCATTGTGGCTATAACGCACACGATACAAACAGCTACAGCTTTAACTGGTGCAGTTAAGGCATCTGCCAAGGTTTCCCATTCCCAAACACTATCAATGCCCACTTTTATTCAGCTGTTCAAAACCTACAACAAATTGTCATCTTAGGTGAAGGGGTCCAAACATTATATATACTTCTCTCTGCAAATTGTGATCCAAGGTATAATAATCTATGCCTAACACCGTATAAAGTAAGCAATTTGACTCAAGCTAGAGTACAGCTCTCACAGCAAATTAAGGGGCTCTGGTCACAAGAATTCCTTACTCTTTCACTGATCATGACACAACAAATAATCACCCTTAATTACACCCAGGTCAACGCTCTAGATTTGGACACTTCATTTATTATGGAGGTATGGAACCATATAAAAAAATCTTTTTGATCCCTCCAGGATTGTAGCTTATTTAGTCATGGGATTAGCGATAATAATCTTTCTTGTCCTTTTGAGATGTCTCCTTAAGCAGATGCGATGACAAGGGAAAACTAAAAGAATGACAGCACAGGTTCTATTGGCAATTATAAATAAAGATCATGCTCCACCAAAGGTGGTTCTACAAGCATGGATAGCAGAGGTTTCAAAAGCCTAAAAAGCACCCCGATATCCTGAGAGACCCACTGTGGTGATGCTCCTTTGAGGGCTGGTAGTGGGTGATGGGTAAGGACCTACTAAGTAGGCCAACCTAAGACAGGCACAGTCCAAAATGCTTGAGCACACATAAGGTGGGGCCAACAAGGTCAGGACAAGGCATCCTGGCTCCCAAACTGGGCTGTCTAACATAAAATAAGAAGGATGGATATGTGGGGAAATGGGCCAGTAAATACTTCCGTTATTCAGGCTAACCTAAAACCTGCCATAAAGCACAACATCAAATGACACAAACAGAGGACAGCGTGTCACACCAATGAAGAGGAGACACATAGCCAAATGAACCAATGAGGATCGGGTGGGGGGGATATAAAAGAAAGCCCTAATGGCACAATAAACGAGCTTGCTGGTGTCTTGCTGATGACTAGTATCTCCTGAGATCTGTGTCACTGATCTCGTGCCTACTCTCCCCCTACCCACCCCCGGAAAGAGGTCTAGAGCCATAACAGATTTCCACTAGTTTCCACTTCACAAAGTCTCCACCGTGTTCCAACAATGCCAACCTTGGGGCTAAGTCATTAACATGGGAGCCTTTGGGGGACAGTCCAGATATAAACTACTGCTGATAACTACCTTTCACTGAACTATAAAAATGGCTTGACTTCATCTACTCATATGCTTTGATGTTAATTCTCCTTTTACATGACTTGGACAGTTACATGGAGACAGAGTTAAATGGCAGAGGGACAGGGACATGGTATGTATGTGTGAAGGACATTTTTGTCATCTGCACCAGGAGAGAAATTCTACCCTGCAGAGATGAGAGGAAGTGTAGTTCACTTGTCCACGCATAGGCAAAAACCAAAATGCTTCAGCTTGTTTCATTAAGCAGCAAACACGGAAATGTTATTTCCAATCATTATTTATTGTGTCATAATGTACAGCCTTTGTGTGGAGACTTTTCAGGTCCTGTCTCCTTTAGGGAGAAGAAGAATCCCTCTTATAGAAGTCCCCATCTTCGTCTTCATTATTCAGTTTCCTTCTGCTCTTAGGGAGTTAGTTGCTGGGTTTGGGATGAAGTGTTGGTCCCTTTTAATGTTTGTTCTATCATGCTAATGATATGGACTCAATTGGTATTCTGATTTGAAGACAGTTCAAACACTGGGCATTTTATTAATTTCTATCATTCTTAGCCACACTCACATCTTTTTTGAGGCGCCCACATGATCCAGGCATATTTTTATCTAAAACTTCCCTTTACTTTCTTTTTTATGCCCAGTTCTTCAAATTTGAGCTTCCTACAAGAAAATAGAAAAGTCGTCACAAATACATATATTTTAAATTTTAAAACGTTTAAGTGAAAGGGAAAATGTGATATTCTCGAAGCCATATTTTCCAATCATCAGGGCAGATTCTTAGCCTTAAATACAGGGGTAGAAATCAAGACGAAATTTAAATGTCAAGTGTAAGACTTAGTCTCTGACACTCTGGAGAAAGACTGGAGAGAAAAGTATGGTTATTTTTCAAACTTTAAAATTTTTCTGAGCATATAATTTCAGGAAAACTGTAAATGAGTCTCCTAGATTATGAAGAAAATTATGTACCTGATGCCCAAGTGCTAAAGGACCTGCAACAGTTTTTGTTTACTCTGAAATGCTGCCAAGCCCTTTATTGTGGCAAGAACTCTGAGGTAACCTCTGAATCAACTAAAACAGAACAAAGCAGAAAATGTTTCAATAATCAGACAGACCAATGTGCAAATAATTCTCCTAGTAGAATAGCACAAAGGAAGCTCTTTGGAAAGTCATGGTGACAGTGGTGGTGGGATCCTTCACCTTTATGAACATCACGGTAATTATCAGTGATTAAGGCTCTGTGGCATTTAGGTGTGGTTTAGTCACAGTGGCTACTTTGTTCCCTAAATATACTGCATTGTGTTAAACTGAAGTGGGTAAAAATATATCAGCATTTGAGAACTTATTGTCCCTTCACCTTCTTTCATAAGGTAATCAATCATACCTTGCAAATATTAGAACTTGAATGTCACTTATCCAGAGCACAATTCTCCAATCTTTTGTATTATTGAACTGTATATTATAAATGTATACTTATTTATAGACACAATACACTACTCGCAATCTTTAAATCGCTGTTACATCTTAGTACAGCTTTTCTTTCTCCCAAGTGAGCATGAGTATAGATAGAAGAGCATTTCCTTCACCTCCCACAGGAAACTGCTAGAATTGGTCAGTGAGTCTTTGTTTTTTAAAATATTTTTTTTTCTTATTTTCAGGTATGTGAGCATATTGCCTGCATGTGTGTAAGTACACCCATGTCATGCAGTGCCTGCAGAAGCCAGAAGAGGGTGTCAGATCCCCTGGACCTGGAGTTATGGACAGTTGTTAGCCACCATGTGGGTGCTGGGAATCAAACCCAGGTCCTTTGCAAGAGCAGCTAGTGCTCTTAACCACTGAGCCATCTCTCTACCCCAGTGAGTCTTCATTTTTATTGAGTCACGTATAACTTGGTGAACTGAACAAAAGATATAAACCAACAATCCCCTCCAAAAATGTGTACACATCCTTATACCTCAAGACTTCTAGAAATTGAGTAACTTGCTGGAGTGTCCTCCAAGGCTGCACTAAGGGAAAGAACAGCAACTAATGCTTGAAACAAGAAGGCAGCAATGTACAATGAGTAGAAGACTGTGACTTTGGGTTTAGATGAATTCACTTCTGAATTTTGAGAAGTAAAGGGAATTCATTTGGAATGCCTTATGGAGCTTTTTGTACACACAACTAAGGTTTTCTTGTCAATAAGTATTTAAAGCCTCATTCAACCTTTTTATCCCATATTGCCCCTCATCCTAGTAGTTCTTTTAAATTTAAAGTTTAAATGTCCTTCTATGCACAGAAAGCTCTTGGACCCAGCACTGAAAACCCAACAATACCCCTTTTAATCTTAGTTTCACAATTTGTTTAAACAACACATTTCTTTTGAGTTCTGCAGCTTCCAGAGTTGCAGAGCATATTAAAATGTTACTGCATGTTTCAGAAGTTTGCTGGATTTCACTGTTACATAAATATTGCAATAAAAAATGTTTAAATGAAAATCATCTTTCAATGTAAAATGAATTCTGTTTGAGAAGAAAAGCGAACCCCTGAATCAAGTATAAACAACATTGTTCCAAGTGTCACAAATGGGTTTTTTCCTGATATAGGTCTTGCTGCTGAGCATCGAGATTAAAGTCACCACTGTGAGGGTTGCCAAACAGGATCAGCATTATTATGTCAGGCTATTGATGCCCATGGGTCAATGAATCTAAATCCTTTTTTAGAGAGATATTGTTAAATATACTCCTTGACTTACCCAAGTATAATGGTAACACAATCTTGGGAGTCCATCTGCATCCAATGCACTCTGTTGAGACACAATTTTCCATCAATGCCTTACATTAATTCTTCATTATTATCTTTACAAGGATGTTCAGTAGCATCATGACACAAATCAGAGATGGTGTCATACTCTAGAGCACAGAGTAAGCATGTTTACTGCTCATGATAAAAGATGTGTATTCTAATGTGGAGAGTTGGTACAGGAGTTAAATGCACTGGCTGCTCTTCCAGACCCAGGTTCAATTTCCAGCACCCACATGGTGACTAACAGCCTCCCATAACTCTAGCTCCAGGGGAAT
The DNA here is from genome assembly GCF_000622305.1 of Nannospalax galili. Lineage (NCBI taxonomy): Eukaryota > Metazoa > Chordata > Mammalia > Rodentia > Spalacidae > Nannospalax > Nannospalax galili. Next base: position 6,847,593 of record NW_008356258.1, read on the forward strand.
CTGACACCCTCTTCCAACTTCCATGAGTATTGCACAACATGAACATGCTTACCTGTATGCAGGTAATCCACTCAATTACATAATATAAGATAAAAAATAAATAAAATATCTTTAAAAGATGTATATTCCTAAACTCAGGGTTTCTGTCATATAATAACACCCACCAATGTGACAGGAGTCACTTGTTTTCTTAGTACAGCCCTGTGGAAATTGGAGTCAAGGAATCAGTGCAAGTTCATGCCTATACAGTGTCTCTGGTGCTGTTACAGGAGTGTGAGCAACTACAAATCTATGGCCATATAACAGTCTAACCTGAAAAATGTCAGACCCTCCACCATTACTGACTGTTCTGGTGATGAATATGGGTTACCAACAGAAGCCTGGCCTTCTGGAAGAGGAAGAGGAAGCATCTGGTGGGCTGGTGAGTGGAGTCTGAGGGAAAAGTCCATGGGAATTGGCAGCAAGTGTAACAACCAAATTGTAGATTGAACAGGGTAACAAATGGCCCTCCACATTACTGTCCACTTAAGAGAAGGAAAGGGAGAAGGCTGAATTGCCAGGAGTCAGAAGTAGGCCCACAGGTGGTTTCTTGAGGAGTATGGCTTGGACGTTGTTATTATTTTTTTAGGTGATCAGATATTATATCTTCTGCATCTTCATAACTAGTGCACTAGAGTCTTCCTGGGCTAGAGGATGATCATGACCCTCTCTAGGCAATAGTTAAAATTATGTATACTAAATATAATTAATTGACAAAAATTCAACGTTTATGATATACAGTAGTTAAGTTTTGATAAGTTTATGCATTAATAAAAAGAAAAATCAGGATAATTAACATATCTATTACCTTGTATATATAATTTTTATGGAAAAACATTTAATGTGTCCTTTCCTCTCAATTTCCAGGTAATCAGTGCAAGTTCATGCTGAACTTGCACATCGTTATTAAATTCATCATGATGTATCACAGATGTTCTAAATCTCTCTACTCTGTTTAATAGAAAGTTTGAATCCTTTGACCAGTCCAGAGAAACCCATTAACACCGAAGGTGACCACTATGAGTAGAAACCAGGTACATCACTAAGACTTAGTAGTTCACTAGAGTCATAGGGATGCAAGATGTATCTGTTTCTAACAAAGTATTCATCTTCACGTAAGACCTTACAAAACGTCCTTTCAACATTTTTATCATTACTCTGTCAGAACCACTTGAAAGTCTCTAAAAAGTTTGCAGCTCTTCCCTAGTTGTCTTCCAAACCCTCACAGAATCACCTGACATGTTCTGTATAAGCATTCAGGGCATTTTCTAGCCTGATCCTCCAAAGTCCTCATTCTTACAATACCCATTTCCAACCTGCCCCCACCTTTTCACGTGTGCTTACAGTAACCCATACTTCACCTTGGTACCAATTTTCTAGGTCAGGACTTTTCATTACTATAAAAAATGCTAATGCTATGAAGAGAGGGGGGTTTAGGTAGCACAGCTTTGAAGTTAAAACTTAAAAAGCATAATGCTTGCTGGCTGTGCTAAGGGCCCGATGGAGGGCAATGGGAACGCATGTGAAGTAACAGATCACATCAAAAGTCAGGAAGCCAGGGAGCTGGGAGCAGCCAGGACTGCTCTTTTATAACAACTCTTTCTCAAAATTAACTACAGGTCCCACAAGAGCTCCTTTTATCTCCTTAGGGCGACATCTCTCAATCCCCAAGAAGTTCCATCTAGGCTCTGTTTCTTAAGAGTTCAACCACCTCTCACATTACCACACCAAGTCTTCAATAAATGAATCCTTGAGACAAATGAAACCAACCCCACATCAGGTATCTCTGTTGATCATTCTACTTGGATAGAAACATCTTTCTCAGAACAGCACAGTGCTTTGCTGACTATGAAGACTATCTTTGCCTGTAATCATTTATCAGGACTCTAGCCACTGTGTTTAATCAGAGCGCAATGCCTTCAAAGTCAAGGTGGTGTCTTTGATCACTTAAATCCTGGAGATATCACATGTCCTTCATGTTCACATTCTACAGGCTTAGGCTAAGTGAAGAGGCCACATTCACTGTATGGGATGATAGGGAGAAAAGGAAACAACAATTAGGATGACTTCCCAGTCTGCATCATAAGTACTTATTGAAGGCCTACCCATTGCCAGGCATTGTTCTATACTTTGTACTGCCCATTGTTTTGAAGTTCTACATGGTCGTGAGATTGGTGGACTTTCTTCAGACTGGGCTTCTCCACAGCCAAGGAAATGATGTAGCACTAAGAGCAAGTGGCAAGGGAAGCAAAACTTTAATAGGGCAGTGCATTCAAGTCCATACAGAGAGGCTAAAGTTCTTTTCCCTCACAAACAAGGCATACTGCTGACATACTCTTTGATTTGTGCCTATCAGTTGGTGTGTTTATTGGACGACAATCTTGAATCAGCTTCAGAGAAAGAAGAGACACCTGAGTTTACAGCAAGAAATATTCTTCCTGTTATATACCTACATGAGCTGCAGGTGAGTCAGGCAAGATGTCTCTGAAAAGACACACCCAGAGAGGATTATTATCACTTCGTAAAAGAAGGGATGTGTCTTTCTGATAGGTGTTAGCAGAAGGCTCAGCATGGGTTGAGAAGGGACTGCAGGATTCCCTCCTTCCCCATCCCATATTGGGGAAGGGAGAATGAACTTGATTTTGGACAATCAGCTCTTGCCTTCTGGCTGCCTCTCACCTACTCAACTGTGCACTGAGGGTAACTTCTCAGGAGGTACATGGCATAAAGAATGGAAGTGTGACCAAGTACTTGCTCTAAGAATATCATTACTGTAAGAACTGGAAATAGTCTATGGACTTTCCTTATAGTCAATGTAACTGACTTGGGAATCTCACCCAGTCGTTTGTTTTTCAATATTGACATCGGATGAGGGAAGGACAGAAGTGTGAAGCACTGGACTTTACCTGGAAATTGGACAGTTTACCTTTAAATGTGATCCACCTGCTTGAAAATCACTGAAAGAAAAGGCATGCTAATTAAAGTGGTATATTCCTTTTCGAAAAGCTACCTACCTAGTAATGAAAACTAAAGTGGGCCAAAAGAGTCTGCCTTTAATAAGATTTTCCAAGAGTTTTAATTAGGTTTCAGTATCAAGAATCCAATGTAGACTCTCTCACAGAGAGAGTAGATGAGTGCTCATCTACTGGATGGCAAGCTCTGTTGGTCACTAATATTTCAGTAACTATGTAGGTTGCCTGACTACCATTCCAGTCCATCCCAGCTTTTTGGATCATGAGCATATTTAGAGGGGCATAGGCTATCAAGCCTCATTAGATGCTTTCTACCTTGCCAATTCCTATCCTTTAGCCTCTGTAAGATATGCACAGACATGATATGATAGACATGGTTCAGTATGCTGAAGCTAGTGTAGAAGAGGTAAATATACCTGAGCAAAGGTAACGAATTGTCAAAAATGTATTTGGTGTAATAGTAGCTAAGCCATATATGTAAGGGGAGTGATAGACGTAAGATCTAGAACAGGGACTTGGATGGCTCATGGGGCTTTTCTGCATTCCTACCAAACTGCATAATCAATAATCTTCAGTGTTACACATGACAAGCAACAGTTTTATTTTCATTCACAGGTTTATGTGAAACATGACTCATCTTCGGATGTTTTTCTGGTCCCAGTGATGACTCCACACACGATATTGCCCTTTTCTTTCTCACCAGTTTTGAGTTACTGTTGGCCTTTTCTTAAACTTAATTCTCCACTCCAAGGATGAACTACTTCCCCAGGCATATTCTTTTAAAAATTATTTTCACAAGCGATAGTTTCATTCCAATTTTATCCACAAAATTCCATTCCAAGAGGCTGGTTCAGTTTGGGGTATTTGTTTTGTCAGTTCAACTGATTTGAGATTTGAGACTATAAGTAGGAGCAAAAGGGAGAGGCAAAACGGCTTAGCGATCCCCACCAACCCTCGTCGACACTCCTCCTCAGACCCTTTGTTTCTGTCTCATATTTGCCTAAGAGGGTAATATGATTTCAAGCTGTGTAATGAGACAATGATGAATTTTGGGGAAAGAGACCAAGGATTTTGATGGTGGTAGATGATAGGTCTCTAGCTGTGAGAGGACAGGTAGGAAAAAAGAACTTTAGATTCAGTGATGGACCTTATGTCACAAAGAGCAAAGATGATTTTCCAAAGACCCCAAGTTCAAAGGCAACTATTAAATATCACTATCTCTTTATAAAATGTCACTCCCAAGTGCCTTCAGACTTTCGTAGCATACGGCACACTGACCCAGTTCCTTGTTTTTTTGTATTACTTTTCATTGATTAATCAGGAGAATTTAGATGAGGGTCACACATTTCTCACTATCTCCATAGTCTTCCTTATAATTTTGTGAGCTACCCAATATTTGTCATGTTTCAGTTGTTATTTTATTTATTTTGTTTTGTTATCTTTTTGTCTAAGTCAGCCATAGCTGGTTGCTTGCCATGCAGAACTTTGATGAGGAGACAGTAATTTCCTGGATGATCCAGGGGGGGAGGCAAAAAGCTTGTTCTGTGAGAAGAGTGGCCTGTATTAGTGTGGTGATTTCCTCAGCAAAGCATAACATGGCCAGCAATAGAACTGGAGTCTGATGCATAAGAGGTCTAGAGAGAGAGTGTTTGCTTCCACTGGAAGCTCTGAACGATTTAGGAAGAAGTACGACCTGGAGATGGGTCTTAGTTGGCTTGGACCACTGTCATGAAATCTCGTGGACTGGGCAACTTAAAGGACTGATATTTAATTTCTCTTCTTTCTGGAGCTGGGAGGCTGACACAGTGGTCTGGCAGATTCAGTTTGTGGTGAAGGCCTATTCCTGACACTTTTCTTCATGTGTCTTCCTCACATAGTGGGGCAAAAGCATTCCCTCCCTTGACTTATGCAAACACTGGTGTCATCTTGCAAGCCCTGCTTTTCTGTCTTCTTGTTAATCAAATTACCCACTAATGGCCACAAATACCATCATATTGACCTTAAGTCTTCAAAATATGAATTTTACTGGGACAGACAAGTTTAGTGCACATAAGGACTCTGAGATCTCAGAATATGCTTCAGAAACAAACAATTGGCATACTGTTTTAATACCTTTCTACTGCCATAACAAATTACCATAAATTTAGTGGCTTAGATAATAAGATTTTTTTTTGTCTTTTTGAGACAGGGTCTCCCTGTAGCCCCAGCTGTCCTGCAACTCACTATGTAGACCATGCTGGCCTTGAACTCACAAAGATCTGCCTGCCTCTGCCTTCCAAGTGCTGGGACTACAGGCATGTGCCACCACACCTGGCTTAACAAGAACTTTTTTATCTTATAATTCTGGAGACTAGAAATCCTCAATTCAAGATGTGAGCTGGGCTACTTTCAGCTGGAGGTTCTAGGGGATAATCAGTTCTTTCCAACATCCTGGCATCACCTGCACTGCTTGGTTCATGGCCTCTTCTTTCCACTGTTCCTTCCTCTCCTCCTTTGACTGTGAAATTCCTCTTTGAATAACCAAGTCCATTTGATAGGTTAGATTCTATCCATATCTGTGTCCTTGGCACAGCAAGGTCACATTTGTATGTTCCCTTTGCCATGTCAGGTGATAAATTCTGAAGCTCTGGAAATGAGGATATGGATGTCTTCTCAGGTATGTGTGGAGGTGTTAGTCTGTCTCTCATAGGATGCCATAGCTCAGTATTGCCTATCTTAATTCAGTCAACTATGTCATTTTTTTTTCATGTAAGAAACCCTTACTTCCCTGAGTTAGCTTACCTTGAATCAGATAGAGGAAGCCGCTGATTTCCACTGCACACCTGAAGAGCAAGTCTCCTCTTAATAATTATTTGTGGACTATTTTCATTAATTTCTTGGTAAGGATAAAAAGGAAAGAAACAGATTACAAAGAATAAATAAGAGCTGTCTTGTGAAATGACTGCATATTAATGTGGAAGACAGAAAATGAAGATGCACCCCAGGATGGGCTGGCCTTCAAAGCTTTGTTTGGAATAACAGAATTGCATGCATCTGGGGCTGCTTTATTCTGTTGACTGTGGCTCCTCTCTGTTGTGTTGGAGTGAAAGGGGAAGATGTCAGGAATCTTGGCTCATGTACTCTATAACACACCACTATGGGATTTACATAAGTTATTTTAACTTAAACACAACACCTGTGAAATGGAACTATTTTTATTTTTAGCAAATTCATGGGCTTAGAAGGACTATGACATTCACATTTGTTGAGTTTACAAATATTGTCAGCATGGATTGTCTTGTTTTTAGGTGAGGAAATAGAGGTTTACAGAGGTTCATAAATTTGGTCATATTTGGGCCAAAGACCAGAGAGTATATGAATACCACTGTCCTATCTCCTTCGTGGCATTTTTCTCACATGGAAAATACTTAATATCCAAGTAATTCAGGCAGTCACATAAAAATATAGGAAATCAAATGCACATTTAATTATACTGTAATACAAGGTTTTAATATGTGTTAACTCACTTTGAAACAGCACAGAAGAAATACAAAGATTAATTTTATAGTGCTTAGAGTTTGCAGAGAAGTCAAGTTAAATATAGCGGCTTGACCATGAATTCCCCCATGTTATACTGCTAACAAATTGCAGGTCATTCCCTCTGAACTCTTTCTAGCCTTTAAGGTACCATAACAACAAGTAAACTGTTGATTCTATCACAGAAAGGACAAGCAAGCTATAAAGAAAGGGGTCTGGTTTTGAATCAATGCTCTGCAATGGGTCACTGGATGACAGGTTTGAAGTGCCGGTCTCTCACTCCCTTATATCAAGACATCACCTACAAAAGCAGTGAAACAACATATTCTTGGTAGAAACCAGACAAGTTATATGAATCTGTAATGCCAAATTCTCTGAGAACCCTGGGAGACCTGTGCACACAATCTCAGGCCCCGCTGTCCCTACACCTGACCACAAGACCAACACAGTATCCCTCTAAATCAAAGTTTGGGAAACAAGGATATTTGTTTGGGCTTGCCACAAAGCTTATCCTATTAGGGAGAGGATGACTTACAAAGGCATGAATGCCCATGTGCTCGTTCCGCTACATATGGGCTCCGCTGCCGCCAGCCGTCCGCCAGTGCCACCAAGATGGTGACTTTCTGCCTCTTCCGGGCTTTCCCAGTGTCCATCCTTAGACCTTCCCCCTTATGCAATTGAAGTTGGACGATTGGGTGGGAGAGGTGACCATCTCGCCCCACTGCGTACTGAGTCTCGGGGTTCAGTGTCAGTTCTATGGAGGACATACCTACCCAACAGTATCAAAGTGCTGAGTAACCTGTTCAAGTTAGTTAGAAGTGAGATTTTAAAAATATATTTTATTTATGATTTTATTTTTATGTGTGTGAGTATATTGCCTGCATGCATGCAAGTGCACCCCTGCTGTGGAATGTCTGCAGAGATGAGAGGAGGGTGTCAGAGTTCCTGGAACCAGTCACCCTGTGAGTGCTGGAAATTAAACCCACGTCCTCTGTAAGAGCAGCCAGTGCTTTTAAACACTGAGTCATCTCTCCAGTCCCAAGATCTTTGTTTTTAAACTAAAAGAGCATTGCAATCATCCCACTACAGCAAATGTTATTTCACACTTGAGTCTTTTCATCAAAGTTTTGATACTTCTCAAGTGCAGCATTGTTCACAGCTCTTCGACTCTGACTAAGCAGGTTCAGGCTCTCTATTTCCGTCTTTCAGTTCGATGCTCTTGGCCATGTAGAGGCACTATCCTGATGAGAAATTGGAAACTGTAGTCAACGCTCTCTCAAAATGAATTCTAAGTACTTTTTATTCTCAATATTCTTTAGTTATACTCAATGCAATCGTATTGCTTCACATTTCGATGAAAATTGCTAAGATTTTATCATATTTGTACAAACTGACTTTACATCAATGCAATTGCTAAAGCAACCACTCAGAAAAAAATATTCATAGTCTATGTAAATGGATTAATTAAAAATTTATCTTTTTCATTATTTTAGTCTTAGAAAATTAATAATACAGTTGTATTATCTATTTAAACTTGAATGTCATTTTTTTTTAAATAACGAAAGAACAATAATGTAAGTACGAAAAGGAGGGGCAGTCAATAGATTTCCCTGCAGATTATCACTTGTCATTCAATTACTGTTGCCAAGAATAATTATTCAAGAATAATTATTCAATACTTATTTGTTAAAGTATGATAGATGCAGGGACCACAGAAAAGGGGTTTCACATAGAAGGACAGAGATTAAACTCAACTCCAAATACATCATGGGCAAATGAGAATTTCTCACCAAGAAGGTGTGTAAAGGACCAGAGGATAGAAAAGTACAGCACAGGTAAGAGGGAGATTCTGTCTAAAATGACTTCGGGATTCCTATAGACAGACCAGGGGACCAGACATCACCTGGAGGGTGATGGAGGGTGAGGATTTGATTAGATATGGAGATAAATCAGATGGGAAGCAAAGTGGTTCTAAACTGCTTACACAGTTCTTTACCAAATTGGGGTTTACAAGGAAATATAGATGAACTGAGAAGATTCAGGAGCTTTTTTCAAGTGTGGCCAAAAAGCATGTTTGCCTCTTCCTCTGTGAGCTCTTGCCTAATCAGTTCCTGATTCCATTCCATCGGTAATGAGTTGCCTGCTCTACAGGCAAAGCTTTCCAACTTGATGTTTCATTTGATTTTCCTGGAACCTTTGCTGAGGAAGGTGGCCATGTGATTGACCTGGCTTGCTTAACTGTTAGCCTGATACAGCCTAGAATCAACTGGGAAGAATGAAAGAAAATCAACCTGACAACTGACTGAACAAACTGATCATTCCTTCACCCTGCTTCCCCACTCCAGGAGTAAGATGCATCTATATCAGAACACATGTCCCTAACAAAAGACATTTGGTTTCTTATTATTTTCCTTGAAGATTTGGTTCCTTACCAAACACCTTGCAGAAGATACCTGGTTCCCCTATCAGAGCTCCCCATCTCTCCTTCCCAGGTCCCAGGAAGGAGCAGGATACCACCCAAGAAGGCACACCCTACCTCCTGGGATTCCAGGAAGGTATGACCCCCTTCCTGGGACCTCTGGGTCCCCCTATGTGTCCAAAACTTTCCCCAATTCTTGTGTTCAACCTCCATTCCCCTCCTAGCTAATAAAGTGATCTGCATCTGTTAAAGGTCAGATTCCCTTTCTACTTCTTTATCATGTTGCCTTCTCATCCTGAATTCTAACAAAGAGAGTCTCAATTAAGGAATTTCCCAGATCAGACTGGCTTGTGGGCATGTCTGTGGGGGATTATCATGATTATGTATCAAAGTGGGAGATCCCAGCCCATTGTAGATGGCACTATTCCCTGGCAGATGGTCCTGGGACTTATAATAAGGGTAACCTAAGTATAAACTGATAGGGTTCAGATGCAGGTGACACTAGACCCAGAAATCATAAGGTCCCTAAGAGGAACGGAGTCAGCCAACTCCCAGCCACCTGCAAGCTGAGAAAAGCAGTTCCAGGAATTAATGACCCAATGCATTGTGATCACCAGAGCATTCTCCACAGACTGACATAAAGGTTTTTCCCAAGCCCTTAGCTGCAGTGGGTTCCTGGAACCCTGTAATTGTAGAAAACTTGTTTTACAGTAGATGTTTTCATGAGTAAGTTTCACCAGGTACAGACCCCACATCTTTCGTGAGCAAGCAGCCCCCCAAACAGTCCCAAACAGCAGAAAAATATTCTCTTTTTCCTCATTCTTTCCCTTTATAAGCTACCCCTATGCAGCCATTAGGCTGCTGGTTCTTCCTCACACTGGAGTTGAGGCCCAGCCCCACCAACCCATTAAACTCTCACTTTTCCAGAGTCCTCTCTGTTTCTGTTTCACAGCAATCATGACCCCTGCCACCTTTTTAAATCTAACATATGATGCCATGATTCAGATTGCCTATTTGGGTATGGTAGTGAGGACTCTGGCCAGACAAACTGCTGAATATGGGCTCCTACACTCACCATCGATTCAGCTGTCAGGTTCTCTCTCTCTCTCTCTCTCTCTCTCTCTCTCTCTCTCTCTCTCTCTCCTCTCTCTGCAAATTCCCATTTTAGTTCCCTCTCCCTGCCATTTGGCACTTTCCTTTTCATCATGACTGTCAGTCACTCCTGGACTTAAAACTTTGGCCACTGGGCAACACGGGTCTCTGTGACCATTGAGTGTCTGGCACGGTTGCTGTGTCTGCCTAAGCCCACCTGGCGGATTGACCCATCCATCCAATGCTTTCAAATCTTTTCCTGACTCTCCCCCCCTCTCTCTCTCCCCCTCTCTCTCTCCCTCCCTCTCTCTCTCTCCCTCTCTCCTCCTCCTCTCTCCCCCTCTCTCCTCCTTCTCCTCTCTCTCCCTCTCTCTCTCCCTCTCTCCTCCTCCTCTCTCCCCCTCTCTCCTCCTTCTCCTCTCTCTCCCTCTCTCTCTCCCTCTTTTTCTCCCTCCTTCTCTCCTTCTCCATGCCATTGGGTCTCCTGTTCCTCATTAAATCATGCCAGCATGTCAGGAGATCCCATGTTTTCCCCTCCCTAGTCACAGTATGCTGCCTTAGGGACTTTGGGACACTCTCATTCTCGGGATCCTCTTCACAGAGGGACGGCTCCCTGGATGTCAGCCCCACAGGGCGATGTGGCACGCCTATCCTCTCATGCATCTTTCTTCTCTTGTCCTCGTCCTCTCAGTCTCCCTCCTCCTTTTGGCACTTGCTTCCTGTGTCAGCCTCACTCCTCACCTCTTCTTCCCTGGAGACACCCATAGCCTTCTCATGTCCCTTCTTTAGCTCTCATTTCCTCCTTTATCTCCTCATATTAACTGCCCTTTTCATTCTCTTCCTCGTCCCTCTAATTAAAAATGGGCAGCCTCAATTCTAAACCTGATGGACTCACCCCCCCCACCCTGCTTGCCTTCTAAAATCTTTAAAACCCTCAATATTCTCTGTCAGACCTAAAATGCCTCAAATTTCTCTGTACCACTGCCTGGCCACAGTACAAGTTAGACAATGATTCTGTGTGGCCAGGGACAGGAACCTTAGACGTCAATATTTTAAGAGATTTAGAGAACTTCTGTCAATGTAGGTAAATGGTCCAAACTCCCCTATATTCAAGCTCTCTTTGCTCTTCCCACCTGACCCTCCCAGATGTTCCAAGTCCTCATGCAAGACCCCTCCGGCTGACAGTGATTCCTCTACCCCTCCTCCCCCCTCTCTCCTTCTTGTTCTCAAGAGGTGGTCACAGCCACTGCCTCTGACACAACCACTCCATGGGGGCCGCAAGGAATGCGTAGTGCTCCACCCCCCATGCCTTACATGCCTCAAATGGTCACCAGCCTCGACCCTGCGGGGTCTCAGGTGCCCACCAGACCCACTGATGAGCAAGGGAGGGTGGCAGGTGAAGGACAACATGGGCAGCTCTGGGTCCTCGAGGAGTGGGCTCCAGAGCCTGGGGTTGAGGACCAGCCTACTGCCTCATAATGCTCACACCTATGCTGACAGTAGCCTGGGTAGAAGGAGTCGTCAGAGTCCAGCCCCCCTTTTCTTTCTTAACAATATATCCTAAATAGAGAAAAAAAATAGGATCCTTCTCCCCAGACCCAGCCTGTTTCATTCTATGTAACTGATGGGGATTCTCCTGCTGGGACTCTCACTGTCCCCAGCCAGGACCCAGGGTGGGACTATCAGGATGGAAGAGAAGGGAGAAAGGCTCATAATTTTATGATTGCTTGTCTTCTTGCAGGATTACAGAAAACCACCATTAAAATTGACAATTTTAATAAACTTAAGGAAGTAATCCAAAACCCCTCTGAAAACCCAGCACAGTTTGTGGCTAGACTTACTGAGGCCTTGGGACAGTACACCAGATATGATCCAGATACTAGAGATGGTAGATTTATGCTTAACCATCATTTTATCTCATAATCTGCCCCTGATATTAGGAGAAAATTTAGCTGGCTAGAAAGGGCCCAGATTACCCCTCCCTCCCCCCCCCAGGGAGATCTGTTAGAAATGGCATTTAAAGCCTTTAATAACCAGGAGGAGTAGGCTAATACTGACAAATTTGCCTTATCTAAACAAAAACACCAGCTGTTGGCCACAGCTCTAAGGGCTCCTCCAAAGAAGGCAATCTCTGGCTCCACTGTGACACAGTGTCAGCTGCCAGCACCCTGCTTCAGATGTGGACAGACTGGACCCTGGATCAAACAATGACCCAACCCACGGCCACCACCAGGACGCTGCCATCAATGTGGACAGAGAGGTCATTGGATGATCAATTGTCCTTCTTTGCCATGTCAAGGTAGGCCAGTCTCCCTCCCAACCTCATCTGCTTTGCAGGAGTCTGTCACTGATCTTCTGGGCCTGGTGGCCAAAGACCGATGGGTCTTTGGTTCCTCAGTGCCCATCTCATCTGTGACCATCACTATGGAGGAGACCAGGGTAGTGACTACAGTAGCTGGTAAGTCTATTTCATGGTCTATCCTTCCTTCCTACTCTGATAAGGTTTTTCCCTCACAGATCTCTGTGGTAGGGGTATATGGAAGACCCCATTTCCCTAAAACAAAAGGGACCCTTCTGCACCTGTAGAGCCCCTGAGGCCAATCACAGCAGCTTTCCATGCCCTCAGGAAGGCCCTCCTAGAGGCACTGGCTTTAGCCCTCCCTGATCTAGGATCCGCATTTCTCTTATATATAACTGAAGCTAAGGGACTGGCTCTGGGGGTCCTTGGACAAATGAAGGGACGCACTATATGCCCGGTGGCCTATCTCTCAAAACAACTAGACACCACCATCAAGGGATGGCAGGCTTGTCTCTGTGCCCTGGCAGCTACAGCCCTTCTGGCTTAGGGAGGTCTTAAACTCACCCTGGGCCAGCCTATTTCTGTTCTTTCCCCCCATCATTTTAAGGACCTGCTCACCCACTCCTCTCTTAGCACTCTTGTTCCATCGAAGCTTCAACTCTTTCATGCCACCTGCCTTGAAAAATCCCTCAATCACTTTAGACTCCTGCCCATCCCTTAACCCTGTCTCTCTCCTCCCTTCTGCCACACCACTCACTCATGTCTGCAGACCCTCCAGGAACTCATCTATTGGGACCTCTTGGTTTCTCTCGAGCCCCTACCTGAATCAGATCTAACCTGGTTTGTGGATGGCAGCTCAACTTTGACCCCTCCTGGATCCCACAGAGCAGGATATGCTACAGTTTCTGTCACAAGCATTATTGAGTCTGGACCTTTACCTCCTGGCACCACCTCACAAAGGGCAAAATTCATAGCACTCGCCAGGGCCTTAACATTGTCCAAAAATCAATATTTTCACAGATTCTAAATATGCCTTCCACATACTCCATCATCATGCCTCTAACTGGAAACCAAGAAGTCTACTTACCACAAAGGGTTGATTGGCAACCAGACTTTATTCATATACCAGCTTCAAAAAGTTCAGATACGTACTGTAGAACCCTGAGACCCTCTTCATTCACCTACTAGCCCCCAATTCCTCCAGACCCCCACTAATTGCTCTTTTAACTTCTATTAAATGCTTGGCTGCTGCTTTAGACATGCCTAGACATGCCCTGGCATACCCTGACCCCAGCCTGCTATTCCCCACCCCCCTTCCAGGAAACTATAGATTAAGCAAACCCGAGCATAAAAACTGCCCTATAAGGTAAAAACAGAGACTCCTGGCCCCACAGGTAACAGTCAGCACACTCCACAGCCCTGAGAATAGCACCTACCAATAAGAAACTTCCAGGGCTGCATCTTATACATCCAATCGGTTTAAAATTATGTTGCCGCGTGCAGGCTCCTTGAACCAACCAAAATGTATCTTCGGTATTTCCCCCCGCCCTTTTGTCTAAAGCCTATAAAAGGCTCCACTCTCCCTTACTCTGGGCTCTCAGCACGGATCCGTTGAGTTGGTGAGGTCTGAGAGCCCGAGCTTAAGCCCGAATAAACCATAAACGTTTGCTTTTGCATTTTGGTGTGTTGGGTCCTTGGTGGTCTTTTTGGGGTCCAGTGGATGGGGTACAACAGTACTAGTCTTGGTTCATACCTTCTCAGGATGGATAGAGGCTTTTTCCACTATGGGGGAAATGGCAGCCCTTTGAGTATGGCAGGCCTTTCCCCCTGAGCAATCTGCCAAAGCAATCTGCCACTCCAACAATCCTCTCCCCTCTGTGACTACATACCAGCTTTAACCAAGTTTCACTTACTGTTCCCCCAGCCGGATATAAAAAACTGCCAAACATAATGGATGGACCTCTAACACTAATGGATACCAGGAAACATCAGCCTGAGAGGAACCCTTCCAGACCCAGCCTCATCACCTTACTTCAAATCCCCTCCAACTTTTGTCATTGACCTTACCCAGCAGGAATTAGCCAGACAAGAAACACCATCTCAAATCCTATAATATAAAAGGCTGGAATGATAGGGTTCAGTTCCAGGGGACCTCAGACCCAGAAATCATATGGTCCCTAAGGGGAACTGAGTCAGCCAACTCCCAGTCACCTGCAAGCTGACAAAAGCAGCTCCAGGAATTAATAATCAATATATTGTGATCACCAGAGCATGCTCCGCAGGCTGACAAACGGGTTTTCCCAAGCCCTTAGCTGCAGTGGATTCCTGGACTCCCATAATTGTAGAAAATGTGTTTTATAGATTTTTTCCACAATAAGTTTCACCAGGTACAGACCCCACACCCTCTCTGAGCAAGCAGCCCCTGAAACAGTACCAAACAGCAGAAAAGTATTCTCTTTTTCTTCATTCTTTCCCTTTATAAGCTACGCCCCCCCCCACAACCATTTGGCTTCTGGTTCTTCTTCACACCCATGTTGAGGACCAGCCCCACCAAACCATATAAACTCCCCTTTGCCAGAGTCCTCTCTGTTTCTATTTGGTGGTGATCCCAAGCCCTGCCACCATTTTTATCTAACATAAACCGGTAGCACCAACAACCAGAGTTCCTCCATGGTCTCTTCTGCATTTCCTTGGCTGTGAAGTGAGTTCCATTGCTGGACAGAATGGCACTTGGAATATCAAGCAGACCTGACTTTGAGTTCCTCCTTGATGTCTTGCTCTGATTTGCCTCAAGATGGATTGTAACCTGTAAGATGAAATAAATCCTTTCTTACCATAAGTGCTTTTGGTCATGGTGTGTGTAAGAACAGAATGAAAGTAGAAGTCATTACTGCCATCAAAATGTGAAGTTCCAGACTCACCACAGTGGCAGTACCAAGGCTGCTCCTATCTACTAGTCCTCTTTTGTATCTTCTTTCCATACATCTGCTATCAGTCAGTAGATTCCATTTTTGTGTTAGGTTTAGGATAGGGAAGTGGTTTGAGAGGACACTGGAACAAATTACTGGCTAATAAGAGCTTATAAGAAGGGTTATTAAGACCTGGGACAGACAGAGAGGCATCAGCATGGCAGAGGATCTGAAGTTCAGGCCCTAGCACCAAAGACAGACAGCATAGTGAGTTCTCTCTGAAGAGAATCAGCATCCTCAGGCCAGAGGACAGAACCTCTTATAGCTGTCTGCGGATGGGGGAGGTTTCACAGCAAGAGTCACTAAACAGGCTCTCAGATTCCCTGGAAGGAGGTAGAGAAGGGGGTGGGGAGCATGATGGTTCTGGGCCAATATCCCTTTGATGTTAAATCACTCCCCGAGTGACATATCCTGGCACCAGATTGTCTGTTAGCTAGGGACTGACAGTGTCTCAGTAGGGTGCCTATAGTTATCTATGAAATGGAGAGAGGAGTCTGCTGCAGGTGTTATAGGCTGAGCAGAGGCTAGAGTCTAATATTATACTTTTACATCATGACCTTTTGTTGAAGCCTTATAACAAAGCCTTATAAAGATGGGATGGGGCCTCATCTCCAACAGGTAGTCTGGTGTCTGTCTCTGGGGCAGAGACTGGAATCTTCATTCACTCATCTGGAAGATGCTATTGAGTCCAGGTAGCATGCATGCTGGATAGTATTCCAGATGTACTTGACCAGCATGCTGTCCTAGCTATAGAGGTAAGAGTCAAAACAAGTATTAAAAAATAATCACAAGTATAAATCAGGAAGTCTGTGAAGAGTTTTGAAATTATTTTTAATGGGAATTATGAGACAAGGGAGTGGAAAGTAAATAGAAGAGTTAGTGATGGAACAGGCAGGGTATGATGGGTGCTCAGGAATTTGATTTTTTTACTTTAGAGGAGGTTGTAGGGGAGGCAGAAAGTAAGATAAGTCTTAATAGGAATGCTATAGATCTATAGCTCTCCATACAGTTCATCCCATTAAGTAGTTTTTTGAGTTTTGGTTACAAGAATGTTATGTCATATACAGAGGAAGGTAATAGATCTGGCTATTAAAAAGGTTTACACAGCCCAATATTATTTTGGTTTTGGACCTGTAACATTTTTAATTCTCCATACTAAGAAACATTCATCATCAAAGTTATGACGATGCTGGTGCAGCTTGTTGAAGTTCCAATATAAATAAATGTACCTTCTTTAGAAGGCTTAGTTTATAGTATATGGCAGCTCATGTCTCAACATAACTAGGAGCCTATCCTAGACTCCAATGAGGCCATGATATCCAGAAGGCAGATCTTCAAGAAAGAGAAATGATTACCAGAAGCCACTATGGAAGAGGTTTCTCAATCATACTACTTATTAGTCATATTATAATCCAAGTTTAATTATATTTGTTCTCCATGTCTGATATTACCTTGAATAACAAATATTATAGCTAATCTTAAAATAATTAAAAACATATCATGTCAGGAAGGAGCAAAGAAAACAGATTAAGAAAGTGGGTACAGTAATCTAAATGACAAGAATGGATTTCGATCTCTAGGTACCCTTACTAAGGTAAATGGAATTGAAGTTAGATTTAAATCTTAAGTACCCCCTTTCACAGTAAAGAAGGTAGAATAAGGAGAGTAGCAATCTAATTAGTTGGACTCAATTAATACATCTAAATAGGAAAAAGTTGGCTTTGGCTTTAAAACTTTGAACTTAAAGGGCTGGAGAGATGACTTAGTGGTGAAGAACACTGCTGTTCTTGCGGAAGACCTGGGCTCAAGTCTAAGCAAACCACGCAGCAGTTAACAACTATCCATAGCTCCAGTTCCAGGGGACCCGACATATTATTCTGGCCTCTGCAAGCATTGCATGCATGTGGTGTACTTACATACATGCAGGCAAAAACTCCTACACATAAATAATTTAAATAATAAATAAAATATTTTTTAAAAAGTTTGAACCTATATTTTAAGTATAAAATAGAGGATTTTTTGGTAATTTAGAATTATATCTCCCTTATTTAAAGTA
>NW_008356258.1:6865010-6867031 GCF_000622305.1 Nannospalax galili
TACCAAATCCAGATTAAAAACACTCTTCTTATTGAGGAATTTATCAAGCACTCTATACATATAATGGGATTTAAGAAATATACAAATACAGTCATTTTTCTTTAGGCTGAGGGAATCTCTTTTCAATTAATAAAAACTTCTGGTTGTCTTGGCATTCCAGAAATTTGGTGTTTATTTAATTATCAATCTAGAAAATTAATATCATGGGAAAAAATTTATATAAAAGGCCAGATAAGTCTTTGTCAAGCCAAACCAATTTACTTCCAATTTCTCTCTCTCTATCCCCCGCCCCTCTCTGTGTATGACTGAATTTTTCATTGCTGCAAATATGGGGGTAAGATAAATATTGAAATAATTTGGTATAGAAAGAATTTAAAAAGTGATTCTTAGGGATGGAGAGATGGCTGGGCAGTTAAAAGTACTTGCTGCTCTGTCAGAGGACCCAGGTTTGGTTTCCAGCATGTGCACGACAGCTCACAGCCATCTGTAACTCCAGTTCAAGGGATCTGACTTCTTCTTCTGGCTTCTGTGGGCACCAGGCATGCATGTGGTACACGTACATACATTCAGGCAAACATTCATCCACATAAAAAAGAATGGATTGCTTTTAGTGATCCTTTTTTTTTTATTTTTTTATTCTTATTCTTTTATGAAGTTAGTTAAAAATTAATGAACAAGAAATTAAAGAGACTGCGCTGCAATTAAGTTAGAATATTCTAAGTGGAAAACAATTACTGTGAAACTATTTACATTCTCATAGAATTATAAACATTTCTCAAGGAATACTTTACAGCACAACTTTTTTTTTTTTCATACAGAAGAATTCATTCCAAAGCAATTGACATTGAGACGTTTTCACATGCATTTCTAATCTCTATATGCATGACTATCACTGGTCACAGTCGCCCACCTTCTGAGCTCCTCGGCATCTGAGCATGAATACAAACTCGTCAGATAGACAGCCTTCCTCTCCCACTAGAGGCTCCATACTCTGCCATCCCTGTCACTGTCCACTGTGTTGTCAGAACCCTCATCCATTCCCCCCTGTCTGCCCTTCTGGTAAATCTAGTCAGCAAAATGCTTCTGTTCATTCGTTTTGACTATTATAAACACATTGTTATAACTACTGTTCTTTCTACAGAAAGCAAGCACTTTGATACACAACCGAGACATGTTTTTCTAAAGCAAAGAGATTGACAGTCGTGGCAATACTCTTTTGCATACAAATCGAAGGATGCGGTTTTTAACAAAAAATGCTACTGTTCTTCCATTTTCACTATTATAAACACATAGTTAGAACTGCTGTTCTTTCTCAGAAAGCAAGCACTTAGAAACACAAGCGAGACAAGTTTTTCTAAAGCCAAGAGACTAACAGTCATGGCAAAAGTCTTTTGAATACAATTCGTAGGAAATGGATTTTAATACAAAATGCTTCCGTTCAATTTTTTCACTATTGTAAACAAATTGCTCGAACTACTGTTCTTTGTACGTAAAGCAAGCACTTGGATACACACCCGACACATATTTTTCTAAAGCAAAGAGACTGACACTCATGGCAATACTCTTTTTCATACAATTCATAGGAAACGGGTTTTAAAACAAAATGTTTCTGTTCATTCGTTTTCACTAGTATAAACACATTGTTTGAACTACTGTTCTTTCTACAGAAAGCAAGTACTTTGATACACAAACGAGACATGTTTTTCTAAAGCAAAGAGATTGACAGTCGTGGCAATACTCTTTTGCATACAAATCGAAGGATGCGGTTTTTAACAAAAAATGCTACTGTTCTTCCATTTTCACTATTATAAACACATAGTTAGAACTGCTGTTCTTTCTCAGAAAGCAAGCACTTAGAAACACAAGCGAGACAAGTTTTTCTAAAGCCAAGAGACTAACAGTCATGGCAAAAGTCTTTTGAATACAATTCGTAGGAAATGGATTTTAATACAAAATGCTTCCGTTCAATTTTTTCACTATTGTAAACAAATTGCTCGAACTACTGTTCTTTGTACGTAAAG
>NW_008356258.1:6869256-6924773 GCF_000622305.1 Nannospalax galili
AGATCTTCTTTAAATGTCTGATAGAATTCTGCTGTAAATCCATCTGGTCCTGGGCTTTTTTTAGTCGGGAGGTTTTGTATTACTGTTTCAATTTCTTTTTGTGATATGGGTCTGTTTAAGCTGTTAATCTCTTCTTGGTTTAGTTTTGGTGGTTCCCATGCCTTTAGATATGTATCCATTTCTTTTAGGTTTTCGAATTTGGTAGCATATAGGTTTTTAAAGTATTTAAAAATTTTTAAAAATATTTTATTTTTTCTTTTCTGTGATGAGTGTATCCCTGCACATATGTGAGTGCACCCATGTTGTGCATTGCCAGCAGAGGTCAGAAGAGGGCTTTGGGTTTCCCTGGAACTCAAGTTATGGGTGGTTGGTAGCCACTGTGTGGGTGCTGGCAATCAAACCTGACTCCTCTGCATGAGCAGTCAGTGCTCTTAACCATTGAGTCATCTTTCCAGCCTCTTAAGTGATTCTTTTAGCTCAGTGGCAGAGCACTTACCCAGCAGGCACAGGGCCCTGGGTTTGATATTCACCCCTGGCAAAAACAAAACAAACAAATGGAAATAGCAAAAAGGTATGTTCTT
This sequence comes from Nannospalax galili, assembly GCF_000622305.1. NCBI lineage: Eukaryota > Metazoa > Chordata > Mammalia > Rodentia > Spalacidae > Nannospalax > Nannospalax galili. The sequence goes on from NW_008356258.1 coordinate 6,869,838, forward strand.
AATATTCAAGGATGGCTTTTCATTTGACTAGTATCCATTTATTTGAAAATAAGAAATCTGAATCCCTCTTCTTAAGAATCTACAATTTCCACTTTTAATTTTCCTTTGCTCAGTGAAGCGACCCTTTTAAATGTGCTTGTTCTTTGCTCATAGGGCATCCTGAATTACTTGCTTTATGTGGTAGATGACGTTTAGAAAACTTTGTAACAAGAGATAAGAATATTGCATACCTAAGTAACACTACCACCAGGAACTGAAGAGATAATAATAACTGGATTTGGACCTATGCAAACTAGAGAAGAATGTAAATTGAAAGCAAATCATTGTGTAAATACTGGTTGAAATTTCAGAATATGCTGCTCTGCAAAACCCTGATTCCATGACACTAAAAGAGAGGAAGAATGCCAAAGCTTTAAAAACACATGCATAGGCCTGAAAGAGCCCCCAAATGATCTTCTGTATTCTCAGTATAAGGCATGTTATTATCATATTGATTAGAAAAAAAGTGGTCCTAGTATATTCAATATTTAACTTTCCCAAATAATTTACTTTTATTAGCTGAAAATGTGAGTCATTTCAGCTGACATTTCCGAAAGCCACCAATCATCTTACGTTTGTTTGTTTTTCATTAGCCTGATCTTCAAATAGTTAATGTTGACTTGGGGTTGTCTAAGCCCTTCTTTAAGTTCATCTCCTTTTTAATTGATTCTCCTAAGCTTGGGACTCAAAGAAAACTGCAATGTATTGTTTCTGAGAACTTGACATGAGTCATTTTGTGATATTACTTGTATAATCCTTGGTCGACAGTGCAGACAAAGAGTATGGCATTTGCAGAAGTGTGGAGACACGTTTGGGCTCTTTATGGCTTTTGGGAACTCATATCCTTTGTGGTACTGTATGAAAAAAATAAAAATCATCTATGCTTTAGTGAACAGAACTGCCTTTAGATTCAGAGTGAATGCTAGACAATTAGAACATGAAACAACTTAAGGTATTTACAAATGTAAATGTGTGCTGGGCAAGCACAATAACTCTAAAAAGTTTTTGGACAAAAGAAAATGTGGATAGAAGTCTGAATTAGTGGGGAGGGGAAAGGGGGAAGAGAGAGTGTGAGAGAGGAGAGGAGAGGAAGGCTCAATCTTCATTGCCCCTCCCATCTTTATCGGATGAAATTTTTGCATTCTTTGGCAAAGAAATTCTTCTACAAAGCAATTTTCTTGCCTTTATTGCCTGTGAAGTCTAAAGCAGACAATTTAGACACTCTGCTGTGTGGTACCAATGGAGACCACAGATACACTGCTGTTCATAGAGCAGATAAAAACTGTTAAAAGTGCCATTTAAGCAAATTTTAAAAAATTAATGTGCAATCAAAATTCTCAGTCAGTGTTGTGTGCAAGATGTTTCCTAGGAAGACACAACACAACACACACACACACATACATCTACCCAGTCCAGATAAATTACCCATGACAGACCAAAGTAACAACTGCCAAAGTCGAAATTGGGGTTACTAACAGGTTTGTGTAAGGGGTACTAGCAGAAATGTGGGTGAAGAGTGACTTACGGGAATGTGGGTGAGGGGTTGCCAACAGGAGCAGGGATGACTCAAAAGCAGTTGCATCAACAAAAGTCCAACCTAAATAGGTGATGGCTCATAGAGCCGCATCCCTGGAACTCTGCACACTTTGCAGGCAGCTCCACAAGTCTGAGAGATATTCTCTCTTCAGTTTAGTTGGCCAGACTCTTTACCCCCAGAAGTTTTTTACTGCTTTGGTAAAGCTGGGGAGAGGCCTCCAAGAATCTTCCAAGTTTTTACTTTCTCAGACATCGTTTTGTTTACCTCCTGAGTCTCATGAGCCTCCCCCTCTCTCGGAGGGACTGTTTCAGTTCAAAGGAAACTACTGTACAAGAGATGGTTACAACAGAAAGGGAAAAGTTTTGGCCCCTCCAGCTAGTGGACAGTAACCATATCAATACTTTCTACATTTCTCATATGCTTGCAGCCATGTATGAGGCAGCAGGTGTGTTCCTTTGATGCATACTACTCCCTCTTCTATACAGTCAGTTACTGAGGATGATTTCATTCATAGCTTTTGTTTACTTTTTATCATTGAGTAATCTTCCTCGTGCCTTTTCATAGTTGTTTAAATGTTCAATTTTAAAAGTTAAGAAATAAAGGTTAGTGCCAGGTGAGATGGTGCATGCCTTTAATCGCAGTACTTGGGAGACAGAGGAAGGTCTGTGAGATGGAGGCCAGCCTGGTCTACATAAGGAGTTCCAGGTCAACTGGGGCTACAGGGAGACTCTGTCTCAAAAAAGAAAGTTTAATATTAAAGAAAGGTTTCATATTTTAATAGCTGTGTAAAGCAAGATGTTCCTTGTATGAATGATGCATATATTAAATTGTAGCATTTTGTTATATCATTTCTGTATCATCTGTTCTTCAACATACATGTGGGTGCTACTGATGGTGAAATTTTATTGCTTTGACTTTTCTATCTCCACATTAGATTACTTTCACAGATTTGATGGCCAACATGGTTTCTCAGGTCCACATGAAACTGATGACCGCTCTTTGACATTGCCTGTGGACATGTGCAGCTAAGAAGCAGCCATCTCCAATCCCCAGATAGCTTCTGTTCTTACCAGTTGTTCCTTGTGCTGAGGCTCTGACCATTAACTTACCTGCTAGAAGGCAGACTCGAGAGAGAGATTAATTAAAAGTGTATGCACATTGTTCTGGGCACTTTCCAGCTCACATTCTCCTTATGAACAAGAGCAAAGCAATTCTAGAGAGTTAAAACTTCCTGGAATTATGTCTCCTGGCTTGGGATAGAGGTGCGTGTTCTATTCCAAGTCAAGTATAAAGGATCCCTGTGAAGGCCACATATTGAAAGCTTAGTCCTCAGCTAGGAGCACTGTTTTAGAAGGTTCTGGATGATTTAGGAGTTGGAGCCTAGCTGGGGGAATAGATCACTGGCAGTATCCTTGGGAGCTGTATCCTCGCTCAGGCCTCTCTGCATCTCTCTGCATCTCCCAGTGCCTCTTTCTTTCATGAGGTGCATAGTCCTTGCCACTTCCTTGGCCAGCATGACTAGAAGCCAAGTACTGTGTACTGAAGCCTTTGAAAACAACGTCCAAAACAATTAATTCCTCTCTTTGAACTATGTCGTGTATCACACACACACACACACACAACAACAACAACAAAACCTAACGCACTTGCTAAACTACTTGGATGTCACTGAACATTTTAGTTTGTCCTCAATTATCCCCACTGACTAAAGTAAAATGTCTTTAGCTCAGTACAATTAGCGATTAGCTTTAAGTTTGCCAGGAAGTGTTGTGAGGCAAAGCCACACAGGAAACATTTATCTGCAAGACTATTCTGAATATGAGGATGCTGACACCACCAGGACATATTCCTTTTAAGGATAGTCACTGCAGTGTTTTACACACACACACACACACACACACACACACACACACACACACACACACACACACACTGAAGGCTGACTTCTGGCTTAGAACATGTTTAGTAGGATCAGGACAGCCCTCCTACTCATGGACTAAGCACAGCTGCTGCTGCTTGATCTTCAGTGAGGCCTCAAATGAAGGCCTTGTCGCCAGGCTGGGGCAGGAAGACTCTGAAGCACAGGAGCACTGAGAGCATCTGAATTCCCTCCTCTGCTGCTGATTGGCTGAGATCAGGGTAACAGCGACCAGCCTCCTGCGGCTCGATCTGCGATTGGCTGGGAAGAGATGGCAATCAGGGCGGGTCCAGGGTGCTGCACTCGCTCCTGCTCTATGCTGCCTCCCCCGCAGGGTTGCACTGCTGCCTTTGCAGTCGCCGCCTGGGTCCATTCCTAGGTGCCTCTGCCCGGCTCCTGGCGCCACCATGGTAAGTGCTACCAGCGAGGCCAGGGGAGCTCATACCTGGGCCCGGGGGACCTTTGTCAGGCCCCAGAGACCGGCCTCACCTGTGGGAGGGAAAGCTTTTCCAGGGGACGTGGGGACGCAGGAGCGGAGCGCCTCTGGGTACCAAGTGATCACTCCTCCGCCCCAGCGGCTCCCCAGCCTCCGACTTCAGGTGACTCTTGGTTCCCGCAGGCCAAGTGGGGTGGGAGACTCGGGTCTCAGGTCCCCGCGATGTCCCCCGTGCCCCACGGTGACAGGTGAGCTGGGGTGAGAAGATGGCGTGGGGATAGGGCAGATGGTGGAGCGGGTAATTGGATGGTCGTGGCTATCTGTCCCCTTTAGCATAGGGTACTAGGAAGAGCACAGCCAGACGGTGAGTGACAGGCCAGTAGAGCCGGGTGGGAGCTGAGACAGCCAGCCGCGGATCCCTGATGCAGGTATCTCCTTGTCCCTGCAGTACGGATTCGTGAACCATGCCCTGGAGCTGCTGGTGATCCGCAATTACGGTCCCGAGGTGTGGGAAGACATCAAGTAAGTGAGCAGCCCTGCTCTAGGGCCGCACGTTGGCGCCGCGCCTGCCTTCCGGGCTGCTGCTTGGCGAGTTGCGGTGCGCATCCTCCGGGGCGCTGGCTCCCACGCTCTGCTGCCGGGACTCGGCGAGGAGGGGTGGCCGGGGCGGGGCTGCGAGGGCGATGGCCGCGAGAACAAGCCCCTTGGGGTTACTGCGGCCTCCTCACTCAGCCTGAGCGTGGGAACACTCCGCCAGAGCCCTGCAGCTCCCAGGCTTGGATCCGGGGGCTGGTCAGCTCCCAGGCAGTGGGGGCCCAGGGACTTCGCAGGCTGCTGCAAGATCTTGTGACCAGAGGCAGGAACTAAATAGAAGGTCTGGGCTTCTTTTAAGATTTACACTCAGGGTTCACATAAAATGGTTAAGTCATTTGGGTACGCTGCCTTGCTCTCAGAGTCTGTTTCTCCAGCAAGTCCTCAGCTGCTCGTATTCATTAAAATGAAATGAGAACAGGATGTTTTCCCTTTAATTTCCCAAATCGTCTTTGCTTTGTTTTGTCTTGTACTGGCGTTTCTCTAAGGGCATCCTAGTTTCAATAGCTCTTTGAGCCCAGTACTCAGTTCGGACCGGAAATACACGTACCTGAGAATTTAAACCCCTGGCTATCTCTTAATCTTTATTGTGGATGGGGAGTAGGGGAAAGGGGTTAACCCAGGTTGAAGCCAGGGCCTTGCGCATGACAGACATATGCCACAGAGCTGCATCCCTAGGTTTTTGAGACAGAATCTCCCTATAGGGCCCAGTCTGGCCTGGAAGTCACTATGCAGCCAGAACTGGCCTGGAACTGTCAATCCTTCTGCCTCCTCCTCAGTGCGCTGCATTAGAGACGTGCGTCACCATACCAAGCTGAACATTTCAGTCTATCAAGTTATCTTTGCCTCTCTCCCTTGTTGAAACTAGCATTGAATTGAATGCTTAGCTGAATGTTTGAATGTTGCCACCCACTAACTATACCCAAATCAGACTTAGGGATTTTCATCCTAAAGAGACAGCTAAACTGTCACATTCCAATAGGGATGGTAGGGGAAGGATTAAGGAGGGCATATGGGAACATGCTTCCGTTTTTTATTCTAAGCTTCTGTGTACTCATTCTTTTCATTCTGTTAGCTCCAGTATGTGATGATTCCTTGCTATTTTTATTGTAAATCAATTCCAACAAGCTTTATAACGCAGGGACAGGGTGGTGATTTTTACAAATTATCTGTTTCTATGGAAATGACCAGAGCTATGATTTAGGCACTAGAACCCCACATCTTCTTTCCTTGACTCTGTGTCTCTGACCAGGTGTGGTAATTATGTGATCATATCAAACAAGATTCTAAGCTTTGAGATTGCAAATGTCTTTCGACCTCACTAATCCTGTCATAATTTTTGTTTCCTGAGAAGACCGTTTTAGGAAAGACGAACACCAAGAACATAGCTTTAGGGTATAGCTTAAGTGTAGAGATTGTATTAAGCCACTTTCTTTTTGAAGGTGTGGAAGCAACGGGAACATCCCCACATAATGTTGTCTCATCTTTAAAATTGAAATTCCCTAATTTCCTAGTGGATATACTACAGCACTGAATATGCTTAGAATTTCAAGAGTACAATGAAAGACCATGGCGATTTGATGATCATCATGCAGTTTAAGTCAGACTTAGAATATAGGTCCTAACGTTGTTAGTTTAGATACCTAGTTAATACAGAGATTAAATTTTATAATCCATAGAGAAATATACCAGAAATTTTGTTTTTAAAATTAAATTATCAAGGTGTTTGTCAATGTTTAATGTATTTTCTTAGGAGATGAAAATCTAAAAATATACAAGTTTTATTGATGAGAACTTTACTGCCAAATCCAGTGAAAATATTGTTGCATATTGGTGAGGCAGATTCTTGGTATATAGCCTTGAATGGCCTGGAACTTGTTATGTAGGTCAGGCTAGCCTTGAACTCAGAACAATATTTTTTAACTAGTTGAGTGACAATAATTCCAGTCATCCTCAAACACCTTGTTTTGGTAATAATGAAACAAGTCATATGGGTGTTTTTCCTCTAAAATTACCTCAAAGATGATGCCCTTGTAAGGTTCCACTGCTAGAGGGACCAGTGTTGGCCACTCAGCTGCTAATTTTCTTTTAAGAAAAGCATCCTTGGGATGTCATGGGTACAGTTTTCTGTCTGTGCTGTAGAACCTGACTCAGCTCTCTCCAGCTGGAGGATTGAAGCCATGCTCCCTAGGAGAGCATTTGCCTACCCAGCAGGTCTCACTGAAATCTGGAGACATGTAACTGCTAAACACTGCTCCCATGACTGTGGTGCCTCCTCTCCTTCCAGGACATTCAGATCACTTCATTTTAGTCACTGGTCCAAGACACTTTGAGTTTTAACTTTTTATGAAAAGTTAAACATATGAGAGGACATCTTCCTTTGCCTCAATCAATATCAAACTCTTCTATCTTCTTGTTTGGTCTATGAAAAACTTTACAAGAATGTTTATGACATGTCATATAATATGTTTTTGGTTTAGTAGGAAGTGGCCATGCATTCTTTATGAGAAGGGAAACCAAACATTTAATGACAAATAAAATTCTAAGTAACAGATTCCAGACAGAATTATAGGTGGCTAAGAGCCAAAGTGCTTTGTTGTGAACTTAGTATACACTTACACCCTTACCAGTGATGTCACCATTTCACAAGAGTTGTACCTCCCTCTTTTCAAGAAAAAGAAAAATTGTCCTAGACCAAGGCCCAGCGAGGCCTAGACCAAGGCCAAATGGTAAAGGTTTTAGTATCTGCAGCTAAGTCCAAGTTGAGGCTGTTATGGCTGTATCTATATAACTATTAAAATGTAATTATGTAAACATAAACTCTTTCAATAGCTTTTGGACCAGAAAACAAGCAGTGAGATAGAGCTTGCCTACCTCTAGTCTATACTGTGACAAAAGTGAGTGAGCCAGACCTCAGGATCTGCTTCAAGTCTTGCTTTGTGGGTTTCTTTTAAATTTGGGGGTAAAGCTTTTAAGAAGGCATAGTTCCTAAATGATAAGGAAAAAAATCATTCACTTAAAAAAATATACAGTCGGAACTTATGCTTATTAGAATATCATCTATTTGCTCATATATCCATCTATGGTACCCTGTCCTCAGCCTTGGCTGACCTGGTGATTGCATATGGTCACTGAGCTCAAACTTACATTTTCCAACTACCCTGGAATGTATATGAATTTTAAAAATAGCTGAAAATTCTAAGATATTTGAAAGTCTATTGAAAAATAAGTAAAGGCTGAGGATGTAGCTCAGAGGTAGATCACATGCTTAGCATGCTCATCACTCTGGGTAGGAACTACAGCACCACAAAACCAAATGACACACAGTGACCCCCCCCCGAAAATGGCAAGTATTTGCCTACATATAAGGAGGCCATGGCACATCATTCCAATCTAAAATACTGTATAGAGTATTGATTAGCTTTTATTTCATTTTTAAAAAGAGATTCAAAATAAAGAGTTGGATCAGCATTTTGGTATGCGAGCTAAATATGATAATAATATAATGGCTTTGTCTGTTGAAAAATAGTGCTACTTCCCCTGGGAGACTGTCTGTCTTCTTTCCTGCACACAGTGCATGTTTGTTTGGCCTGGCTTTCTTCATGTTACTGAGAAAAGAGCCACAAACTTCTTCAGTCATTGACTCATGTTCTCTTTCATTTATTGTTAAACTTATCTTTAATAAACATAGTTTAGTGTTTCAGGCATTGAGAATAGAAAAGCAAGTGATGTAATACTTGCCTTGGAAAAGTCAAGAGATGTCAGGATATTTTTAGTCTTATTCTTTAAAAAATTTCTTTTCTGTCTATAACTCAAATTTTCATGGAAATGGTTTGACCTTTGGATAGTATGTGCTGATCTTCCAGTTTTGAAATGCCTAACCATAAACTAGTTATATGACTTCATAATTTGCTTAAATTTTCCAAGTCTTAGATACATAAGGGAAAGATTAATAACTATTTGGTTGTTGTAATGCATTGGATATTGTCTACAAAGTGCTTAACACAGTTCTTAAGTAGCTGCTTAATTAATGGATCTGTTGTTCTTCATTTTACTCCAGAATCAGGACTTCTGGCTCTCTTCCCCAGCTCACCTGAAAGCTATAAAGCTCCTTCTTATTTTTATTTTCTTAACATACCTTGTTTTTATTTATTTGTTTTTTATTTTATGTGTATGAGCATATTGCCTACATAATATGTAAGTGCACCTGTGTCATGCAGGGCCAGAGGAGGTCAGAAAAGGCCATGAGATCCTCTGGAACTGAAGTTACAGATGGTTGTTGGTTGTCATGTGGGTGCTGGAACTGAACACTGGCCTTCAGCAAGAGCAGTCAGTGCTCTTAATCACTGAGCCATCTATCCAGCCCACATGAAGCTCCCTTTTAATAACAGTAGCATGGGTCTGTGTGTGGCTGAATTTTAGAGAGCTTACTTAGTACGTGAGAGGCCCTGGGTTGTAGGCTTAGTATTTAAAAATAATAGCAATAGTGATGTCTACATGCTATACCAATTCAGGTGTTTACTATCGCTCTACTGTAAATACTCAGTTCATTTTCCCTTTCTATTTTATCCATTCATGTAACTGGTAGCCATACTTTGGAGTATCTCTTGGACTCTCCTCTCCCCTCCTGCCCTTTATTAGACTTCCCTGCCCTACTCTAGCCCCTTGGCTAGTTTCTTTTTTCTGTGTGTGTGTGTGGGGGGGGTGTCTCATTTGCACTCATCTTCTGCAGCCTGTAAACTGTGGAAGAGGATTATTTCACCAAGCTATTTCTCCTGGAAATTGTACATTGTTGGAGTGAACGTTACATTATATTCTTCAAATCACATCCCTGCCCCAATCCTTTTTGCTGTTTTAAAATTTAATATATGTTCTTAATACTTATTTTTGTCAAAACAAATTAAAGCAAACAAAACAGCAATCTGTCATGGGTTGTAGTGTTTTAAACAGATTTTCACATTCACAATAGAATGAGTTAAATTTCTATACCTTTCCGTACCACAGCTAAAATACGAGCTTTTAAAATATTAATCTTTTCTCGTCAGGCGTTGTGGTGCACGTCTGTAGTCCCAGCACTTAGGAGGCAGAGGCAGGTGGATCTCTGTGAGTTCAAGGCCAGCCTGGTCTACATAGTGAGTTCCAGGACAGCTGTGGCTACAGGGAGACCCTGTCTCAAAAAAAATTAATCTTTTAAAATATTAACGATGCTTTATATCATAAATCTACTTAAATTATTTCTTTCTGTATTTCCAGTTGAGAGCTATAAAATTTATTTGAAATAGGAAATAACATTACAGCTCATTTTTCTGTTATTTTTGTTATTAATTTACCTTTTAATTGCAAAGTGAATTTCTAATAAATCAAATGACTGTCAGAGGATTATGTTCAAGAAGCTGAAAAGTCCAACTTTCAAAGGTGTTTCTCTGATACCAGGCTTCATGATTCTTTTAAGATATGATTGGCAAAGAAGAGCTACTCTGATATACATTAAAGAAAACCATACTAATTTTCTTACTCAAAAACTTATGCAGTAAAATTAAACAGATCTTTATACAGATTAAAAAATAAGTAAATTGAGTCCTTGTTAGAGTTAGGACCCTTTCCTTTCTTCATTATTTATTTATTTATTTTAATTTTTATTTTATGTATGTAAATGTTATGCCTGCTTGTGCATTTGTGTTGTACAACTCCTGAGGACAGAGGAGGGTGTTGGATCCCCTGGAACTGGAGTTACAGACAGATGTTAGCTGCCATGTGGGTGCTTGGATTCATGTCTGGGTCTTCTACAAGAGCAGCTAGTACTCTTAACCACTGAGCCACCCCCCACCTCCAAGGACCTTTTTCTGTAAAGGCTGGGTGTGATGGCGCATGCCTTTAATCCCAGCACTTGGGAGACAGAGGCAGGCGTATCTCGGTGAGTTGAAGGCCAGCCTGGTTTCCATGGTGAATCCCGGACATCTGGGGCTACAGGGAGATCCTGTCTCACAAAGATCAAATAAATAAATAAATAAATAAATTCTGCCAGTAAGCTTAAAAGCCAGGGAAAGATACAGTGTTTGTTAGTTAAGGAGCTCACCAATGTTTGCTTCATGCTGTGCAACTGTATGTCAAGTGTAAACTCAGGCACTTAGCTCCCTAGGAGCTCTCTGCACAGGCTGTCCTAGAACCCAGACCAGGCTGGGGACCTAGACCATGTTGGGGAGCAACATGACTCCTAGGTGACAAGGCACATCATAGTATTCTCTGACATCTTCTTTTATTTTGTTTCTATGATCTGCAGCAGTCCCAAGAAATCAAGGCTGGTCTTGTGGTCTCCATTTCTTTACATTCTTCATTTTATTGTGAATTAAAAAAATTATAGAATCATATTTTTTAATGTGATGTGTGAGAGAAGGATTTCTGCACATTACAGTGAGCACCAGAAGAGAAATACAACAAACCTCTGCTTTCACTCTTACTCCGTCCAGATGTGACAGACTTTAACTAGACGTGGCTGCTGTTCGCAAGAGCGGTGTCCTTTGCGTTCTCTTTTTTCTCCAGACCCAGGGACCTGGAAAATGTTTTTCTGCGACATGTTGGAAGGCGATAGTCAGGGGGTTGATGCTATGCAGATGTCCACAGGAAAGCATACTTAAGGAAATGTGCTCATAAAGAAGAGCGCTCTCTCTCTCTCTCTCTCTCTTTCTCTCTCTCCCCCCATCCAGTTTCCCTCCCCTTTTCCTTCCCTCCCTATCTCCCCATTTCTAGTTCCATTTGTATAATTTTCTCTAAAAATGATACGTAAATATATGTGTAAATTGTCTTTTACAGCTGAATTTCTAGAGGAGACCCACAGGTAACACATATTCATCACAGATTTTTTTTTTTTTTGGTAACCAGAATTTCTGATGTTAGAATGATAAAGACTTCAACAGTATTTAATGACTAGGCATCTTTCCTCCAGACTAGTTGATATATAATTAACTAAAGAAAACTGTATATTTAATGTGTACAAATTGGTATTTTGATGTGTGCATTCATTGTAAAATAGTCCTCATGATCCAACTAATTAGCATAGCCACTACCTTCCTTGGTTAGTTCTTTTGTGGCAAGAACACTTAAGACCTACCTTCTAGGCAATTCTCTGATCAAGTATTTATGACATGCTCATTAACTATAATAGCATCATTGTAGAACACAGATACTTACTGTATCAGAGAGTAGAGTGTATGTTAGTGAATGGTGCGGTTTCCTTGTAGAAAGGTAGGAGTCCTTTGAAGCTGTCTTGTGTGGCTACATTGCAAGTCCTAAGAATGCTGCTGTTGGATTGTCAACTTTGTTGATCACAAGCAAGTTCCTGCACTGGATTCACGACAAGACTCGTTTTTTATCCTGTGAAATGCTGGGTAGAGTCAGTGTCATAGACTGTAGATAAGTGTCTACAATGCTGAAATTAAGTCTGAAAGTCAGATGGGACTGCACAGCCTGACATTCTATTTTGAATGAAATGTCTCATCTAGAGTGGACAGTGACCTTATGGTTCTGCAGTATACTAAGACGCCTCACTCACTAACTCACTCAATTCTCACTTCCAACATAGGAAGCCCATTTTCTCTTTAGTCTCACTTTACAAGTCTTAGAACTTTCAATGTAGCCAAAGAAGATCATCAAAGGACTCCTGCCCTTCCAAAAAATGGTGCCATTGACGGAATACCCTTTACTTCGCTGACATAGCAAGTATCCATTTTTACAGTAATGTGATTATAGTTAAGCAACCTGCCTCAAACCTCAAACACAGCTATTGATAGAGTAAGGATGGGGACCTGTGTTGATGTTGCATATGCATATGCATCTATCTATCTATCTATCTATCTATCTATCTATCTATCTATCTATCTGTCATCTATCTGTCTATCTATCTATCTATCTATCTATCTGTCATCTATCTGTCTATCTATCTATCTGTCAATCTATCTATCTATCTATCTATCTATCTATCTATCTATCTATCTATCATCTCTATCATCTATCTGTCTATCTATCTATCTGTCATCTATCTATCTATCTATCTATCTATCTATCTATCTATCTATCTGTCATCTATCTATCTATCACCTATCTATCTATCTATCTATCTATCTATCTATCTATCATCTGTCTATAGTGTTGTCTTTGAATGTTCCAGCATGTACACAGGTGGTTTTGCTCATAGTATTTAAAGTTAGTTTTATTTATCAACGAGCACTTCTACTGAAGAAATTCAAAGCCTCCCAAATTTTGAGAAGATTGCTTGTTTTGGGAAGAAATGGCCAATGTGCTCCCCAGGCAGGGTTGACTGTGAAGTGGATTCACCTCTCTGATAAAGATGTAGAAAGGGCTCATTTGAGACGTTGTGCATGGCTTTCAGAGACACAATCATCATGAAGGATCTCCCATGCCAGGTTGATCACAGTGAGAACAAAACCAAAAATATATCAAGTGATAGCATTGTTTGTCCCAAACTAAGTCCATGTGTCACACGTTGGCTCATAGATGGTAACTTACAAGAACTGACTTTCAGAGACAGTCCGAGCTGGTATCTGTCTCTGGATTTGTAGGGCTTGTCTCTCTCTGAGGCAACTTCCTCAAACTCCCTTACCTTGGGAGCTGGGAGGCCTATTAAAATCATTACAGTTGGATAGTGAAAATACAGCAGCTATTCTCCCCAGCCATGTACACTTAGAGTGCGCAGTTTTAATGTTATAGATGTTTTATGCAGTTATTTGTGATTTCTAATGGGGCATTTTAATTTTCATTATGATGGGGTATATGTGGTATTTATAATACCTTTCCTTTCGTCTTTAGTGAGCATCCTTAGGGTTAATATTTAAGATCACATCTCTGTGTTTCAATACTGCTTCAGAATCAGCAGCCCTCAGGGCTGTTGGGGTTAAGTTCACTGATGCCTGTTGATCTTTTCTAGCTGGGACCTCATCATTTTTATTTTGATACTTCCTGGAAACATGTGGATACATGTGGAAACATGCTTTTCTGAAGCTGTCCTATTTCAGAACACCCTCTTTCATGGCTCCATGGGAAAATTCTCTATGTAAAGGCATTGACCTTCCACTTTCTGGGAAACTGCACAGTAGCAGCAGCAGCTCAGGGTGGGAAATGAACGCAGTCTTCCATGTTCACATATGGAAATCCATATCTGTTTTAGTAGAGTTATAAAAACTGTTGCTTGGGCATTTTGGACAAGTTGTGTATCCAGATTTTTTTTTAAATATTCAAAATATTTTTTATTTCAAAAAGAAAAGATAATGTTTAATAGCTTGATTTTTAGTGTGGAGTGTAGAAATTTGTGGAAAAGTGCATTTAATCAATTCATCCTCTCATTTAAAAATGTACATATATGTATTTAGTGGGTGATTGTTCAGTAACTTGTAGGCATCAGTAATTACTTTTAACAAAAATCTCAACCCATTAAACACCATTCTGTTAAAGATACCCGCTACCATTTTGTTTGGAAATATACTTAGTAGATGCAAAACATTGGTTTAAGTTACAACAAATATCAGTCTCTAAGAGTAAGTAGGAAATGTATTGTTCTAAGGAAAATGCCACTTATGTACACCCAAGTTTTAACACATTATCGTGGCCTTGAACACATAGTTTATGATTGTTCTTCATTCTGTCCCCATCCAGGAATTTGACCACTATGTTTAAAGCATGCAGGAGTGACAGAACTTATTTGTTTCAGACTATACTATTAGAATTGATAAATTTCATCAGCAAAGTGCAGATTTGCTTTATTTTATGCTGAGTAAAAATTCCTTTGCTTTGGATGCTGTTCCTCTCTTCTCTCCTGTTGACATTTCCTCTGCACCCTCTTCCTTTACCCTCTTCAGCTGCTGTAACTTATTCTGCTGATCCATGCATTCAGTGTGTGAGAGTCACAGGCTGACTTTGCTAATTGCCATGGTGACGGGAGGGGAGCGCTTCTGCTGCTGTGTTCTACACAAGACAAGGAAGAGAATGTCCAGAAGTGGACAGCCCCTGACACAAACTCAGTGCAGCTGCATACAGGATTAGTTTAGTTCTTTGGCTTACTACACGAAGAAAGATACGGTTATGATGTGGAGAAAACCGAGAGCGTTTCTGTCTAGATTTTCTTGTTCATGTGTGTATGTGTGTGTGTGTGTGTGTATGTGTGTGTGTGTGTGTGTATTGAAGATCCTTTCCACCCTATCCAGCCTTAATCAGGCCACTTTAAAATAAACCCTCTCTAAGTATTTATGACTCTCTGATGACTACTTTCATTGAGTGATGACTTGAGCCAAAGGCTTCAGTGCTTGACCTAAGCAGAGTCAATGTCACAACAGGTAAAGTAACAGGGAGTGTTGCGACTTGTTCTTTTTGGAAATAGTGGGAGATGACATTCATTTGGGCTTACCCAAAGAAATTAAAAGTATAATATAAAAATAACCATACTGTTACTAATAACAGGGAGCAGCAGAACGAAATGACTACAGAACATCAGTTGTTATTTAATAGATGAACTCTACTGAGTTCACTTTAGTTTATCTGGGGCATCATAAATTATTAGATATGTTACATTTAACAGATATAGGCACACACATATATTGTTTTATTTTAAGAAAAATGGTAAAAGTTATGGGATAATAAAGTAAGAAATGGAGAGCTATAATATACTATAGCCTGAATTCTGTAAGTTGCATATGTAATCTACATGTTAGCTTGCTTCCTAACTTTCCTTACATTTGCTGGCCACCTTCTATGTTGTCACAATCATGTAACTGGTGAAGAAAAACAAAATCTCTAAAAATAAAGAGAGGTAAATGTTTAACAGAAAGGGAAGTCCTTGATGTTCCTACTTGGTAGTAGTGGTGGGTCTGTCACGAAGAGCACTGGGAGTGGTTGTGACGCCTCTGCAGGCTAAGACTTTGGCAGCATGGAGTTTAATCCAATGTGAATTTGTCAGAAAGCAGAAGTGGCATCAAGTGCTGAGAGGCAGAGGGGAAGGTGTCTCTGGGAATCCTTAGACCTTTAGTGGTTGCCAATGCTTGCCTTTCTGTCTTCTGCCTCCTGGCGAACCACGCATGCATGCTCCTGCTCAGTTCAGTCTGATAATCCACTGCAGTCAAGGGTTTGTGATTCTTTAGTTAGATTTTCCCCTGAAAATGGAATTAGATGGGAACTGGGCTTCAGAAACTAGCACTGGTTCCAGCAAGGCTGAGTGAGTGATGGCTGGCCGCCATTGAGCCTGTTCACGCCTCAGGTGGCACCTCCACAGTGCATCACTGTGTGGAATGTGGTATCTCACCCCATCATCCTTCATCACTACTCTCATTTTGTCTACCTTAACTTGCAGCATTTGTCACATAGTAGTTTACTATGAAATTTAACTGTTATGTATTTCCTGTTTCTGCCAACTACAGAAGTTCAGTGAAGGTAGATGTCCTAATCTTTACTAAAACAACCAAACAAACAAAAAAACCCAACTCTTTATTGACATACAAAAAGTGCTTTGCAAGAGCCTGGAGAATAATAGGCACGCAAGTATCTGTGACAAAAGCAAACAAACAACTGGATATTCCCAAAGACTTCTGAGATAAATGTAAGGAGTCCTAACATCATTGAACAGTTCAGTGGAATTCAGCATGACATGTCTATAGTAGACACTACTTCCCTCATAGTTTGTGCTTCAACTCCCTTAAGGGAGCCTGTGGAGAGATCATTTCAGGAAGGAAAGCTTGAGCCATAAAGGGGCTTGTTTCAATAACCAGACAGGTCAGAAAGAATGGTTGGCCCCTGACTAGGGGTTTTCTCTGGAAGTGGCAGGTCCTCTGCTTTATGCACAGGGAGTGTAGACTGTTTCTCATTCACTGAAGGGTCCCTGTGGATGGGTTTGTGTTTCAGATAAACTGAGTTCATTGCAAAAATGTATGTGACTTGATTTAACTCAATTGGAAGGGAAGACCAGAACATAGTGGATATGAATTAATTTACATTTTATTATACATTTGACTAATATGTGTATATATTTTATTAGTATGTCTTAGGTCATATTAGAGTTCCCTTGTGTACAGTACACTAGTGTTGGTCCCTAAAATATTAATGAAAAGTAATAGTTAGGATAGATATATCCTTCAAACTAGCAATTTCATCCCTAAGAATTTATTGTTTTATATATAAATACAATTAGTTACAAAGATATTCATTATACTATTGTTTTACTTGTGGAAGATAATAAAAGCACTTTAAAAATTTCTTTAAAAAGTATACATCTCTCTACTAAGATTTCAGTGTGTCTAAACAATGTAACTTTATATGGTCATGACATCGAAGTACATTTGTTGAACTGAAAAGATATCCATCAAATATGGAGTTGAAATTGGAGGCATTATTGGCACCTGATATATGTTCCCATGTAGTAAAGTATGAGAAACTTGATTATTTCAGGCTAGCAGAAGGTTATTATTTATTTTAGTTTTTCCTTTCCTGTGCTTTATGAATTTTTACACTCAGAAATTAGAATGCCTAAACTATACAATAGCATTTATCAAAAGATAAGTGTCTGTGTATTATATATCCAGAATTTTTTATTTGTACTTGATGTTTGATATTAAGAAGATTTGAGTTCTTTGAAAAGTTTTTTTCCTTTCACTTGATAGCAATATATGTCTGCGTAATAGACCAAGGCCACATTTGATACATTTGATATATAACTCTATAATTGAGAATGTAGACATATGAAGCATTATATTAATTAATAATATATGTACTGTTCTATTGACTTGGAATATAATTTTGCACAACTTTATGTCATTACAGTTATAGAAAGTGTTGAAATTAATAACACGTGCTCTGTTGCCATTCCATTTTAGAAAAGACAGGTTTTAATGCTCTGTGCTGGGATAGTGCATAAAACATGTTCCTGTTGAGTGAACGTCAGGAGCAGCAGCAGTGAGCACACAGCTTCTGGGAGGAGACTGGCTGTGACCTGCCTTGGTGTCCTTGCTACAGGGGCCAGGCTCCCTGTGTTCCTCTAGCAAGGAACAGTAATTCAGATGAGCTGGATTGAGTCAGAAATGGCCCTGCGTGTTCTGTGTGGATTTCACATTGGGAAAGGTGTCTGGGAATTTGTCAGGTCTTTCTCTACCCGGCAGTATTTAAAGGATGGTTTCTTCCTCTGTTTTGGACACTTGTTTGAGAAAACCAATCCAAATCCTATCAAAATAAATGTATTTTTAGAATCCTAATGACTGTTAAAATGATAACTGTGATTTCTCTTCTCTATTGTGTATAGTTTGAACTACTGTGTTTATTAAGTGAAGAATATATTGAAAGATTTTTTATCAGTTGACTTGGCATCTCAAACTTAATGTGTTTAAAACATAGTTCTGATATTACTCCAGTCTGCCTTGAACAGGTTTCCTAATCCAGCTACTGACTACTGACTGCCTCCTTGCAGTGGCTCAGGCCAGAAACCTTGTTGTCATCCCTGAGTCTTTTCCTTCCCTTATACCAAGTCCAGTCCCAGCAAGTCATGTTTCATTTAAACACTTACCTGACTCGGGACCACTGCACGCATGTCATTCTGTCACTTGGAAGCCACTCACAGCATTGTCACTGCACACAGACAGGAGCCACTCATTAGCTTCCACTGCCCTCCGTGACTCCACTCTCGACGCGGAGTCAGACCAAGGAGCTCCTTCCTCCGAGGTCAGCTCCCCACTGCCCACATCACAGGATCCTGAACCCTTCATGGCATGATGCCATGTTTGGATGTGGTTGGGGGCCAAGGAGGACTAACAATTTTGCCTCCACAAACCCTTTGTAAGAATTGGAACTATATTTAACCTTGCCCTCCGTCAATCTCTCATTCTCTCCAGAAAAGAGGCACAGTTGGATGAAGAAGGACAATTTCTTGTCAGAATAATATATGATGATTCTAAAACTTATGACCTGGTGACTGCTGCAAGCAAAGTCCTCAGTAAGTTGAATGCATCTTTCCTTTTCTGACTTCATTACTGATAAAACCCAAAGGAATGTGCATTTTCAATCATTTGCATATTCACTAATGTATATTAGCCTCATAACAGTATTCCACCTATAATATGCTCTGTCGTTTTTTCCTTTGTAACCTATACAACAGATCTCAATGCTGGAGAAATCCTGCAAATGTTTGGAAAGATGTTTTTTGTTTTTTGTCAAGAGTCTGGCTATGATACCATCCTGCGTGTCCTAGGATCTAATGTCAGAGAGTTTCTGCAGGTAAGAAGTTTGACGTTCTGCAAGCAAAGATTTTTACTTTCTGGTCCTTAAATATGAGTTCTAGAATATATCTGTTTAGCCAGGTAGACAAGAGTGTCTTGCTGCTGAAGAAGAATCCTAGTGAACTTTATTTCCTCAAACTATTCAATTGTCATGCATATATTTTAGCATTTTATCATATTTTCATAGTCTCTAGTTACTAACACTGAATATGCAAGTTGTCAATTAATTCTCTCTTAAACTTGCAGGTTTTATTAGGATCTATTCAACTGCCATTAAGAAATGACTATAATGTTAGTGGTGTGGTTTAGATGGTTTTATTTTTTGTTTAGAGCATATTCCTAACTCTAAGCTCTCATTAAACAGTGCATCATTATTCAGTATGGAGTTCATTACAGGAAAAAGCACCAGGGACTCAAAGTGTACCATCTACCAAAATCAATTCTTTGCTTTTGTGCTGCATATTAACTGATCTATCTCACACAGCAAACTAGGAAACCCCAAAGCCCGTTTCAGTTGAAAAGACAAATCATGTCATCCAGGCCTTTATCTTGCAGGTTGTTAAAATTACCTCAGGAGTTTGTTCTAGTAAATTCCCCATTAGCCAAGACACTATTTCTGGATGGACTGTGCTATTTTGAGCTCTGGCGTTTCAGAGACCCTCTGGTTGAATGTGTGAACACAGAACATCATGGAGCTGTTTGCAAAGATTATTTCTAACCTGGCTGCTGAGAGTGGTCAGGCCTTGGTGGAAAATGATGTCAGTGCAGTACTGGTTGAACCGAAGCCCAGTTTTGAAGGAATGTAAACTACTCTAAGGCCAGCTGCATTATTGATTTAACAGCCAAAATAAGAACTTTAGTGTTTAATCAAAATGTCTGTTGTTTACACAGGGACATTTTTCTTATAAACTTAAAGCAACATTAAATCAAGATGAACACTGGTTTGCCATCTCCAGCTGTGGACTTACTAAACTGCTGGTGTCAAAAGAAAGTGGCCTCTTCCAAAGGAGATGACTGCTAAGGGACCATCATGAAAGTGAACCTGGCGAGACTTAAATGATTTCAAATGGATTGCAGTTAGATACTTAAGAGTATTTGGGGGATTTAGATTTTTGAATACACAGTCCATTTTTCAGACTTTTTGTTGAGCACTGTTGCTTTACCAGTGAAGTTCGTTTTTCTAAAAAGATGCGTATGTGTGTGTGTGTGTGTGTGTGTGTGAGTGTGTGTGTGTGTGTGTGTGTATGTGTGTTCTCACAGAGGCCAGAAGGGGGCATCATATCCTTTGGCGCTGGACTTACAAGCATTTGTGAGCTACCCAATGTGGATGCTGGGACCTGAAAGCTGCTCTTTTTTATTTATTTATTTTATTTATTTATTTTAAAAATATTTTATTATTTTTATGTGTATGAGTGTATTGCTTGCATGTAAGTAAGTACATCCATGTCATGCAAGGCCCGGGGAGGACAGAAGAAGTTGTCGGATCCCCTGGAACTGGAGTTACAGACAGTTGTTAACTGCCATGTGGGAGCTGGGATTTCAACCTAATCTTCTGCAAGAACAATCAGTGTTCTTAACCACTGGGCCAAATGTTTCATTTATTCTTTTTATTTTATGTGTATATGTGAGTGTATTACCTGCATGTATGTAAGTGCACCCATGTCATGCAGTACCCACGGAGGTCAGAAAAGGTCTTTGAATCTCCTGGAACTGGAGTTATTGATGGTTGTTAGCCACCACAAGGGTGTTGGGTCTTCTGCAGGTGCCGTCAGTGCTCTTAACCCCTAAGTTATCTCTCCAGGCCCTGAACTCCACTCCTGACTGCTGAGCCATCCCTCCAGGCCCCTCATCAGTGACATTTTAACCTCTAGCTGTTCTTTCCATTTCACTGTTACACTTAATGGCCATATCTACATGACAAAACATACTCAAAATGCTTTTTCCACCAGTACTCCTCTTGACCATCTGTTAAACTTATCAAGGCAGGGTAATACAAGAACAAGCCAGCCTGCAGCCGTTCCTCCGTGTTGTAGAACTACTTTGCTCAGCTGGAAAGTCATTAGCTGGGGAGGCCACTCAACACTCTAAATTTTAAAAAATTCATTCATTCTTTGACAATTTCATGTATGTATGTAGTACATTCTGGTCACACTACCCCACTCTCCCTGTTCCCCTTCCATATCCACCTGTATCTCATTCCCTCCAGCTGTAGCCTGTATTTGTGTTTTGCTTTATTTTGTTTTGTGACCCACTGAGCTTAACCAGGGCTGCCTTCATGGGCATGGGTGTGGAGCCAGTGGCTATATCACTGAGGACAGTTACTCCCCCTCCCCCAGCAGCCTCAATTAGCAATAGCCAATAGGCCTCCTGGGAGGAGCTGGGCCCCAAAGGACCCCTCCACTATCCTTGACTGAACGCTGACAGGTCCAGTGTGGTGCAATCCCCATGCAGGTAGCCACAGCTTCTGTGAGTTCACAAGTGGACCGGCCATGCCAGGCCTAGAAGACAGTGCTTCACAGCCCTTCTCCCCAACCTGTAGCTCCTACATTCTTTTCACCCCTCCTGAGATGTTCCCTGAGCCACAGAGGGGGTGATATAGATGCCCCATTAGGGGCTGAGCACTCAGAAGTCACTTACACTCAGCCATAAGTCACTGAATTAACTGCAGTTCATTGCAAACAGTAGCTTCTCTGACTAAGTCTAAGGGTAGCACTAGCCTATGGGTAGAAACGTAAATATTTAGGAAGCAGTTTGTCAGCATGTCCATTTAGCAAAAAGCAGTAGGTTCACCTATAGGGTTTATGGCTTCCTTAGACACAGTCATTTTACCAGTCCACAGCACCAAATACGAACTCTCTCCCTTGCAATGGGCCTCAGATTGGATACAGTTTGAAATGATCTGAGCTGTAAGTCACTCAGTTTCAAAGACAGTGCAGAAAGAATAGAAAATATCTCATTTATAATTTTACATTAAAATTTTGTTAATATATCTTTACACTCGGTTTTGTCTCCTCTGTTGTAAGAGTCTGAAAAATGAGGAAACTACAAATTTATGATACTATAAAACTTTCATTACTGTCTACTTTTGAACAAGTGAAAATTTTTTTTCTAGATTTGAAATTGTCTGTTATCACAACAAATTAAATATATTAAGATACTGTTTTACTTAAAAGTAATTGTTTATATTATGGTTAGAGTGACCAAATTGAAATGAACTGGACCTTTCTCTGTATCAGTGATTATAAAATAGAGCAACGGATTTTCATAAATTATTTTAAGATCCTAGTTCACATGTAAAATTTTATATTTTCTTTTTGCATATATTAATAAAATATTCTTCATGGTATGCTTCTGCCATTCAGGAAGGAGTAAGATGAACTGGACTTCAACCTAAAAAGGTTTATTTCTTTTTCACCCCCCTAATTTTAATAACTTAATCTTTCATCCAATCCTAAATATTGAATTTTGAGAACTCAGTCACTTTTTCCATTCTGCTGAAGCTTCCTGGGGAGAGCCTGTCATTATTTAGAAACGGGGTGGTTTTCCTGACATCTCAAATTCTTCTCTATGCTTTAAGCACCTATGCTTTGTCTAAAATGACAAAAGCTCCTCAAATCAATTTCTTCTTTAAGCCTTTGGGTGATTTTCCATTGCTCACTGGAAGTATCTAACACTTAAGTTTTTAAGACACTGCAAGCTACTTTTGTACCCTATCTAATGATCTTCTTTTTGCTCATTGCCAAACATTTTCTTTTTTAAAAAGAAACATTTTATTTATTATTTTTATTTTGTATGTATGAGTATTTTGCCTGCATGTATGTAAGTGCACTTATGTCGTGCAGTGCCTGTAGGGGTCAGAAGAGGGCATCAGGTTCCCTGGAAGTGGAGTTATGAATGGTTGTTAGCTGCCATGTGGGTGCTGGGAATGAACCCTGGGTCCTCTGCAAGAACAGTCAGTGTTCTTAACCGCTGAGCTATCTCTCTGCTCCCCAAAACTTAATTTCTTTAGACCCTTGTATTTACTGGATTCTCTCTGTACTCTAAGCTTTTCCCGTCTCTTCCTTCTGTCTGGAACATGGTTCTCTCTCTTTTGCACACTGGTAAAGTCAATCCATTCTCCAAAAAGACTTCATGCCTTTTTACAAACTGTCCCACTTGCAATGGGGCAAGTGGTTTTTCTCAAACTTTCGAAGCACACTCTCCCCACCTACAGTGTTTTCACTGTTCCACCATTTTCATCCACTCAGCAGCCCATAAACCATGCAGAATATCTTAGTAGATGCAATCTGTATAACAGGGAGTGAATCAATAGCTTTTAGGGAAAAAAATGAGTGTTCACTGCAAGGAAGAAAGCATAGTGAAAACCACATTTCCCTATAGCTCACTGAAGAGTGACTTCATTAAGGATCATCCATTGAAGTAACACTTTGTAACTCTAGAGAAAATTTCAGCTCTTATACCAAAGGGATTAAGAGAGAATTTATTCTAAGCCAAACAGGAGTGACCATTAGTTGGGAACACATATTCAGGTTGCCAAATATGATAACATGTTCTATTGTGGCTGCAATTGAATGAGCTTATTCCCAGGACATTGTTAACTGTATGTCCTTTCCTGCCACATCAGTTTTACATGCAAAATCAGCATCAAAGCTGCCAGGTTGACTTGAAAAATAAACAAGAAAAATATAATTTAGAGATCA
Organism: Nannospalax galili; assembly: GCF_000622305.1. NCBI lineage: Eukaryota > Metazoa > Chordata > Mammalia > Rodentia > Spalacidae > Nannospalax > Nannospalax galili. The sequence continues at coordinate 6,893,320 of NW_008356258.1, forward strand.
AATGAATTTATATTATGAGCCTGTTCAAATATCCACAAAGACTTTCACTGCTAACTGGAGACTCCCTGCCCCATCTAGCACAGCTGAGTTCGTGGCTATTTTATCCATTCATGAATATCCATTTATGAATATCCCTGTTCCTCCACCAGTGCTCCATTCGACCTGCAGGGGGCCTTTGTTGGGTTCTGCTTGGCTCCAGTTTTTGGCTTATAGAATACAGTCCTGAGCTTTGGCCAGCCCACCATCATCCACCTGGAATGAAGACCAATCCAATTCTCCAATGTTTGTACAAGGGGCTATTTTGGGAAATACTAGGATTTTCCTGAATTCCTGAACAGCTGTAAAATTCTAATACTTCCCTAAATTATTTATATTTCATAGAAAAGAATGCACTATTTGCTTTATTTTTAACTTTTGAATTTCAAAAGAAACTACTCAGTATCTAAAAATGATAATTTCTCTAACCTGCAGTTAAAAAAATGGAGTTACTTTTATTTAAAGCAAACAAAAAACTTCTCAATGAAGATAAATACCTTAAATTGAAAGACTCTTTGAATAACTGGAGTGTATTTTTAAAGTTTCACAAAATATATTATGGGGGGAATTTTTTTCTTTAAATTTTAAAATTTATTTTTGTTTTATATGTGTGAGTATTTTGCCTGCATGGATGTAAGTGTACCTGTGTCATGCAATGCCCACAGAGGACAGAAGAGGGCATCGGATCCCTTGGAACTAAAGACAGGGAGTTGTTAGCTGCCATGTGGGTTCTGGAAACTGAACCCAAAGCCTTTGCAAATGCAGCCAGTGTTTTTAACCACCTGTTTCTGCCTCCTAAGTGCTGGGATTAAAGGCATGAGCCATAATGACTAGCTCCCAAGGGATCTGTTTTTAACACATGAGTTTTAAAGCCAAAGAATATGTGAACTGTATTACCTAGGTATAATTGATTGTTTTCTTTTTACTTTTAATTAAAATATTTCTTTTGAGAGTATGGTATGGCAAATACATAGTTTTAAATCTATTTTGCTTTAAATAATTTTAATAGATGTGGTACAGTTCCTGTTCAAATAGGTCTTTTTCCTTTTTTCTAAGATTCATTTACTTCTCTTTGTGTGTGTGTGTGTGTGTGTGTGTGTGTGTGTGTGTGCGCCTACATGTATGGATGTGCACTATGTGCTGTCCTGGTGTCTGCAGAGGCCAGAAGAGGGCATGGGATCCCCTGGAACTGAAGTTAAGAGTGAGTTGTTCTGAGCGGCCATATAGGTACTGGGACCTGACCCCAGTTCTCTGTAAGAGTAACAAGTGTTCTTATTCACTGAGCCAATCTTGAGCCCCTTCCATTTTTTTAGTTAAATAAACACTTTGTAAATATTTTCATTTGGAAGGCTGATTATTTTTCAAGAAGCAGCTCAGAAGGAAGCAGAAGGGTGCCAAGAGCTGCCTGCTCCGTGTTTCCACTTCGGCTAGGGTAGGATTGACAATTTTGTTACAGTCTTGCTGGTTTAAGCTTCCACTTCCAAAATGACTTGTTTCTTATTAAACTTAACAAGGTGTTTTCAAAGTTATAAAATTCACATTAAAAACCGTTGGTGCTGGTCCTGCTATTCAGAGGTGGGAGTAAAGAAACAGAAAGAAAATACAGCGGTGAGACAGAGAGGCCAGGGAGGGAGGGAGAAAGAGGAGAGAGGATAGGGGAGGGCTGGAGAAAGAGAAACAGAGGAGAGGGAAGGAAGGAGAGGGAGAGGCACAGAGAGAGAGAGGGGGAGAAAGGAAGGGAGGGTAGAGGGAGAGAGAGGAGAGGCAGAGGGGGGCAGGAGAGAGGGAGGGGGGAGAAAGGGAGGGAGGGAGGGAGGAAAGGAAGAAAGGGAGAGACAGAGAGAGGGTTGAGAGAGTTTCACAATGACATTTTTATTAGATTTCTAAACCTCAGTGAATCCTCAATACAAAAATCCTTCCTCTCTCCCATGCACTAGGATAAGGATTAAGGATTCTGGGGACTGAAATCTCTTTTCCTTAAAATGTTCCAGGCAGGATCCTCATCTTCCCATTTCTTTGACTCACGTGCACATTTTTGATTAGTTGTACTGGAAGCTAAGAAACAAAATCATGGATTTCTTTATACTTTGCCTCTGTTATTATGTATGATGTTATTTTGGAAATGCATATTATGTTCAAAAATAGAATTTGCATTATTCTGAGACATTTCATGATCTTTAAAAATATGGTGCCTTAAAGTGTTTCTCAAAGAAACAGTAACTTGTTTCCTAACCTCTAGAATATACTATATCTGCAACTGCAGCCCAGTTTCCCAGGATGTCAGGACTACTTTTCCTTCTATAAGTCATAAATGCCAGGAGATAAAGGAACTGGATTTATAGTTGCAGAATCCCCACTTTGGAAAAGTACATTCATTCTGCTTATAGAAAAGAAAATAGAAAGAACAAAGTGATATCAGAGCACTTAGAAATGAAATGGAAACCTCACACTGAATTTTAGGGATTGCAAAAAAAAAAAAAAACAAAAAACCTCTTTTTCACTGCAGCTAAGAAGAATGAACCCAAACATACTTGAGGGTTGCTTCATTATTTCCTGGAAATTGCTCATGTTGGAGTGTGTGTGTTTACACTTTCCCATGCCTCTTTGGTTTTCCTACGCATGTGCATATTTCTTGGTGACTGGCCATATGACAATTTTCCCCCTATATGTGTCTCTGTAAGGCATATTTAGAAATAAAACAATGCCAGGTTTGAGATGGACTCATTATCTCCAGAACGTATCACTAAAACCATGCGCATAAATAGTCTGCTGTGTTTAGATCATATTATCAAATATAGAAAAGGATTTCTCTTGGCCAGGCTAAGAATCTTCTTTTGTGTTTTTCCCCTGAGTTTTGTCTAACAACTGCAGATATGAAGACCACATAGCTATTAACAACATAAATGCTCTGAAAATAACTTAATTTTGAAACATAACTCCAGTTCTTAGAAGAGACAGGTGGTGGCAATCATTTGAATTTTGATAAAATAAAAGTGAGTAAGGAAAGCTGTAATTAAAAAACCCCAAGAGCATATTTCATGCTAGATGCTATCTAAAGAAAACCAATATCACATTAAGTGCTGTTAAATTTTTCATGGTCCAACAAAGCACTTTACTTGTCCATTTAATTAGCAGCAAATTCAATAAAATGACAAATCTCTGGAGAGTTGATTGCCAAAGAAAGGCTTAAATCATGAGCATAGTCACTAGCATTTTTAGGAGCCCATTTGCCTTTAATAATACATTTGAGAGGCTGGAGAGATGGCTCAGTGATTTAGGGTATGTACTGCTCTTACAGAAGACCAGTGTTAGGTTCCCAGCACCCACACTGAGTGGCTCATGATCAGTTGTAACTCCAACTCAGGGAATCCCACATCGTCTTCTGACCTCCAAGGCTTCTGCACTCATGTGCACACACATACACATATTTGAAAATAAAAATAAATAAAGAGAATACAATTGAGAGCATTTTATTACCAATATTACATCCTTAGTACTAGCCATACCTGTATACAAATTCAGATGGCTGCACGTACATCAGGGGTGAAGGGTCTATTGTTAATGACTCATCTAGTATAAGGTTTGGGTGATCAAGTACAGTATCAGACCTGCTGTAACATCGAGGTGGCCACTAGAAGAAATGGGACATTTTGTCACTGCTTGGTGGTTGGCTTGACTGCATGTAGAGACTTGCTAATGCTGTATCATGACCCAGATGAAAAGAGATGGGTAAGCAAGTGGTAGGTATGTGACTACTGACTAGGAAATGTTTAAATATTCTGTTTAGAAAGAAATGAAAAAGTATTAAAATACCTATTTGAGATGGTTTTCTTTCACTTTAATTACTACAACCTATTTCTTGATCTGGGCTGTGTAGAAGAATGTCCTTACTGCAGTCACAACTCAGTTGTGACTTTGTGGAAAACGAAGATAGAAATAAAACTCAACAATGTGTTTTCTTTTCAAGATATTTTTTTCTCTCAAGACTTTTTTTTCCATATCAAAAGAACTGCAAGTGTTCTTGAGGGTCCTGAAGAATGTGATCAAGTCTTCCTTCACAGGGAAGGGTTTTGCAGGAAAAGAACTTGCCAAAGGATGAACCCCTGAACCATTCAATGTAGTGTAACAAGAGGGTCAGAAATTGACCCCGGCCAGGAGTCCACCTAGCTACTTTTACATGGCAACAGCAGCCTCTAGAGGTAATCAGGAAGAATCTGTGTCTTTGTTAAGAACGAGCCTGACTTGATTTTCACAGGTATCATTCATTAGAGGGAAGAAAGCAATTCAGTGTATAGAATGAAATGGGATTTACCCAGTTGGGGAACTGATTGAAACATGTACCCGAACATGATTGAAACATGACATGTATTCATGTCAGCCTTCATGATCCCCCACCCCGTGCCTGTGTGTGTCCTGTGCAGCTCCACATGCCTGCATGAGACATGCTATCAAACACATGCTCTCATGTTGGCCTGATTGAAAAGTGTACTTTGCACATTTATTGTGTCAGTGTTTGAATGAGCCAGTTTTGTATTTTCGGGAGTATTGTCGAGAAAATTTGGCATGTTCTAAATTAACGGCAAAGTTGCAAAAATACAAAATTTACAGGTCTTTTCCAAGATTTCAGTTCAAAGGTAATTTGTTTGCTAGTTTGCCATGAATATTTGCCTTGACTGAGGGTTACTGATGAACACGAAGAAATTATACTTCTTTAATTTCTAAAACATATCTTTAACTTCTAAATGATATGGTTATATTTTAATATACTTGACATTTTGATATTTTCTTTTTTTATTTTAAAAAATGTATTGAGAATTTCATGCATTCATATAAGATGTTTAGATGAAATCCACGCTCACACCCTCCCCTCCAATTCCTCCTATATCGCCCCATCACTTTTTTTCTGACAACTTCATGTACTCTTTCTTTTTTATGGCTTTTTTTTGCTACTTTCATATTTCCCCCCTCTGGAGAGGTAACCCTAAAATCTTTTAGGGATTATATGTTTTCTTTATTGAAATCGAGGATTATACTGCAAACAGAAAGGTTGTGTGTGGTCTGAGCATTCTCTATTGTTTATTATAAGATACATGAACAATAACCCTCAAAACCTGCTTTTCCCCCTTGACTATGCTCTTTGTTCTGATCAGTACCACTTATTTATCCTTTCATGAAATGTACTGTTAATAATCATGTAAGTTATTCTCAGTTATATAAGTTATTTTGGTTCTCTCTGTGGAAGACATACAGAATTCTCAGGGATACCATGAAGGATCTGCTGTGTAAATGTTTACTCTAGGGACCTACCCAGTAAACTCACATTTGAACCGTTTCCACCCCCTGCATTGCTAAGCCTGCTGTCCTCCTATGAGTCTAGTCATCCTTCTGTTCTTTCCTCTTCACTGCAGAACCTCGATGCCCTGCACGACCACCTGGCTACCATCTACCCGGGGATGCGTGCACCTTCCTTCAGGTGCACAGATGCAGAGAAGGGCAAAGGGCTCATTCTGCACTACTACTCTGAGAGGGAGGGGCTGCAGGACATTGTCATCGGGATTATCAAGACTGTCGCTCAACAGATACACGGCACTGAAATAGACATGAAGGTAACGTCCACCAATGGACATTAGAATGCAAGTGACATCAGGAGTGTGTTAAATGATACTCATAGTGATTGCCTCAAATTGGCTTCACTAGAAGTATACCCAAGCTGAGATGCTGTAAACTCTGGCTCTCTACTTGGCCTTGGAACACATTCTGTAGCATATTTGCCCCCTTGTAACAACAGGTTTTTCTAATTATACATTGCTTAAGGCAAAGGAATTTTAATTCTCATCCCCTGTGAACACAAACCAGCTGGAACTGTGGGTTTCAGCATGCAAGATATTATAATGTAGATAGATGTGAAGAGCACATAAAATTAGCTGATTTCACAGATCATTTTTTTTTTTTTTTTGCATAGTTGGAATCATTCCGTCAACTAAAAGTTTGGCTTTAAATCAAGTTGCTGTAGTGAATATAGCGAGGCCAGGTCTGGTCTTTCCTGCTATTTTTGATAACATCCACTGTTAGTTTGAGTGGTAATTTCAAGGTAACAACACAGCAACCATACGATGAAGAAAATTGCCATTTTTTCTCTGACGCTGACCCAAGTAGCCTCTCCCAGTTAGCTGCTTTTTGTGTGCTTAACAAGTTCAGCCTCAGCTACCTGATCCAGTGATTTTAAGTTTGCACCATGGTGGAGACAGGGATATCTGTTTTTGGCTGTCTTTATGGAATTTCTAAAAGGCTATAGTTACTTATATACCACAATGATGTTCCAGTACACCTGAGAAGCTCAGAACTCTGACTTACGGTATTATAAAATGCAAAATTACAACATTTGAATTGATTAGACAGGTGTCCCATATCTGTAATCTAGCCATATCATATCAGATTTCATTGTTTCTTGGTGTTTAGGAGCTGGTGTTGTTTCTTACGTGGAACTTGGTGATTTGTAGATGCACCGTTTTTTTTTGTTTGTTTGTTTGTTTTTTTTTTTTTGTTTATAACTAAGAAGTGAGGCTGTGGGAGCCATGGATCTATCATATCCAAAATCATTTAAATATGAAAGTTTTAAACAGAGAAGACATGCATCCATGATTGGGAAGCTTGTTGGAATACAATCCAAATGGTACTTGCCGTACATGTCCAGCCTTTCCATCTTGACCCCAAACTAACATAGCATCTATCCAGAGTGATCCTATAAATATCAAAGGCTTGCTTCACATTACACTTACTGTTGATAAAACTGACTAGGAAACAGCTACATAGACTCTTCAGGAAGACAGATATTAGGTGGGGAGAGACGGAGCTTCAGAGAAAGGGTGAGGAACCAAAGCATTAGGGAGAACATGCCCTGGCTTAAGCTTCTCTGATAAAAAGAGAGAGAATAGAAGAAAAAGGAAATGTTATGCTTTTCAGAGTCAGAACTCAAAAAGGTGGGCAGACCTAACAGAGCCTCCTCAGTGACTACCCAGAGAGCAGGGGGTTCTCAGAAGGAAAATATACTATCTCAATGAAGAGATAATTATTCCTCCCATCTTTTTAGCATAGATTAAGGCAAATCAGCCTTCTTAAAGTGTCATCTCAACCTGGTGATTGACGAGCCCAACTGGATTCTTTCATTTTTTGTTTTTTTTTTAAAAAAATTTGTCTATTATTTTACTTTTATGAATATGAGTACATTGCCTGAATGTATATAAGTGCACCCCTGTCCTGCAGTGCCCATGGAGGTCAGAAAATGGCATCGGATCTCCTGGAACTGGAGTTATGGACGATTGTTAGCCTCCATGTGGGTGCTAGGATTTGAACCTGGGTCTTTTGCAAGACAGCCAGTGCTCTTAACCACTGAACCATCTCTCCAGCCCCAACTCTTATGTTTTGAGTAGCTTGCAATGTTAAGTCTCCATCCAGGCTAGAGAAATAGCTTTCCCTTCATGGAATTTAACAGAGCCCTCATCAAGACTATTGTCACATAATGGCACAAAGTTTTCAAATTCTGAATAAGAACACTAAGATTTAACCACTATAATAAATTCATATGAAGAAGAATGATATCCTTATTTTGTCATGGAAAAATGCATATAATAGTATCTGTGGTTTCTGTAAGTCATCAAGTCTCTGATGTACTGCAGTGAGCTCAAGAAGGGACAAATGAGCAAGAGGCTGTCTTCACTGACCTAGAAACTAGGAAATCTGGCTCAGTCTTTCCTTATTTGGATCTAACTACCATAGACACAAAATTTTTCCATTGATAAAAAGGCACACTGCTTTCTGTTTCTTAAAGTCAAAAGAAAAAATGTTTTAGTATTGTATTAGTCTGTGAATACTATTTTAGAAATGTAGGTATTTCCTAAAATTATGGCTTGCTCATAATTATGGTTACTTATTTACTTCGGTTTCTTGGATTTGGAATTTTGTCATTGAATAAATTAGAATAAAATAATAAAAAAAATGAGACAAGGTGTCATCATGTAGTCCTGCCTTCCTGGGAACTGGCTATATAGACCAGGCCAGGCTTGAATTCACCTGCCTCTGCTTCCTGAGTGCTAGGATTAAAGGGGCATGCCACTACACCCAGATAAATAATAAATTTTGAAATGTTTTAATGCATATTGTCAATTTATCCTTCAGAAAGATGAACCAGAATACCCTTCAATTAATGGTACTGGAGATTCTGTTTTTTGCCTCTCAGGACTTTACTCATATTAATTCCTTATACCTGCCAAGTGACAAATAAAAGTGATATCAATTATGTTTTGAAGAGGCTAGTAAGATGGCTCAGCAGTTAAGAACACTGGCTGCTCTTGCAGAGGACCTGGGTTTGGCGCTCAGCACTCACATGGTGGCTAACAACCATTTGTAACTTGAGTTCTGGGGCAACTGAAATGTTCTTCTGAACTCCATGGGCATTGCACACATGTGGGTGAACTTAAATACACACACACAGACAAAATACTCATACACAAAAAATAAAAATAGATAAAAAAGAAATTTAAGTATGTTTAAGATAAAAATAGATAAAAGGAAATTTAAATGTGTTTTAAAATATGCATCTGTGTCTTTTAACTTCTCATTCACTTCTTTGAGTGTTTTTGTTTTAATCACATGAATAGTGTTGCTGTCTGTAGTCTGTAGGCTGTGTGTTCACTGCACAGTTGCTGTGGGGATCTACCCACCAGGCTAAGGGATTGCTGTAGTCTACTCAAAAGGCCATATGTGCCAATGGGGAATTGATACCAGACTTGTAATTCATAGTTATATGTCAGTAATTATGGAACACAGTTGGTAGGATGCTTGCCTGGAAAGCACAAAGCCCTTGGCTTAATCCCCAGCACCACATAAACTGAGCATTGGAGGACATGCCCATGATCCCAGCACGTGGAAGGTAAAAGCAAGAGGCTCAGAAGTTCAAGGTCATCCTCAACTATATAGCCACCTGGAGGCCTGCCTAAAGTACATAAGACTATATCTCAAAAAACAATCATAGTGCCTGCACATTTCATAGTCAAATATCAAGGAATGTTTTTCTGCTTTACATATGTGTAGTGATTGCATATATTTTAATTTTTCTAATTACCCTCTTAAACATGGAGCTGGAACAATGGTTCAGCAGTTAAGAGCATGTGTTCTGCTCCCAGCACCCACATGGGGGCTAACAACTTCCATAACTCCAGTTCCAGGGGATCAGACACCCTCTTCTGACCTCCTATCAGGCATTGTATAACACAGGCACACTTACATACATGCAGTCAATACACTCGTACACACAAAATAAAAATAACAAATAAAATATTTTAAACATAATGCTCATAAACAGTCTCTTACATTTATATATTTTAATGAAACTGAAATACCAGCAAGTAACAGCATTTCCTCCTTTTGACATCCAGGTTATTCAGCAAAGAAATGAAGAATGTGATCATACTCAATTTTTAATTGAAGAGAAAGAGTCGAAAGAAGAGGATTTTTATGAAGATCTTGACAGATTTGAAGAAAATGGTACCCAGGAATCACGCATCAGCCCATACACCTTCTGCAAAGCTTTTCCTTTTCACATAATATTTGACCGGGATCTTGTGGTCACTCAATGTGGCAATGCCATCTATAGAGTGCTCCCCCAGGTAAAATACACAGCACCCTGCCCCCAGGCCTGACCCCTGGTTACAGGTACTATTCATTTGTTAACTGTCATGTAACAAGACATAGCACACAGATTTTTCATCAAAATGTTTGAGTATATTGGAAATTTCCTTAGGGCATCTGCTTGTTTCTTTTTTAATCACCTATAGGGACAGGAAGAAATTACATGAGAATGACAGGCATTCAGTGAGAAAGTGAGGGAATTTGCTAACTGCAACCAGTTTCCACTTATATTTTTTTTTGTTGAGTAAATATTCATCATTTAAATACCTTCCAAAAAGGGTTTTAAAAATCAGCTGTTGACAGGGGAAAGAAAGAAATTTAAAAGCACTCAGGATGAACTAGACAGAAGTTATCGTGGGTTTAGTGAAGAAGCATCAGGGGACCACAGAGCTTTAGAACCCAAGTGTTGTATTCCTGAGAATCATTTGAAAGCTCCTTCCTGTTTATGTACTCTTTCTTTGATCACGTATGTTTGGACTTGTTCATGACTCTTGTCTAGGGGAAATTTTAGCTTGTAGCTCAGGACTAGTCCACAGGGGTCTGGTGTAAAGCTGTAGCTCTGGAAGCAGACTTCTGTACTTGCTCCACGTGTTCCTGATGGTGTGACCTAAGTGTGTTATTCTGCTGGTTCCCTTCTGTCTGGCACAAGAAACCAGGGCACATGAAGACCCTTTAGTCCACTGCCTGGTCCATCATAAGCAGCTGGTATATGTTACCTACTTCTATTAATATTATCATCTCTCTTTTTACGAACTTTAAGAAGTGTTTGTGTGTTTTGATACACAGACATCTAACACATCATGCTGTAGTTTAGAAGATAAAATTCATTCTCCTGAAATGATTATTTTATTTGTATCAGCTTATATTTGAATGTTAGTTACCCAAATCCATACTAGGTTTTATATTCCAGCAGCTATTTGATTTTGACTTAATGACTGAGGTGCATGTAGCAAAATTTAAGTCCATAGTCAGAGTAAGCTTCATATACAACAATTAAGACTTTTCCATTTACAAATGTAATTGAACTGGCTTAATTTAGAGCTTGCTATCAAGTCATAAAGTTACTTTCAAGTAGCTAAGTGCTCTTTGCTCTTTACCTACAGCTCCAACCTGGGAACTGCAGCCTTCTGTCTGTCTTCTCACTGGTTCGTCCTCATATTGACATCAGTTTCCATGGGATCCTTTCTCACATCAATACCGTCTTTGTATTGAGAAGCAAGGTAACAAAGATCTCATTTCACTGACTGCAAGTAAGGTGTGTTGCCAGTTAGAAGTTATGAGGAGAGACAATTATCTCCTAGTACATTCTATAAGATGGAGATATCAAGATATCATAAGGAAATAAAACCCAGTCTCAAAAGAGATGCGTATTTAAAAGGCAATGCTGATTCTTCGTTTAGTGTGAGGAACATGAACCAGCTGATCAGAGTCAATGAAAACAAGTTTCACAAAGTGTCCTGCTGAGAACATCTCAGTCTCACATAATAAAACCAACTGAAATTACAAAGCCTTTAAAAAGAAACCAGAAGAACAGAGATCCTTGTTCCTTTATAACTTCACCAAAGCCACTGATTTATTCTTCAGTAAATTTATTATTCTTGGTAACATGTTTTTTGTAGAAAAATGAAGGGATTAAAAACTCCTACAGTTGATAATTTAGATGTTTTCCGGATTCCGTGGTTTGTGTTCCTGGGATAATCATAACAAATGCAATTTTCCCAAAGTACATGTCTCTCATCCATCCCCTACCTCTCGCAAAAGCCACAGTTACATGTATTTTATATGTTTGGAACAGACTGCTTTCAGCTGCTCTGTGAATATAGACTTAGCTTGGCTTTGTTTTGGTAAAACTCAGTTATATATGTTGAAGTCCTATTGAAAAACCAGGGGACAGGGCTGGAGAGATGGCTCAGCAGTTGAGAGCACTGACTGCTCTTGCAGAGGACCCAGGTTCAATTCCCAGCACCCACATGGTGGCTACAAACCGTCCTTAACTCCAGTTGCAGGGGAATCCAAAGCCCTCTTCTGACCTCCGCAGCATTGCATGACACGGGTGCACTCACATACATGCAGGTAGTATGCTCATACACATAAACAAACAAACAAATTAACAAACAAACAAATAAATATAATAAATAAATAGACTTTTTTTTAAAAAAAGAATAATCAGGGGACAAAACATTCAGAGAACCTTGCAACAAATGCATGAACGCAGTGCAGCTGCAGCCTTCTGGAAGGAGGACGCCCAGTGGCTTTTCAGAATGCTAAAGGACAGGTGTTGGGCTTCGTACCTGGTAGTATGCCCTCTCCATTTCTGATGGAGGCATTTCCTTCCCTTAATGTTGGCAAGAAGCGAGGTTGTGTGCTCACTGGTGCTGCTTCTCAGGCAGGAGAAAGGTAAGAGCTAACTGTTTCCTGTTTGTTGTTCAAGGAAGGATTGCTGGATGTAGAGAAGCTGGAATGTGAAGATGAGCTGACTGGGACTGAGATCAGCTGCTTACGTCTCAAGGGTCAAATGATCTACTTACCTGAAGCAGACAGCATCCTTTTCCTGTGCTCACCAAGGTAATAACTTTTAGATTAATTGTAGCCCATCAGGCTTACATTTGCTGAAGTATAATTAGATTTTCCAACCCTTGCTATGTATTTACTTATAATAAAAATTATATCATTGGACATTGCTAATAAATTCAGAAGTCACACTCACTTTATGCCATATCATAATCTGTCTGTGAGGTACTTATGCCATTAGATCATGGGATGAGTAGTCTGCAATGAACTAATTCTGCTATTTTTGTACTTTCAAAAGAAGCATCATGCAAAACAGCAATTTCGTAAAGCATGTGATATGATGATATAAATAATGAACTTTTCTATAGTTTGTTAGAAAAGATCATAAAAAGAAGCTGGCCGTGGTGATGCACAGCTTTATTCTCAGCAGAGGCCGGTGAATCTCTGTGAGTTGCAGGCCAAGAGTACAAAGCAAGTTCCAGGCCAGCCAGGGCTGCATAGAAAGAATCTGTCTTAAAAAGAAAGAAAAAAATTATTAAAAGATACATGATTTTTGGATTTGTACTACTTTATGTTAAAATATTTAATGACTTCATTAGGTTATATTATTCAAAATAATTATGAAAGTGAAATTTAGTTAAATATGTTGTTTGTAATTAATATCAGAGGTGACAAAGTTTGAGTTGGTGATTTCCAGCTTTAGAATTTTCCTAAAAGCTACAGAGGGATTCAGAATATGGAAATGTGTGTACATATATATTTGTTTAAGAGCAATAGTAAAAGATAAGTGTGAGACTTGTTACTGGATGTTTGTATATATGATTAATAGTAATTATGATTTATTTTCTGAGGAATATTTGTTATGCAAATAAGAGACAAAGCTAATGGGATATAAGGCATCTTCAAAGCTATCATCCAGGAGCCCCATGACTCCTCATCTGTCATTGGTGCTTCCTCTTCTTTTTCCTTGTTGGATGTCAGTAGAATGACAGGTTCACTTTCGGGAGAGTTTCTGTTCAAGGACAGAAAGATTTCTTTAGAGGAAGAAGGCTCTAGTTTGCTTTCTCTTGCTGTAATAAAACACTGACCAAAACCAGCTTAGGGAAGAGAGGATTTATTTCATCTTACATTTCCAGGTCACAGCCCATGAGTAAGGAAAGTCAACACAGGAACTGAAGCAGAAACAATGGAGAACTTCTGCTTACTGGCTCACTTCTCTCCCATTAAGCTACATTTTTATACATATAGTAGGACCACCTGCCTAGGGATGGTATCACCCACAGTGGGCTGGGCATTTCTTCATCAATTATCAGTCAAAAAATGCTCCACAAACATGTACACAGGCCAAAATAATGTGAACAATCCCCTGAGACTTTCTCAGATAAGTCTGGTCTGTATCAAGTGGAGAGCTGAAGCTCAGACAGAAGCAAAGCAAAAATTGTGGAGTGTGTTTGCCTGTTTCCATACATAGAAGTTGGTCCTGTAGTGAGACATTCACATTGTTGCATGATCTGTTCAAACGTGTAGAAAGATTTACAATAAAACAGAGATCAAGTAGAAATTGTGTTTGTAAAATAATTCTAGAGTGATTAATTTAAGAAATGTATAATAAGGAATCTTTTTTTGAGACAGGGTATTGTGTAGCCCAGGCTGATCTGAAACTTGGTATGTGGCCAAGAATGATGAACATCTGCTCTTCCTGCCTCTCCCTCCTGAAGACTCGCATTAGCAGGCATATGTCACCACACCCAGTTATGTGGTACTGAGGATTGAATCCAGGGCTTCATGCATGCTAGGCAAGCACTCTACACCCTGACCCCATAAGGGGCCCCATAAAGAATAAGATCCTTATAATTTCATTAAGTTTTCTACCACAATATAAATTATCTTTTGCTATTCATTTCATTCTTTAACTTTTATTGTTTGTTTTTTGACAATTTTATAAATGCATAAAACATTGTTCTAATTATTATAGCCCCACCAAAATCCCCCCCACCATTATCTCCCTTTCCTCTGTACAAGTCCTCTTCCCACATTAATGTCTTCAGTTGTCATTGTTTGCTTTGTTTTGTTTGAGAACCCCTGAGTTTAAACAGGATCTTCCTGCTGACCAAAGGTTTATCCTTTGGAGACTGATGTCCTCCATAGTGGGTACAAAACTGAAGCCAATAACTGCCATTCCCCCAGGATCCATCAGTAGCCCATAGTTCAGCGGGGAGGGGTAGGGGCCCATAGACTTCTCCCCAGACCATTACTTACTGCTGATAGCCCCAGTCTTGTATAGGCTCATTGCAGGCAGCCACAGCAGCTGTGAGGTCTGACTGCACTGGCTGTGCATTTCACAGCACTTCATAACCCTGCTGCCTATCTTCCAGTTCTTGCATTCTTTCTGCCCCTCTTTCAGGATGTTCCCTGAGCCTTAGAAGGCATAAATGTTCTGTTTAGAGTTGAGCATTCAGCCTTCCCTTATTCTGAGCACCTTGAGCTGCTATGCATCTCTGCATTCACCATATTTCATTATAAAGCGGAGCTTCTCTGATTAAAGCTGGTAGTAACATTTGTCTAGCATATAAACATGCATATTTAGAAATGAGCTTGGCACTAGGATAATTCCCTTAAGCAGTAGATTAAGTTCTCCCTCGGGGCCTAATATCTCCTCAGTCATGGTTTTTTGACTGAGTTTACAGCACCAGGTATTAATCCCTTCTTCTGGAGCAGGCCTCAAATCCAATCAGAAAGCAGTTGGTTATCCCTGTAACGGTTCTGCCACTATTGCACCACAGACTCCTCTTGCCTGGCAGGTCCATATTTCAGATCATAGGATTCACAGCTAGGTAAAACCATTGATGTGTTTTCTTGCCCAGCAACCTATACAGCACACTGGGACACTATAAAAGCTAGTCATCAGGGAGGAAGCTTCCAGCTCCATTTCAACTTGATTTCTCTACACCTTGCAACCAACGTGTGTGTTGTCTTCAGTAACTGAATCTTGTCAACTAGTTCTGGTGGATAACCAAGAGGAATGGCAAGAGCCTGTATTATTAGGGGACTGCAGAGGACCTCCCCGACCAATAGCTCAGACCAGAGTATCTCATACATGGCATTGGGGTTTTTGTTTCAATTTTAAGTTTATATTTTTTGTCATGTCTCATTGGTTGATCTTGTACCTTGTTTAAGTGTATTAGTGTTTTGCTTGCATGTATGTAAGTGCATCCATGTCATGCAACACCTGTGTAGGTCAGAAGAGGGCATCAGATCCCCTAGAAGTGAAAATATGGATGGTTGTTAGCTGCCATGTGCTGGGAACTGAACCTGGGTCCTCTGCAGGAGCAGCCAGTGTTCTTAACTGCTGAGCCATCTCTCCAGCCCCTATCCTTGATTTTTCAATTTTTTGTATATTGGCATGCTGACTTTGCTTTGACAGACATTTCTACTGAGAATAAATTCATGGGAACCTTTTCATGACCTGCAATTCCTTAGATATCATAGCCTAAATTTGTCACTTTTGAAATTTTATTATCCTGAATAACTAGAAGTTATTACTTTGCACTTTAAGAATTCAAACCAATAATATAACCTTAAGCTGTTTTAACTGAGTGATGGTTTTTAAACTGAACTCTTCCCTTACCAGAAATTCACTGAGTCAGTCAGCATTATAACATTATTACAAAAAATAAGGTTTAAGTTCATGAATGTCAAATAAGACTTTGAAAAATGAGAACAGTGAATCAGAAAAATAAGACTAGAAGAAGAAATGAGAGCAAGAAAAAACCCACAAGGTGGAAAGTCTTTTAAGTACATGAAAATGCTTGTTGAATACAATTGACAAATGGAAACTTATTCACTCTTTCCAGTGAGAAAAACAATCACAAGATTCTTAGAACCATAAGGCAGAAATGAGTTGGTATCTCAAAGGAAGCATTTTATTCCTGATACATGCATGGAAATGGATTTTTCTTTCTGTTTTATGATAAGGGAAAATACAACATTTTCAGAAAACAACCTTATATTAAAAACCCAAGGAGGTTCTGTAGGGCAGTTTCCTGTGTTATTTTTCAGTGCAGGCAAAGTGGTTCCGAAAAGTAGAACTTGACGAAAAGGCACTTCAGGTTCACTGCTTGCTGGCATGCTTTAAAATACATAAAAGAGCAAAGTCATCTTGGTTAAGATCTCCTGGGCTTTTCCTCAGCCTATCGTTTGAAGAGGAGGCAGAGGGTAGAAGGCAGCACTATGCTCCTTGCTGGGTGGCAGGGCTGGTCCTGCCATGTGTACAGGTGACACTGATTTGCTCATTACTCTGTGTGACAGTGTGATGAACCTGGATGACCTGACAAGGAGAGGCCTGTACCTGAGTGACATCCCTCTGCATGATGCCACGCGAGACCTTGTTCTTTTGGGAGAACAATTCAGGGAGGAATACAAACTGACACAAGAGCTGGAAATCCTCACTGACAGGCTACAGCTCACACTACGAGCCCTGGAGGATGAAAAGAAGAAGACAGACACGTAAGAGTCGGGTAAAAGAAGGGCTGATCTTTAATCACAATGCACTACTACTCTCCTATAGTTGCAGTTCATAGTCACATTAGGAAGGTGTGGGACTACTTGCATCTCTGACAACTATTTGGCCCTGTCTCTACATAGTTATTAAAAGCAGCAGCTTCCTGGTGTTCCTAATATGTTTTGCCCAGGTTCTTGTGTGTTCATTTTTTACTGTTTATAAAATAGGATGCTACAATACTGGAGAATTGAACTAAACTGTCTTGCTATCCATCAGGGCTATTCCAATCCACTTGAAGACCAGAAGATTGACAACTGTATCAAACCCTGCTCTTCCTTAGCATTGATGCATGTGTGTGGGTGGATGCTGTGCACACAAGTAAACACATTATTAGCTAACATTATTAATAACACAATTGAAATAGAGAATCCATTGTAAATGCCTATCTTTATCCATAGCTTCTCCACACGTCTGGTCTCTGAAACCTATGTTTATTTCCATTGAGACCACGTTACTTCCCCCATGGTCCTAAGGGCACCTAGATTAATCTGGCCACACACTTTGTAAATTTCACTGCTTGAAAACAATTCAGCATATATTTTTATCAATACAAGGCATAACTTCTTCCATGAAAAATTATACCTTTTTTAATGGAGTTTGAATGATGGCACTTAGGACTAAGATTCACTTCCGTATGGGTCAGTAAGTTCCACTTACTCAGTATTCAGCATTAGCTGTAATATCAGAAAAGAGCCTAGGTGTCATTTCTTCACTGTAGCTCCATATTTATAGTTGTTATTCAGCTTTCTGTTGCTATAAAACATAGCTTAGATAATAAAGTTAAAATAAGGAAAGTTTGTTTTGGCTCATAACTTTAGAGATTTTAGTCAATTCTCCCTTGACCCTGTTGCTTAGGGTAAAGAAGAATAAAATATCACAGTGGGATTATGTGGCAGAGGGTGCTGTTTATGTCATGGTGACTGGGAAGCTAAAGAGAGGGGAAGACTTCTGTGTCTCAATATGCACTTCAAGGGCGTGCGCCAATGACCTAACTTCCTCCCGCTGTTCCTCCCCCCTCTTAACAGTTCAACCACTTTGCAGTAAGAACCACAGGCTGAGGACTAAGGCATCAGCACATGTGCCTTTGGGAGATGTTTCAGGTCCAAACTATAACAGTAGGGAATAAATATCTAATATTACAAAGGATTCATATTTGAGGTATGGAAGTATCCAGATAGTCTATTTTCTGTATTAAAAATACTATTAATTAATTTTCCTCCTAAATTGTCAGTGCGAATATTCATTTCTCTCCCTAGTCTAGGGTTCCAGCCTTTGGAGTGGCAGAAATGTAGCCAGAGCCTGAGGCAATGTCAGTAAATGATAAACTTTCATCACTTAACCATTTCTTTGTATTGATTTTCCCAGGATTGATTTGACTTTTGAAAGCTGTTTGTACTGTTTAGGGACATTGTTCTTCAATAATTTTTATATAAAATTTATATGATTAGAGTTAGTAAGATGATTTCATCATAAGCCATTTAGTTTTCTCTAAAACTAACCAATTGTGCTCACATTTAATATTAAGCTGTAACTTTATATAGCATGAAGTGCTTTCTGTTTAGAAGTTAAAATTATCACTGAAGAAATTCCACTATGGCTAGGAGGAGCGTTTCATGTTTGAAATCTTCTCTTTGATTAAAAGAACGAGAAGGCCCCATTTCTTCTTCTTTCTTCAGACTAGGGGCCCAGAGGTCTTTGATTTTCTTTTAAATCTGTCATCTCTCTTCTTCCTCCAGTGCTGTGACCGTGGTCCAGTATTGCATGCAGATATGAAACATCTGTTCATCTGACCACATTCCATTGTTTTATCCATTTTTTTTCAGGTGGGGTAAGGTAGGAATGAGACTGGAAAGCAGTCCTGCCTCCTCTGCTATGACTTCGAAAAGTTTGAGATAATTTTTTTATTTCTGGAAGGTGAAAATATTTCTGTTAATGGATTACTCATTCAGTGTTTTAAGTGCTCATAAGGACAACTTCAAGACTGTCACTATCAACGCAAAACTACAAATGAAACCTTGGATTTTCTATTGTTGGTCTATTGTTATCACTGCCTATTTGTTTATTTGGCTTATTTTAAGTTTGAATTGGCTCAGGATTGGGGACATATGTGATTAGAATGAGAAAATCAAGTATGATTTTCTGTTTTATCTGTAGATAATATTTGATGCTGATTTTAGAGTGTGTCCTATGAGAATCCAATGCTATACAGGTGTAGAACTAAAGCATTAAAGACCTCCCCAGCATGTCTCACAGTGACTGTCTCCTAATCCCCACCAACAGATTGCTGTATTCTGTCCTTCCTCCATCTGTTGCCAATGAGCTGAGACACAAGCGTCCAGTACCTGCCAAAAGATATGACAATGTGACAATCCTCTTCAGTGGCATAGTGGGCTTCAACGCCTTCTGTAGCAAGCATGCATCTGGAGAAGGGGCCATGAAGATTGTTAACCTTCTCAATGACCTATACACCAGATTTGACACACTGACTGATTCACGGAAAAATCCTTTTGTTTATAAGGCAAGTCTTCATGGAGGCCTGCTGCAGTGCTGTGTAGACCCTGCGCTGTTGACGTTCCCTGACAGGAGCCTGTCACCACAGTACTGAGGCTGTAACTGCAGCACTGGCACGTGAGGTTCCTGTAGTCACTGTGGTGCCCACTGGTTTATATAATGACCTTCTTCTAAAGGAAATTTATTAAGATCTGGCATGGTGGAGCATGCCTTTAATCCCAGTATCCATGAGGCAGGGGCAGGCAGATCTCTGTGGGATTGAGGCCAGCTTGGTCTACATAGCAAGTTCCAGAGTTCCTAGGGCTAGAGGGAAACCCTGTCTTAAAACAACAACAACAAAAAAACCCACCAAAAAGTAAAAATTAAAATAGGAGAAATTTATTCTTCGACAATTTCATATGTGCATAATGCAGTCCAGTCCACTCTCCCCTTCTCACTTTTATTTCCCTCTCACCCCACTGACTCCCACTCCTCCTCACAAATCCCCTCCCACTTTTATGCATTTTTGTTTTGTTTGTTTTTGCTTTGTGACCCTCTGAGTTAATTTTTCTATTGATTGATTTTATTTTATACGTATGAGTGTTTTGCTTGCATGTAAGTGAATCTGTCATGCAATGCCTGCAGAGGCCAGAAGAGGACATTGGAGCCCCAGAACTGGAGTCACAGATGGTTGTTAGTCTCCATGTGGGTGCTGGTAGCTCAACCAGGGTCCTCTGGGAGAATAGCCAGTGCTCTTATCTGCTGAGCCATCTCTCCAGCCTCATGACCCACCGAGTTTAGCCAGGATATGGGTGTGGTGATATTTAATGGAGTACGAGCAACTCACCAGTGGCTATGAAGACAATGACCCCTTTTCCCCAGCACTCATCCCCTATCCATTACTGACCAGCCAAGTTGTGTGCAGGCCTTCTGCAGGCACCTAAAACTGCTGTGAGTTCATCAGTGCCACAGCTACGTCATTCCCAGAAGACAGAATTTCAAAGCCCTCATCCCCATTATCCGTGTCTTGCAATCTTTCTGTCCCTCCTCTGTGATGTTCTCTGACACTTGGATATGTAGATGTCCCAGTTAGGACTGTGCACTCAGTAGTTTACTTATTCTCAGTATCTTAGCCAGTTACAAGTCTTTGCATTACCCACCTTTGCTGAAAAAAAGAAATTTCTCTGATCAAGGCTGAGAGAGCACTAGTCTATGGGTAGAATCATAAATATTAAATATTTCCCATTTGTTAGGAAACTTCCTTTTCATTGCAGCCACAATGAAGGTTTTATGGAACAGATGCTAGCTAGTTGAAAAGAAATGTTCACCATTTTCTTTGCACTTAGGTTAATGAATCTTTGCAGGTTGTTTATTGAATTTAGTATAAACACAACTCTCATTTTGTGCTCAGCCAAAGACACTTTTACGAAAATATATAAATGCTTTGCACTGTAAGTCATGGAGCTTGAGAAAAGTCCCAGGACTCTGGTTTAGTTTTAGATACTATCAACTTTAAGATAAACATTTGAAAGATATTTTCTGTCCTTTGTTTTAAGTAGAAACAAATGTAATATTGGGAAAATGATGTGAATGGAATATTGCTTTATAAAGGCAAGAATGTTACTAACTATCTCTAGGCATCCAGGGCACATAACTTCACAGGACCATTCATTTTGTGGTCCTTTTTGAAGGTCAGAGTTATACTTGTTGAGGAAATCATTAAAATACAAGCCTAAGCTTATCTTACTTGGCCAGCTCCAGGCCAGTGAGAGACCCTGTTAAAAATATAAATAAATAAGGAAGGTATGCAGCATCTGAGGGGTGACAGTCAAGACCCCCTCACATACAAAACAAACACACACACACACCTGTGCAAAATGCCCACACACGTCCACACAAAGAAAGAAAGAAAAGAAAGAAAGAGAGAGAGAGAGAGAGAAGGAGGGAGGGAGGGAGGGGGAGAGAGAGAGAGAGAGAAAGAAAGAAAGAAAGAAAGAAAGAAAGAAAGAAAGAAAGAAAGAAAGAAAGAAAGAAAGAAAGCTATTGGCATGGTAAATCACTTTACTTCGGCCAGAAGCTCTGTGCTGTTGAACCATTAGTGCTTAAGGGGGAAATAAGGTAATGCCCAAGCATGAAGCCCCGAGTTTGGATTCCCAGCTCCCATGTCAAAGCAGTGAAAGTGTACATCTGTAACTCAGTGCTGGGAGAGTGGAGACAGGTGGAACTGGGGGTTTGCTATCCAGCCAGCCTAGCTGAAACAGTGGGCTCTAGAGATTCTGCCTCAAAAGAAGCCAGGCATGGTGGCACACGCCTTTAATCCCAGCACTCAGGAGGCAGAAGCAGGCAGATCTCTGTGAGTTCAAGGCCAGCCTGGTCTACATAGTGAGTTCCAGGACAGTTGGGGCTACAAGGAGACCCTGTCTCAAAAAGAATAACAACAACAACAACAAAAAAAAAACAACAAAATAAGGTAGCAGACTGAGGATGCAGCTCAGTGGCAGAGTGCTTGCCAAACATGCATGAGACCCTGGGATAGATCCCTAGCACTATATAAACACACACAAATAAAGAAAAATGGCAAAAATAAGGTGGAGAGAAATAGAGGAAGTCACCTGACATCAACCCCAGCCTTCCTATACACAAGCAAGCACACTGAACACACACACACACATAGGTGAGCATACACACGTGCACACACACAAGTGATCACACTTGAATACACATGTGCACACACAGACATATTCCACTAAGTTATAAGAGATTTCAAATGGAAAAGTCATTGCTTATTAGAAGAAAAATAATTCAATGTTTATACCTGCCTCTAATCAAGATTCAAAGTGCCAAGTGTGTAAATTCCAAATAAATACAAGATTTCATCCTCTCAGAGCACTCTCTGTTGTAATTTTAAGAGAATTAAGAGGAAAGTCAATGATAATCCTGAGAGTATGCTGATTATTAGAATAGTAAACAGAACCATTGAACATCTAAATTTGTGTGTTGCTCTAGGTAGAGACAGTTGGTGACAAGTACATGACAGTTAGTGGTTTACCTGAGCCGTGCATCCACCATGCACGGTCCATTTGCCACCTGGCTTTGGACATGATGGAAATTGCTGGCCAAGTTCAAGTAGATGGTGAATCTGTTCAGGTTAGTAAATAAATATTATGGTATTGGTGGTATAACTGGTGGATAAGTAATTCATATTCTTGTTTAGGAAGTCAGTAACGTGTAAGGAATAAAATCTTGACAATAAAGGAAAGATTGCATTAATTCTTTGATAGAAATGGGAAACACATTAGCTTGTTCGGTGTAGTGAAGGTCCTGAGGATAAGATAAAACTCCCCACTACTTCTGTTTTATTATTTCAAACCTTTATAAGTCTCACACAAGTTGCCCTGTTCATAGCTTTTCCATCTTCAATTCAAATATTGTTCAAAAGACAGAACTTTATTTTGGCAGAGAGCTATTTTGTGATGGTATTTAAAATAGTGTGCAATATACTAGTACTTATTTTAGAGAATTTTTATCATTGTATATAATGATTCTCTATTATTCTGTAACATGGAGTAGCCAAAAATGCATGTGCTAATGACCAAGGCAATTGAAGCAAAGTGTTGGTTTCTACAGATAACAATAGGGATCCACACTGGGGAGGTAGTGACTGGCGTCATAGGACAGCGGATGCCTCGGTATTGTCTCTTTGGAAATACTGTCAACCTCACAAGCAGAACAGAAACCACAGGAGAAAAGGGAAAAATAAATGTGTCTGAATACACTTACAGGTAAGTGGAGATGGCATGTTATTTACAGAGAAGTGTATGGGTGATCTGAGTGGTTTGGTTACCTTTAAACACTTGCCACTGCTGCACCTCCCCCTCTGCATTTGGAATTATGTTTTATTTGTTTCCATTTTAAATCAGTCCACATCACCCTTGGAGTTCCTGATATGATTGCTGGCACTAAACCTTGGGTGCCTTTAATTGCAACTGTGGTGTGGTGCACTGCTGTCTCAGTTCTCCGTACAACTGTTGTCTACTTCCCTCTCTACTCTGTCCCCTGGCTTCAGGTGTCTCATGTCTCCAGAAAACTCGGATCCACAGTTCCATTTGGAGCACAGAGGCCCTGTGTCCATGAAGGGCAAAAAAGAACCAATGCAAGTTTGGTTCCTATCCAGAAAAAATACAGGCTCAGAGGTATGGTTAATCAGAGCATCATTTTTATTTCTAAGGCAGGATATACAGTGGGAAGTTCAAACATAACCACCCCAAGTACACTACAGTTGAAAAGGAATTCTTGCTTACAGAGCTTAACTCCAGTAAAATGAGAGAAGTAACTGATGCACCGATGAGCCAGTCAGAACAATTTCTGTGTTGTAGAGGGTGCTTTAGGGTTCCTGGATTTTGTCTTGTAATGAGATGAAAACCAAAGCCTCAAGTTGAGCAGGACTGAAGTTTAGTTCTTTCTCTGTAATCCAGGTCCAGTTCAGATACAGCTGAGGTACTGGTTCCTGGGGGACTCATGAGGCTCTGTCTTCAGCCCCTGGTGTTCTTTCTGAGATTCTAGCAAGTCTGCACAAGGGGCACATTTTTCTTGGAGTTTTATTAAGCAAGAAGCTTAAGATCCTCTCAAAGAGCACAGATCTCCCTGCGGAGTGTTTGTGGATTTTTCAGCAATCCAGACCCTTGTAAGTTTCTTCTGGAGAGATGAGTAATTTCTGATTTTCCAGAATGGAAGCAATTCCTTAGGGAAGCTTTAGCTTCTCACAAGTGCTATGGCTGTGCCCTAGTAAGAACCCTTGGACTTGATAATACACAACCCAGCTGGAGTCCTGCCATACATGCACGACTGCACATCCCAAGTTATGCCCCTCTCCTCTTGTTCACAAGGGGTTATGTTAGAATTATGCATGGTGTTTTGTTCCTTTTTTTTTTCCTTTAATGTATTAACTCTTTAGAGGAAGTGAGATATTTGAACATGTATCTTTACATGTGTGCATACATTTCCTAAAAGTGCTTTTGTAGAGTATAGCAAATCTTAAAGGATACATCATAGATTTCCAACCTTTAAACATTTACCTTCCTTTAGCTGTTTTTACTCTATGTAATTTACTCAGAGGTTGGCATGCTCACGGGTGCCATTTCGATGAACCAAATGCTGTCTACTGTTGGTCTTAATAGTTGGATGCCACTAAGAATAATTTCATCCCAAAGTGGGATGGGAATGATTTATAGAAATTGTAGATATGAATGTAGATTTTACTGTCAGAGATTGGAAAATGTATTGGGGGAATTTTGTAAGCTTTATTATCATTGTAAATCAATGATATCTTTCTTCCACTTTTTTAAGGAAACAAACCAGGATGATAACTGAATCTCAGACTGTAGGACAAAGGAAACTGTCAGTTAGGTTCTGGTGGTTGCCCGATGTGTGCCAAGCCCAGGAGCACTTCTTCCCTGTGGATACTGAGGTCACCTGTCTTTTCCAATGGCCTTCAGCCTCTCCTCTTGATATATCTTGCACTATCTGTTATTTGATGCTAGCTCTGTTTTTGATTATTTTTAAGGTTTTAGTATATTTTTTAAAGTTTGGCTTTGACGTGGATCATTTGAGCTTCGTGTGTCCTAAATTCTACTACAAGCATTACCTAACTGGTGATTAGCAAGTGGTAGGCACCCAATAAGTATTTGTTGAATCTAATAAAATGAAACTGAATAGCATTTGGCCATACGTATGTATATCATGGCTCAGCATATTTGTTTAATGCTCCATGTATATGTATATGCATATGTATATTTTAATGACTATAACATAAAGACAAAGTTTATATCATGTTGGTGTATGTCATTCTAGAAACCATTTTCTAAAGGAGTGAATTCTAAGTTTTAGAAAAAATGCAATTTATTTTCAGACTTCTAAAATAAGAATTAGCATACCATACTAAGGAAAGAGTGACTATTTTGAGGAATGTTAATTTCCTTCTGAAAATAGAGAATACAGTTCTATTGTTAAAAACTTTGGCTGCTCATTTGAATGACATGACAATTACAGCTCCTCTGACGTGCCATCATTTATATCATCACCTTGTACTGAGGTTCAGGGACCACCACGGAAGCAGGGGTGGGGAGCTGAGTTGTTTCACACTGAACTGTTAACATTTACTTGGGCAAGTGCTAGGGGCCCTAACCCAACCAACGGAAGAACAGGCTGGAAACAGGTAGTTGGAATGCTGTTAGAGCCATCACTAGCCCTTTATGCCCAGAAATGAGCTTCCTTTTCTTAGCTTAGAAAAATTTTATCTTATCCAGACATCATGTTCAGAGAAGTCAGTTTAATCTCAGCATACAATGCATTTGCATTCCTATTGGAATAATTGGCCTGTTATCCTTCAAATGTCTGATAATTTATCGATATCTATCTTTATAAAATATAGTGCAACTACTTTTGTGTAAAAATGTTTGTCTTTAAATTTGCTATTTCTATCAGCACATCAATATGAGTATAAATGTTCCATGTTAATGTGTAAAAGAATCTGCAATAAATTATTTTTTCCACTTGTCTCTAGACAGCTTTTATTTTAATAAAACGATATTAACATCATTTTTAAGACATTTCATAATTTTGCTTGTGAGCTTTAAATTCATTTTTTTATTTGTTACTGTTATAATTTCTCTGTGCTGGGGGGCTGAAACCAGACCCTCACATATGCTAGGCAAGTGCTCTAACAGTGAGCTATACCCCTCACATATCCATGTTATGAACTTTTAATTTTTAGTGGTTCCTCTAAGGAATATTCTGCTTTATTGTTTATTTGTCTGAGACAGGATCTCACTCTATAGGCCAGGCTATCTTCAGACCCAAGCAATCCTCCTGCCTTAGCATGTCAAATGCTGCAACTGGATGCGTGTTCCACCATATCTGTCAGGAATATTCCCTAGCACTAACAAACAGGAGAAATATGCAGATAAATATGAAATGACACCAACTGAAAGAACCTACAGTCTTTGTGAGGCGGCTGGCATGCATACAAGTGGTCAATATATTTAATATTCAACATCTGGAAATATGTTTATGATAAAGGCTCCCAAGGAAATAATTGAGAAAAGAAGGTTAAAAAATACAAGAGCTATGTTGAGCTCTTACTAGAATTAATTACATATTTACTGAGGATTTCCTTCTGGCCAATGCTGGCTTAGGTATTTGGGGTGTACTGTAGTTTGTATTCAAATATCTCCCCCAAACCCCTGTGCTAATGGCTTGGTCCTCAGCTTGGTGCTGTTTAAGAGAAAGGCATAATGCCCAGTGTAAGGAAATAGTTTGGGGAGGGAGTGCCCATGAAAAGAATTGTGGGATCCCAGCCCTTCCTCTCACTCCCAACTGATTTCTTGTCTGACTTGAGGTGAGCTGCCACCTTTTCTACTCTGCCATTGCAAAAGTAATGGGCCAAGAGACCATGGACTGAAAATCTCTGAAATTGTGGTTCAGAGTAAAACTCTGCCCTTATTTTCCCAGTACAGTAGCAGAAAGCCAACACAGGGTACACTGATAAGCACAGCATCTCTGCCTTTGAAAACTTTACATGCCAAGTTTTATCTTTTTATTAAAATTTTTTATTGAATTTTTGTGTATTTCATACAGAACATCTCAATCGATCTGAATCGTCTTTATACACCTGTCCCCACTGGCACCCTCCCATAGGCTTCACCCCCAACTGGAATTAATACATTCTATCATTTGTGTTAAGGCCTATTGTGTCAAGTTATTTCTCTGTTATAAGTACACAACTCCCCTAACCCAAATAATAGCTAAATCTTCCTTTAAATTGTATATTTACCATCATTTCCCTCTCCATTCCACACTCCCAAATATCATTCCCACCTGAATTCACTTAATTGCTAGTCATTGTCTATATCCTGTAGCAAAAACAGATTGTGTCTTTAGCCGGCCTGATTAGCTAGCTGCTACCTTTTAACTTAGTGCCTTGCACTGTCTGGAAAGACCCTTTCCATATAATACTAGCAGACTGTTCTCTTCGTTACCTAGCTCAACAGCCTATCATTGGAGAGTGAAACTGCCTAGTCTATTGTCTCGCAGGACTTAAAATGTTTAGCAACTTGTCAATTTATTTCATTGTAAATTTCTTAAATCCAAAATACATCCTTTTCCCCTTGGTATTCCTTGAACCTATCACAAAATAAGCAGTTGACAAATACTTGTTGAATGAAGGGGCGGAGGGAGCAGTCACTTGGGGAGGGGGCAGAGACTAGGTTTGCAGGAAGTTGGAAAATATAATAGAGAAAAATGTGGGCTTTAGATAGGCATTATTAATCTATTATTAAACTGGTTCTTGGAGAAAATTGTGCTGTCATTGGTGTGGGGCTATGTTAATGGGAAAGATCTGGAGCAGGTGGATTAGGGAGTGTTTGTTTGTAATTCAACATGGGCTGCCTTTAAAGTGGTGGCAGGGCAGGAACTGATCCAGGTTCATAACTGAAAGTGTGTAGTAATATATGAGCTAAAGGGGTCCAGAAGGAAAAAAAGATAAATAGAAGACTACTGTTATAGTTGTAAGAGAAAACTGGTCAAGAGAATAAAATATCTGGCCTGGATGAAGACTCAACATTCCAGTATTGCTGTGTCAATCACCCAGCTGAAGGACCGCCCCCAGAACAGTGGGTTCACCTTAAGCCACACTAAAGAGATAGGTGGAATAACTTGAGCATTAATGGGATGGTGAACTTTTCCTACCCGAATCCCACCCACTAAGGCAGTCACATCCCTTCTAGCTGTAGACTTGTAGCTCTATAAGTTGAATTCAGGAAAGCATAACCTCTCCTTTTCTTCTTTCTCTTTTCCAAGCATACTTTCTCTAATACTTTGGGTACCCCAATATTTGGGGGTTCTTTACTCTTTCTTTAAAGCTCCACTCCCTGCCACATGGCTGCTAGCTCACATGGGTCTGACCTCCATTACATGGCATGGTTTCCCCTCTCTCCTCCATTCTTGTCTTCCAGGCAGGTGCTGAGATTTACAGATCACCAGCCCTGGGGGTTTTTCTATTAAACTCTAATAAAATTGTCCTGAAATGTCCATTTGAGTCCATTCTTAAATTCTTTTATTAATGAGACTAAGAACCCTAAGAGGAGGCTTAGGAGACTGTTTTCTCTTGCATCACTACTACTACCTGGTTACTTGGAAGATGATGCTACCACCAAATAGGGTGGAGGATCCTTAGGGGGAAGTGAGTATTTGGGAAAGATAATGAGAATATGAGACATGGATTTAAAGTGCTTGAGGGTACATTTAAGGAAGTAATGACCATTCTTTCAAGGTGACATGATGTGTGTAGAAATAAAGTTGGGCCTACCTAACTTCAGTTGCCAAATAATCTGTTACTACCCTGATAGAGATAAAGTCACCTGACCTTCCTGTGACCTGATCCCTTTATTGCAAAAACTAGTAATAGGAAAGCTAGTCACTAAAATTACTGGCAGATCTACTAAGATATTAATAAATCATAGAATTGGAACTTGGGTTCACCTTTTTGGGAATAGTAGAAACTTGATCCAAGAAATACAAATTCAATCATTGGTAATACATATTGTCAAGGCTAAAGCATAGCACATGTAATGAGAGTTAAGAGGCTCAACAAGCAAAACCCGTGGCTATGTTTGTATCTTTGTTGATACTCAAACAAGCTCAATGAAAATTTTCCCCAAATTAAACTCCCCAAATTAAATGTTTATCAGTTTGAATCCAAAAGATTGCATGAATTGATATAAACACATGCATATATTTCAGAACTAAGTATCTCATTTTGCTTAACACTATGATTGATTCTCCAAATACTGTGTTTTGTTTTCTCTGTCACTGAAAGGGGAAAAATAATTTCTTGCTGACTTTCCCTCCGCGTAGGTTTTCTTTCCCCTTTGTTTCCGTTTTTTACCATCCTTATTACTGGCCTGTGAGCCTCTAGAGGGCAGCAGAGAATGCTGTTTGGACTCAACCATGGAGAGAAGGGATTCACTAAGTTTCTCTGTAAGAAAAGTTCACGATTTGGCTATGGACTAACAGTACTGCTTCTATGCAACCTGAATTATTCCTACTCTTCCATAGATTCAAAGGAATGCCTTGAAAACAGTCATTTATAATCACCATGAATTATTAAATCTATTCCTACATATCTTGTTTAGAAATTCTGGCTAAATATTTCCTGCTGATTCTGTAGTAAGCGGAGTCAGTTTACCAAAACAAGCAGTTAGTGTTGTAAGTAAAAGTGCGGTGCTGCCGTAGCAAAGGTGCGCCTGCCTGGTATGTAAAGCTACAAAATATAAATGTGATGCTGTTTATTTAAAGAGTAATTGTGAAGACTCAATTTACATTTGTATTTTATCCTATTAAAGAGAAGGAATGCAGTGAAAATGAACAAGATGAAGCAGAAGCCCAACAGGTAATAAAGACACTTAAAAGTAATGACAAGGTCAGCTCTGTGGCCTTCACAACTCGATTTATTAGGATCTAGTTTTCTGATCGATTAAAATAAAAAGGGAGGGGGAGCTGGTCAAGATACTGTCTAGAGTTAACCCATGCTCCAAATTTCCGACATTTCTTTGATAAATGCCAGTACCCTCATGCTGTGAACTAGGTCTAGACTGTTTAGGAATAAGATCTAAAGCTGTAATTGCAGTAACTTCTATAGTGCAGGAACATTGAGTAGACAAATCATGGAAAAGTTTAAAACCTACCTCTTAGAAACAAGCATACCTGGTACAGACTCAGGCGTCGCTCCCTGCCCTCTTGTTTGAGACAGGGTCACTTGTTGGCTGGTCTGAGGGCTTCTGCGGCTTCCCCTGTCTCCACTTTCCCAGCTCTCTGTAGAAGCACTGTGATGTGCACTACCACATCTTCTGTGGGTTCTGGGGATTCAAACAAAGGTTGTCATGCTTGTACAGCAAGCACTGAACCTACTGAGCCATCGTCACAGCCCCTGATTGTCCATTTTGTTTGGTAGTGAAACAGTTACCCACCAAGTAAGTTTTGGATCATTAAGGAGAAAAGAGTCAATGAAAGGAAAGCAGTAACATATCCCTTAAAATCCATTAATGCTTTCCCTTATGTGGTTTCTCTCCCTCACATAAATAAACTTCAGTGGAATCACCCATCCCCATAAACATAATACAATCATAAAACTCTGTAGAAACAGTATGCCTCAGCCAGCCTTGTGATTGTGTGGTATGGAGTGTATGGGTACAAATAACAGAGCTGAAATTTCTTCATTTTTATCTCAGTGTGTGCTAAGGCTGCTACGAGTCCTCTATTTCCTGGGCAATGAGAGCTGTGGTGGTTTAAATGAGAAATGCCCCCCATAGGTTCATGTCTTTTGAACACTTGGTCTTGACTTGGTGACAGTACTGTTTGGGAGGTTTAGGAGGTGAAAGTTGCAGGAGGAAACATGTGACTGGGGTGGGCCTCAAGAGAGCATAGCATCATCTGTCCCACTTCCAGTTTCCTCTCTCTACTGCGTCTGCCACTGAAGATGTGAGCTCTCACCTTCTGGCTCCTGCCACCATGTTGTTGGTGGCTGCTATACTGCCCTTCTCTGAGGGACTCTTGTCTCTCTGGAACAATAAGCCCAAATAAACTCTTCTGTCTCTAAGTTACCTTTTCATAGTATTTTATCACAGCATCAGAAAATAACTAATGCACTAGGGCATGAACACATAGTCCATGATGATCCTGTATCCTGGACTGGGAGCTAATGGACTAGGTGGGCACAATCTGAAGAAATGCAAACATGAGGGAATGTAGAGGATGTGAGGTCAGACTCTGACCAGAGACCTGACTGCTCTTTTACCTTTGAAAATTCTCCATGCATACAATTTATCTTGGTGGTATTCATCCCCAGTTCCCTCCCTCTACCTCCAACATACCCCCAACATCCTCACATCTTCATGTCTGATTTGTAACCCACCAAGGAGCTAAGAGCTTTGAGAGCTGCCAAGTGTTTTTCAGAGTTTTTGTGTATAATGACATTCATCTAAAACATCTATTCCTTGATTTTATATCTTCCATTTTAACTATAAGACAGAATTTTAAATCAGAAGACAGACATCATTCCTTGATACATTCTATGACAATTTCTTCTCCAAATAACCATATTTTTAAGTGTGGT
>NW_008356258.1:6924790-6964681 GCF_000622305.1 Nannospalax galili
TCTTGACATATAAATTTTTAAATTAAAAAAATCCCTAGTAGTTAGACTTCAAAATGTACAAAGAAACCAGGGGGAGTGATGGAGCCACAGTTATAAGGATTGATTCTTTACTCCTGTTCTGTGTTCTGTGTGCCTTAGGTGTAAATGTTGCATCGTAGATGTGTTACTTAGGCCTGGGCAATTCATAGACAATGTCTATGTGTGACCAGTTGTGATACTTGGTAATAGTCTTGCTTCAATGAGTGGTGACTGGGATATTTGTCTGTAAATATAAGGATACATATTTTGCACATAGTAAGAAATCACATTAGTGTAAGGATGTGACAGTCTTGGATTTTTCTCTAAGATCTATGGCCACTCCAACCATGTGTATTTGGTTATGTTTATAGTACCTCCCATTGAGTGGGCTTCAAGTCCAATTAGGTAGCTGTTGATTGCCCCCAAGATAAAAATGCCACTACTGCACCAATAACCTATACTGTACTGGCCATTGATGTGATTATTTGGTCTTGGAGCTGGTGTGGGACCATTGATTGATGTTTTCCCTTGCTACCTTCATAGCGCTCTCCAAAGCTCTGAGAGCTGCCTTTAGGGGAAGTAGTTTCAGATCAGTTCCAGCTCTATTGCTCTAAATCCTGTGTCCGAAGTATGTTCTGTCTTCGGCAGTAGAGTCTTACCTTCACGTTTGGGGAGGCCATCAAGGGCTGTGGCAATAGTCTGTGTAATTTTGAGAGTCTCTTGGACCACCCTGGCCAACAATTCACTTAAGGTTTCTCCTGTCTGGTACTGTTTCTTATTATGTGGTCTCTGTTTATACACATGAACTCATGTAGCAATACTGTATGTGCAATTTGTCATTAGGTTGTTGGACTAATGTGATTCACTCTTTTTTTAAAACTAGCTGGGCGTTACTTATCTCTCCTCTCTCTACCTGTCTAACACTTCTGCCATGGTTTCCCTATTTAAAGTGTCTCCAGTTTCTCCACTTCTCCCTTGATAATACCAGTAGGAGACAAGTATTACTAAGGGAGAAATGGATACAATGGGGGTTATTTAAATGGGAGGGAGAGGGGCATTATACAAGAAACCTTAGGGATAGAGGGAGGGAAGGAGATCACGAGAGGTGGGATCATAGGAGAATGGTAAATTGGACCTTTTCATAAGCTGCTAGCTTTAGCAATGTAATGTTACTAGATGACAAAGGTCTTACATTTCCACTTGACAATTCTTTTGCAATTTTTAATGAAGTGCAATTATGAAGCACTAAACGGCATCTATTATCTTTTGACAACGTCAAGGCTCTTTTTATAAAGATCTAGCTTATCATTTAGTTCCCACCCACATGATGTGTCTTTTCATTTGTATTCCTGTTAAAGGTGGTCCCACTGTCAACCCAACCTGCTCTTTCTACGCTTGACAGGAATATTATCAAACCGTGAACAGAAGAAATGTGCAAAGGGAAATGCCAGAACATGTTCACACCTATGTACACATGAGCGATATTCTATTTGACCTATGCTCAATCAGATGTTTCAGAATTACAGCAGTCTTTCAGATTTGGGGGAGAAAGTGGCCTGGTCATGCTCATTACATGGCCTTCTCTGTGAACTTACCAGTATTTGTTCTCTGATTCATCAGCATTTGAGATTCAGATCTCCTTAGCTTAAGCTCATTATCTGTCTTAACACTGAATATGCTTTTAAAGTTTTTCTTCAAAATATAGTATCAACATAATAAAAGTCATACAAGCTCATTTAAAAATGTATTTTCTTTTAAACATGGTTAAGCACCATAACTGATCATTAACCTTCATAGGCATGAGGCAGTTGAGACTGGTGGTGATCAGAGTGCTTCTCCTCCGTATCCCACCTACCAGGCTTTCAGGAAATCCCACACCACAAGGGTGGCAGTTTGGAACAAAGTCAGAGTCAACCATTGTCACTATGTGCTCTGTATGCCCTACATAATTTTAAACAATTTGCAGGCATTTAATTCTTATGGTAATCCATTATATATAAATTGTCATTATCAATTTTATTTTACTTGGAAGTAAGCATGAACTTTGGATGTGCCAAAGTCAATCAGTGAATGAGTGGTAAAACCAATATGTATCCTCAGTGGTTATGCTGGATAGCTTTACTGTGAACTTGACATGCCTATGTTGAGGGAACCTCAATTGGGGAATTTCCTCCATTGGGCCAGTCTGTGGCCATGTCTGTGGGGGGAATTTTCCTGACTGTTGACTTATGTGGGAGGGCCTAGCCCACTGTGGGTCGTGCCACCCCTGGGCCTATGTTGTATAAGAAAGCAGGTAAGTCAGGGGCCAGGGGAACAAGGCAGTAAGCAGCGTTCCTCCATGGCCTGTGCTTCAGCTCCTGCCTCCGGGTTCCTGCCCTGAGTTCCTACCTTGGGCTCCCTGATGAACTGTGACCCTGTAGATGTAAGCCTAATATATTAACCCTTTCCCCACCACGTTGGTATTGGTCAGAGTGTTTTGTCACAGTAGTGAAGAAACAAACTAGGAGAGTGGTAAAACCGGTATGTAACTGGAGGCCAGAGCCTAGAGCCCAGATTCCCACCCAGTAGACCAAAGCCCCCACACATTAGAAAGAGGCTATGGGGGGTATGGTTTTCATGAGAGAGCCTATAGAGTGCAGTAATATAAACAGGAAAAGAAAATAATGGATAGGACAGGTTTAATGTGGTAGGGAATGGGCGGTTAGGGCAGAACAGGAAGTAAGAGGAAGGATAACACTAAAGACCTTTTGAAAGAGTCATATGGAAACCTAATATAGACATAGACAACATGAAAAGAGTTTAAGTGTAGTTAGCCTATAACAGAGGTTTGGTGGACCTAATAGACACCAGATAAAAAGCCCAGTGCCAGAAATGGACTCCCTATTTTGGAGTTTTTCACCAGAGAGATCCCATGGACCCTCAAGAAGTACTGGTTATTTCCATTGCACTTGGTTACCCATCAGAACTTGAGGCTAAGAGCCTATTGATGAAGACACTAAATACTTGAGTCACAGAATAAACAAGGAGAAATCAAGCTTATACTTACCTCTATGCTTCATCTCTCCTGACTGTTTTACAAAGTACTGCAAGGTTCTACGTATGTTACTGGCAGAGAAAGGTAATCATCAACCTTATCCAGCTGTGAATCTTGAGAGCCACAATAGCAACAGGCTTGGAAAATTATGACCACTAGTGTAATAATGGCAAAAATGTTATGGAAGTAACCCATCACCTTCTAATTAGATTTAAAGCCTGCTTCACAAGATGGAGTCCATACCTGATACTGTTATGTCACGAACTGGTGGATAGACAGGTCACAGGCCATAGCAGGGCACCTAATACTCTGATTTTGTAAAAAGACATAGTACTAAACTGACATAACGACTTATTGTTATGTATTAGTGCATCTATCAACTCTCACCAGAGAAGCTTTTTCTTATAGCAGATGGCTATTAACACAGACACCCATAACTGTTCAGCAGGCAGAGAATAAGAGACTGTAGAATGCTTAACCTTAAATGGGATACCTGTAGAGCACCCTCTGCTCCCAAGGCTCTGAAATCATTTCAAAAGATGCAATAAAAAGACTGCAAGAGCCACACGTAATAAATGAATACAAGGAAACTGTTGTCTGGATACCACAGGGAGGTTGCATACATGAAGCCACAGCACTTGTGACATCATGCACACGATCCATGCAAACCCAAGCCAGACAGGAACCCATCATGTATAGGGGAGGTGGGCAGGAAGCCCAACCTTCACTGAGAATATACTGGCAATTGATAATGTTGGGAGAAGAAGTCAGTATTCTTTACTGGTGTGACACCTGGTAGGTTGAACAGACTCCAAGAGATAGACCCGCACCCTAGAGAATTTAGGAACAATAGGCTTTAAAAACAAAAAAAGAGAAATAATAACAGAAAACATCAAGTTGCAGGGGGGGTTTAGTAAGGTAAAGGGGGGGAAGGGAATCTGAATGTGATCAAAATACTTTGTATGAAATTCACAAATCAGAAGCCGGGGGTGGTGGCACACGCCTGTAGTCCCAGCACTTGGGAGGCAGAGGCAGGTGGATATCTGTGAGTTCAAGGTCAGCCTGGTCTACACAGTGAGTTCCAAAACAGCTGGGGCAACAGGGAGACCCTGTCTCAAAAAGACCAAAAAAAAATTAAAAATAAAAGAAAGTCTAAAACAATAACCACAAAAAACAAATCCCTTTACTGAAAGAAATCAGTAAAGTGCCTATCAGGCGTGGCAAATTCATGCTTGATCTAGTCAATCAGGCAAAGATTTTAATGCAAATATGGCAGGTAGTTTTGGCTGAAGTTACCTTTCTGTTTTCCAAAGAGCTAGAGTGTGTTTAGTTCATAGTTCAAGATACAGTTCCATCACAGTGGGGACGTCAAGGTAGCAGGAGCCGGAAGCAGCCTGTCTCCTCACATCTACCATTAGGAAGCACGGAGAGGTGAATGCTTGGCTTCTTGGCTTACTTGTTTTTTCTTTCTTTTCTGAATATCTTTTATTTATTCTTTGACAATTTTGTACATGGATGCAATGCATTTGATCATACACATAGCCATCTCTTTCCACCCCACCACTCCCAACATATCCCTTTCCTTCTTTCTTTCTTTCTTTCTTTCTTTCTTTCTTTCTTTCTTTCTTTCTTTCTTTCTTTCTTTCATTTATTTATTGTAACCAACTGAGTTGAATTAGTGCTGCCTGCTGGGATGTTTACTGATGTCTTTGGCTTGGCTTGGCCTTGTGCAGGCTTTGTGCAAGTGACCACAGCTACAGTGAGTTCATGAGTACAATGACCATGCCATGCCAGCACTCCTGGCATAACATTTCCTGCACTCCTGACATAACTCCGCCATAACATTTCACAGCACTCCTTCCCATTCTCTGGCTCTTACATTTTTTTCCCCATCTCCTTTATGACAACGCTCCCTGAGCCTTGTGGAGGTTGGGGAAGGGTGATAAAAGTGTCTCATTTAGGGCTGAGCACTCAGTAGTAACTTATTCTCAGCATTTTAACCAGATTTATGAGTCTCTGCATTGTTGCTCACTGCAGAATGAGACTTCTCTGGCCAAGGCTTGCAGCACTAGTCTGTGGATATAAATGTAAATATTTACTAGGCAGATTGGCAAGGTGTTCATTTAGCAAAACAACAGTGGGAGGTCTTCCCCTAGGACCTATGACCTCCCAAGCCATGGAGTTTTGACCAGGCACTTTCATGGTATTTGTTTTTACAGTACAAGGCATGGATTCCCTCTTGAGAAGCAGGTAGAAAGAGGTTTGTTATTCCCATAACCTTCATGCACTAGCAGGTCTGAATGGAAGCATTCAGGCTCCAACATTGCTGTATTTTCATCCTCAATGGCTTGCATTGCACCATCTGGTACTATGAAAATTAGCCAGCAAGGAGGAAGTTTTCAGGTCCATTCCAGCTTAATGACTGGCCTAAAAATTATTGATAATAAAGAGTGGGATTTGGAGACCCAGTGAATAAGCAGGGGACATAAATAGGACTAGAGAAGAACATCATGAAAGTAGTGTAGGTCACAAAATAGCCATTACAGGAGTTACACAGGAGAAGCCATATGGTCCACTATCAAAAACGCAATTGATCCTAACACCTTCAGCTTGAGTAGTTAACTCCCACAGTAAATGCTGATGGGCTGCAGTACAAAAATAGCATTACCAATCATACCCTTCCTGCACCTTCCACTACGAGTACAACCTCTCTGGATGTAGTTGGCCCCATCAATGAGATAGTCAGACTAGCATTTTAATCTTTTTGTGTGTGAAATTCCTACCAAATGAATATTTTATTTTTTCTTAATTATAAGGCTTTTGATAAGATTTTCCAGAAGTGACAAAGAAATTTTCCTGATTTCCCATGTTAATTTTGGTTTACGTTCCCATGCTACCCGGTTATGTGAAACCATTGATCTTGCCACTATGTAAGTTTAGTGACTTTTATATTGACCATGAAGAAAGACATCCAGCTGTTGGCCCCAGCAAGAGGCAAGAGCCCACAGTAAGGGCTGAAGACTATCAGTGTACTTCCTTCCTCCAAAATTAATAGAATTAGTTAAGCAAATGAGAGTGATATCTATACAACTTACACAGTATCTGTATTTTCCTCTTGGCAGTTGTATTTTATGCTAAAAATTAATATTTCTTGGAACACCCCCTTCCCTTCACACATGCATGTACATCCATGGCCCATACCAAGTTGTGATTTTAATATGCAAGATATGATAGATGGTACCAGAAGGAAATTGATATGCTGAATGGAAATTATTTTATATAAAAATTATTAAATTCTTAAATTTCTAAACTTTCCTGTCTGTACTTAATCTCAAGGAGTAGGGAGCCAAGTTCCTGCCAAAGAACACCACGTTTGGGAATCTCCTTTGTCTTCTTTCTTCACCTCATCTCTCTGCTTGGCTGTGTGTGTATGTGTGTGTGTGTGTGTGTGTGTGTGTGTGTCTGTCTGTGTGTCTGTCTGTCTGTGTGTCTGTCTGTCTGTGTGTCTATCTGTGTATGTGTGTCTGTGTGTCTGTGTGTGTCTGTGTGTCTGTGTGTGTGTGTGTCTGTCTGTCTGTGTGTCTGTGTCTGTCTGTGTGTGTGTGTCTGTCTGTGTGTGTGTCTGTCTGTCTGTGTGTCTGTGTGTCTGTCTTTCTGTCTGTGTGTGTGTATTTTCCAAGAGAAAAACTGCTGACTTAATCAGGTGCACACTGGATTTGCCTAAGTGTCTGCGTATTGATGTCTAGAGTCTGTTCCAGCTGACCTACCTATCACCTGTCACCATTGTGTGACAATTCCCTTGTCTCCACATTCCTTTTCAACACTTGCAGCTGATGCCTTTCTGGCACCAAACATAATCTCATCAAGAAACTATGTAGCTTTTTTTCAATTTGCTCCTGGAATGTGAATATCTTTCAGAATCATTCAAAATACCCATTTGATCCACTTTTGTGGACCAAAAGGATTTATGGAAACCTCAAATGAATTCCTCTTCTACTCCCTTTGGTTAACCTCTGTTTGAAGATCTGTAGCTAACAGTATTTGCCACCAGGCTCCCTCTGTGCCTCCCTTTAATGTTTTTCTAAGTTCTAATCATCAATTCTGTAGGATTAACTCTTTTCCAAGTATTTAACCTGAGTAGTTCATCTTCTCTGACTTTGGTGTTTACAAGAAACATTGTTAAATTCCCTGTTGAAACTGAATTTTATCTTCTCTTCTTCTAAAAAATAAATGATCTTTTTCACAAGAAAGTTTGTGCTATAACTATAGTTCAGGAGAAAGAGTGATACAGTTTTTCTCCATTGCAAACACAGTCCTTGGGACTCAGCAGGATGAGTGACATAGCTAGAAGGTGGCTTTAAAATGCTCTTAAAAATAGGGGTTGGGGATTTAGATCATAGAGCACTTGCCTAGCAAGTGCAAGGTCCTGGGTTCAGTCCTCAGCTCTGAAAAAAAAATAGAAACTAGGGTAGTGTCTTAGAAAAATGTATTTCTTTAAGCATCCTAGTAGTTATGAACAAAACCATATGTAATTGAATGACTTGCTCTGACTTGCTAGCCTATGGAAATTTAAATGTCATTGTTGACTTTTGTGTGGCTTCATTTATTTACTTGCAGTTCTTTTTGCAGGTATTTAGTGCCAGCATATAAAAAATGATGGACTAGTGAGTTTGTGTAAGCATTGCTAGGGTCTATCATGAGGGTAATAAGTGGAATAATTATGGAAATTATTCAGCAGCTTTGGCAGTACGTGATCTGTCTTCTCTATCTCACACCCCCAATTCCATCTCCATTAAAATCTGGAAAAAAACGGATTGAGTATTGTCATTTTCCAGTCACTTGCATTATTTTCCTCAATAGAATGGTTAATATGTAACTAAGCATCACATGAAAGGGCTCAGAGTGTAAGCGGGACTCTGTTTACCCACTTCACCTTTCCAACATCACAGGCTCTGTAGCAGCTTTACCACATTCTGAATCCAACTCAAGCTGTAAAAATATCTACTCATTTTTCAGCCACAGCTTCTCTATGCTTTCCAGTCATCATCCCTTGTCGGAGACATCTCTAGTTCTGTCCTGCTATTTATCAGTATACACTGAAATGTTACAACAAAATACCAATGTGTACATATCTGATCATTTCTTTAAAAAAGCCTTAAAGGTCTCACAAGGTGATGGGGAAAATAAAATTTTTATACACTATTGTAGATTGTATAAATTGGGACGGTTATGTCAGAGAGCAGTTTTGGAAAGCATAATGAAAGTAGATACACACACATCCCTCAAATTTTCAGCGATTTGACTTTTAGATCGGTACCAAAAGAAATGTGTGCAGAATATTTCAGTGTCTTTGTTATAGAAGAAAATTTGAAGCTGTGTGAATATCCATGAGTAGGAGAAAGCTAAAATGCAGGTCATGGCATATTTATTAATGCAGTTTCACACAACAATTATAATATAACTTCAGCTGTTAGAATAAATGCACTCCAAGCGTGGGAAATTGAGAATTAGGTTTCATAAAAGTAGGCATACATGATTCTATGAATGTAAAAGTCAAAGAAAATAATCCCAAACATAATGATGTTTAGGTTAAAGGAGAGTGAAAACCTATGGTTGTTCATTTCATACTTCTTGAACCTCCTTTTTGGAGGAAATATTTAACAGCCAAGTGAAGATAAAGACTGTATGTATACAATTTTGTTAAGCTCTACAAAAAAAAACTGTGTTTAATTTTCTAGTTGAATCTATTGATTCACTATAGTAGTTTATGTAAATGCTAAGTATTTAGATGGAAAGGATTTAAACTGAAATTAAAGAAAGTGGAAGAGGGACTGGAGAGATGGCTCAGTGATTAAGAACACTGGCTGCTCTTCCAGAGGACCCAGCTTCAATTCCCAGCACCCACTTGGGATCTAACTACAGTCTTTAACTCCAGCTCCAGGGGATCTGATACCTTCTTCTGGCCTCCATGGGCATTGCAAGACAAGAGTGCAGTTACATGCAGTAAAACATTCATACACATAAGATAAACTTAAATTTAAAAATTTAAATAAAAGAAAGAGAAATTTATCAGGGAAGGTGTGCCTTCAAAAATGGTAAAAATTCAGGTGCTTTCATGAAAGGGAAAGATATTCTTGAAAATGAGGAAAGTCGCTGGACTAAAGAGCACACTATCATAGCAAAGCAGCATGGGTAAGTATACTGGGGAAGACGTGAACAGGATGCTGAATAGGTGATGTGATCAGTTTATACGAGAGCATAAGAAAATAAAGCCAATGAAGGATCTGGAATAAGAGAAACTGCATCAGACTGAAAATACTAATGAATTGTATTCCAGCACTGCACCCATGCTGTAAATTGTTGGGCAATGTAAAGTTCCAAGGATGGTTGCAATTCCACGTGTGGAGTCATGGGACAGTGGAGAATGAGAGAAAAGAAGCAACAAGAGAGACTCTAAGCCGGTGACAGTGAAGTCCTTCCATTAAGGCTTGGTCTAGCTCCTGTCCTCACAGGTGTCTTTTGCTTCTTGACTTCTGGGCTGCACTTTCTTTTTAGCACACATATTTCTGCTGTCCAACTCTACACTTTCTAACTACTACTTTTGTTTTTTAGATATTGCCCTCTGTTTCTGCATATAGATAAGTATGCTGGTTGTTCATAACTACCAGCTCACTGGATTTTTATCACTAAACATCAAAGGGGTTGGCACTGAGATTTTGGCCATCAAGTCAATCACATATATCTATTCCAGCAGCTGAGCTGAGAATATCCAGCATGTGTGTCTAATGCCTTCTTCCCCATTCCACTTTGGTATTGTTGCTACAAAATCCATCCAAGTGGAGAAACAGAAATAAAAGTTCTGCATCAGAGATGACTTGACTGCTTAAGTTAAGAAGGTGTATGTGGTGGCACACAATCTTTAATTCCAGTACTCAGGTGACAGGGGCAGGCAGATCTCCATAAGATCTAGGCTAGCCTAGTCTACATAGAGAGTTCCAGGCCAGCTGGGAATACAGGGAGGCCCTGTCTCAAAACCAAACCAAACCAAACCAAACCAAACCAAACCAAAACAGAACACCCAATAAAAAGTCAAAGAAGGTGTTTCCTTTATAACCAGCAAGAAAACAAAAATGTCATTGGATCTGTTGCAATCTTGTCAGATTCCCCTCTCCCATTCCTTTCCTTCCATCTCAAAAGTTTCACCAGTTTAGCATTTTTTGCTCCAATTTTTCACATTACTCTTCTTGTTTTTCTGGTTTTTCAACAGTTAATTCAGACCTTTCTCACATTATTTACATGCCATGTGACTTCTGAAAAAGGTTCTGGTTGTTACATGACCTCTCTCTTCCTGGAGGTTACATGAGATGCTTGATTTTGTTAGGACATCCACAGTTGTTTGATTCAGGGTTGTATCATTTGGGGGTCATTGCTGATAATCATTTCTCAAATCTAGGGTTGCCAATACCCATATATTTCAAAATCCCTTGGGGGATTATTTTTTAACT
Organism: Nannospalax galili; assembly: GCF_000622305.1. Lineage (NCBI taxonomy): Eukaryota > Metazoa > Chordata > Mammalia > Rodentia > Spalacidae > Nannospalax > Nannospalax galili. The sequence continues at coordinate 6,935,348 of NW_008356258.1, forward strand.
ATTTATTTACTTTTTAAAATATGTATGAGCATTATGCCTGCATGTAGGTAAGTGCACCCATTTTGTGCAATGTCCCAGGAGGACAGAAGAAGGTCTCAGTTCCCCTGGAACTGGAGTTATGGACAGTTGTTAGCTGCCATGTGGCTTTTGGGATTTGAACCTGATCTTCTGCAAGAGCACCCAGTGTTCTCAACCAGTGAGCCCTCTCTCCAATTGGGAGGTTATTTTTATATCATGTAGGTAAGAGGTACAACTTTGATTTTCAAAGTACAGATATTTTCATTTCTCACCATCAACCCCCCAAAAGATATCAGTCATACATTTAAATACTGGGGAGCTGTCCGGATCCTGGGCACTGTAATCAAGTGACAGTTAATACTCATTCTGAGTAGTCTTTTCCATTCCAGTATATGTGTGTCATCAGATTATTTCCCTCCTAATTATCTGAGCAAAATACTGACACTGTCAAAGTATCAGAAGCAATTTTCAGATGAAAGGCCCAATGAGTTATTTAGTCATATCTATTATTAGCTAAGTTACAGCTGACAAAAAAATCTGTATGATATTTAGATTATACATTTAGTTAAAAACGAAAAAAAGTAGACTCTGAGTGAATACTCTATCTCCAAGTTTTCATCAAAGACCAGGCATAGTGTGAAACCCATGTTTTACTTCATTAGTAATTTCACTCTGAGCAGAGTGTCAGCAGAACCAAGAGCACTGTATAGAGGGCACTTCCTCCTTTACTACACGTCACACCCTGGTCTAGCTTTTGGTTGCTGTGATTAACCATGACCAAAACCAATTTAGGGGGGAAAGGAAGCCAAGGCAGGAACAAAGGACAGGAACCTGGTCAGGAGCCAAAGCAGAGACCATGAAGGACCACTGCTCACTGGCTTGTTCCCAGGCTCACATTCAGTTACCGTTCCTGCCCTGGGATGGCACTGCAGATAGTTTTCTGGGCCCTTCTACATCAATTAGCGATCAAGAACATGCCCCCACAGACTTGCCCAAAGGCCTATTTGATGGAGGAAATTCCCCAATTGAAGTTCCATCTTCCCAAGTTATGTCAACTTGTTTGTGTCAAGTTCACTGACCAGCACATTATTTCAGTCCATTTTTTCAAGCTTCATATCATGTATGTATATGAAATGTATACCTGGCAATCAGCCTTAGAGTTTTTTTTATTTAAACTCAGGGTAGGCTGACACAGTGACAAAATTTCATCAGCACCTCAGTGCTCAGTTGTTTAAGCTGTATTGATCAGAGGATTGGAAGACTAGTCATTTCTCAGCACATTCTGCATTATCCCTGTCAGCCAATGAACAGTGCTGGAGCATCGGGTTCCTTGGTCAAGACTGAGGAAACTGAGACTTTATTCTAAGACTCTGGATTCTTAGGTAGTTCACTCCTGCATGCCAATCCCACTTAATGTCTCAAAAATTAGGCTTCCCCCCATTTAAGTAGCAGCATATTGGAATACAAATAAGTGAGCATCATAGGAAATAATGCTTTTTATAATGCTAGACTGTGGAGGCTGAGTTTGGCAGGAATGGAGGGTCCAGAGGAGCTGGAAATTAAAAAAGATTCATGGAGCCCTTGGCAAATGAGACATGCTTTAATTTCTTCAGGTGAGAGCACACAAGCCACTGGGCAGATAGCTGCCAGGGAAGAAGCCACATTTGTGTGATTTGCTATAAAATGTCCTTGGGACCAAGGGCACATGCCCCACCAGTTGTCATCGTTTGGTGACTCAGGACTTGATGACCTGGAAATGACCCAAGATGGTCCCTTTGTTTCACTATGTTGATAACAATGTACAAACTTCTGATCCTCTTACACATTTGAATTCTGTAGCTGTGGGCCTGAGAGCCTACAGGATCTGTGAGCTATGGAGTCAGATAGCTGCCCTGGAATTATGAAGATGGGTGGTAAATGACTCAAAGGTGCAAAGGCCTGGTTTATCTGTCAAATTCTTGGGAGTTATCTGGTCTGGTAGGACCAACGCTATAATCAGAGGCTGTAATTGACAAGGTTCCTGCCTACCCTCAACCAATGACTGACAAGCAACTACAGTCTTTGCAGGGCTGTGGAGCATTGAAGAGTATTCAGCCCTACCTGGCCCAGTACTACATCCCTTGTATATGTTGCAAAAAAAAAAAGTAACATGAGATTGGATTGAGGCCCTGCACAGATGCTTAGGACTGTTGGCTAGATCCAACCATTTGAGTTGAATGTGATTACTGATATGAAAGGATTTGGCTGGAACCTATGGCAATGTATAGGGAAGAGGCCAGGACCTATAGGATTTTGGTTGCAAGTGTGAAAGGGGGCTGAGACCCACTACGCCCTTATTAAGAAACAGTGAGCAGCAGTGTATACAGCCTTGCAGGCTGGTGAGTCTATCACTAGGAGAGTCACAGTCCTAGTGAGCATTGCATACCCCATTGCCAGATAGATAAGGTCTTGGTTAGCCACTCCAAAGTTAAGGAGGGGTGGCCCAAATCCCTACTTTGGCTAAGTGGAGAGCTACCTAGAGCACACATATACTCTTACCAGGTAGTCACCTGCCCAGTGTGCATCTACTCAGTGGCCTCTGTGCCCTAGCCCAGAGAAAATTAAATGTATCTCATTTGTTAGTGGCTCCATGAATGTTCTTTAATCTCTCAGACCTCTGTTCTTGGACCCTGAACTCAGTCCCCACATAGACTCAATGGGAAAATTGGAGAGTCATCCAATTTATATTTTGCTCCTGAGCCACCCATTTTATGATATAGGTAAAATAAAATTTATGGAGTTTTTTTTCTATAAATAACTCAAAATTAATTTCAAGATTTTGACTATGTGTTGCAAAAAGGAAAATTATTTTTTGCTTGATTTGGTTTAGGGCAATTGTAAGGTGAGAGGGATTGCAATGGACACAAGAAGCAGGTCCATTTCACAAAGTTCGAGGAACAGTCACAGTAATGTCCATGAAGAAGCCATTCTTCTCAATTCTCAAGAAAATATGACTGTGAAAGTATGTGTGCAATTTAATTACCTTACTGTAGGGGGCCATCAAGTAGAGATGCAAGTTAATCTTTCACCTTGTCTTTCATTATTTAGGATTGACTGATTCTTTTGCATTCCATTTCTCCTTTCCTCATTTCTTTCCAGTACAGGAAATCTCTCCAATGTGTTTATCCTATGTCTTTTGAATGTATGTTCTTTGAAAACCTGTGTACTTGGTCCATTTCTGCATGCTTAATATACATTAAAAGTATTTATTACAATATATTATGTAGTTGCTGTGTTTTTGACTCTTCTACTCTTTTGCAAACTTTTCCTTCTTTAAGGTCCATCAGCATTTTTGTGGCAATATCTTACAGGTGGCATTGTGGAAGACAGGCTTGAGCCTAGGGTGAAAGTCTTACTGACAGCCATACAGCAGGCCCGAGGCAATGGCCTGGCCTCTGGAGACCACAAGGAACACCTTGTGACATTTCCTCCATTTGGCAGCTCATGAGACTGATGCCAAGAGCTCACCACTCCCTAATCACCACCATAGGAATCCAAAATTGCAACACTTAGATATTGCAACATTCAGGGTCACATGGTTTCCAGGAATCCAGGCTCTGTAATCTGAAATCCAGTGTGCTAATGAGGCATCCTACCCGCTATTCTGTGATAGGATGTTAAGCGTTATGCTAATAGGATGCTAAGACTGTTATGCTAATAAGGTATCCTACTTGCTATACCCTGATAGGATGCTAAACTTGTTATGCTAATGAGGTAGCCTACTTGCTGTGCTGTGATTGGACCACCACCCCTATATAAGCTTATACCTTCCTGCAATAAAGCAGACCTGTATCACTGAACCTGGTTTCCTGTGTCTGAATGTGGTTCCGCTGACACAGTCTCCTCACCAGCCCTGGGGTCCTGGACTGGGCAGAAGCGGTGATGACAGGAGGCAGCACAGGGCAAGCAGAAGAGAGGCCTCAGCACCAGTCGAGCAGAAGCGACGCCCGTGAGAACAAAGGAGTGGCACCCAAGAGAACAGAGGAGCGGCTGCCACTGGCGGTGATTGCATGGCATCTCTTAGCTTTCTGGTCTTCCACTGGATGCCTCTGCACTCTGGGCATGGAGATGATGGGTGAGCATGTCACAGCTCAATACAAGAACTTCTCTGGTTACTTACCAGATTGGGAGCCCTGAGTCGTGAAATGTAATAGTTGAACTTGACTGACCAACAGCCTTTCACTGGCCTCATTCTTACAGCATTCGTATTCTCTTATTGTTTGTTAACAAGATTTTGAGATTTTTCAGGACTCATTTTCATGTGGTTAGGAGGAAAATGCAACCCAGCAACGTGTTTGTGTGCCCTACAGATTGAGCCCAGGACTTCATACATGGTAAGCATGAACTCTTCCACTGAACTGCACCCTCAGCCCTGGTGTTAGAGTTCTTTGATTTGACTATTATTTGTTTAATGTGGTAAATAAGGTTTTGAGCAATTTACCATTGAATGAGTCTTCTGAATGGCTGAAAGTAGTCTATTGCCTAATGGGTTATCAGTGGAATGCTTGAATTTCCTTTTTAGATTAAACAACTGCATAGAGGTATGAGGAAAGAAATAACAAAATCAATGCACCCTAATATCCTTCAGATTCAACCTTATTTACAATTACATTTAAGTCTCCACTTGTATAGAAAACACAGATTCCTGGCTGTCAAAAATTCAGTTCCTATAGAATTGTCCAGATGAAAGAAAAAAAGATGTTGCGGCTTAGTGAAAATAAAAATTCTCAGAATATTTATATGGAAAAAATTACATAGTATTTCCAGAACAAAGATTGTCCTGTTTACCCATTGCTCCAGCTTCAATTCTATTGCTGTATAAAATACCTTGACAAAAGGAGCTTAGGGGAAAAAGGGTTTATTTTACTTAAAATTTCAGGTTACAGCCCTTTATTGAGGGGAAGTTAAGGCAGGAACTTAAAACATCACACCTACAGTCCATGGCAGAGGGAATAAATGTGTGGGTCCTTGCTTGTCTGTTTGCCTCATTAGCTCACTTTCTTCACTCTTTGGGGCATCAGGGCCCAGCCTCGGGAATGGTACCACCTGCAGTGGGCTGGGTCAACTAGCAATCAAGACAACCTGTCTTAGATAATTCCACAACTGAGATTCTCTTCTCACATGATGCTACGTCAGCAGGTTGACATTTGAAACTAACCATTAAACTCATATACAGTTCTTTAGGTGGAATCACACACTTAGTTACAAAAAAATGCCTTTTTTCCATTACTCAAACATTTGTAAAAAGCTTATGAAATATCTACCACTTAGTCTATATTGTTTGAAATGCTGAGTTGAAAGCAGAAATAATTTGACAAGGCCTACATATTTCATATGTATGACACAGAGAAAAATGCAGATAAAGAAAGAGATGTTTTTAATGATTTTCATTAAGTTCTCCAAACTACAAAATAAGTCCTACAAATAATAAGACATGGTATATATGTTGGTATTTAACACAAAACCCAACACTTATTCTAACAGAGTGTTAGTATTCTTCTATACTGTCTGAATTGGAGGAGTCCGCTGGATCATTTCAAGTATTTTCAGCAAAAAGAATATGAAGATCCAGTAGAAATTGGTGAATACATATTCAATTATTTCCATAATGGTAATCATGCTAGCTCCACAAAATAGACCCAGCTGACCACCAACATCTGCTGTGATAAAAAGCCATAAAGAAATTAAGTTTTCTCATAAAAATAAAATTAGACATTATACTATAAATTATTTGATTTTAATAAGCTGATCATAACCGATACATGGAAATGCATTAATTGTATTATTTGAAATTTAGTATAAAGTAATAGCAACTAGTAAAATTAACAACAAAATTTATACAAATCATCTCAAATAGGAGAAAAAATTCATTTAACCAAAAAATATTTAAGAATCACTGCATTTTAAAAATATTTTTAAATTTACATTAGCCTTTATTATGGTAACATTTACATAACATAAAATTTACCATTTGTAAGTGTACAGTTATGTGGCACTAAGTGCACTTGTATTTAGGAGACACCCTCCCCAACCATCTCTTAAACTTTTTAACATTTCCTAGAAGAAACTCTTTGAAACATAACTCCCCATCCCCTCCTTCCACAAGACCCTGACAATCACCCTGTTACTTTTTGTCCCTGGAGATTTTATTGCTCTAGCACCTCCTTCTTAATCAGATTAATTTATTGATAATCTTCATCTCACTGCCCAGACTTATCCTTGGGATGCTGCTGTTTGTTAGATGTGCCAAGAGTGGTATCTGTAGGGGCTTTGGAGAATTTGGACATGGACCCTTCTGGCTCTCAGCTGCTGGATTGGACTATAATTGTGCCTGAATCTAATTCACTTTTCTGGCTCCTAATGCTCCTCTAACATGCAATGGAATCCAGGAAATGAGCAGTTAGTTTGTTAAGGACTCCATGATGAAATAGGAAGAGCAGACAGAGTTTGTAAAGTAGCTGCATCATATTGCTTGCTCAGGACCTTTCTTACCCTTCGCTGGGGTGAAGCTCTATGTGGAGGTTGGAGGTTTAGACCCCTTGTAACACCGTACAATAGTGACTTGGTGTCAGGCAGCCTGAAGGGAAAGTAACTGGGAGTGAAACTCTGATGAGGCATCAGTGGCAGCCTTGGCAAAGCCCTGTAGAACCTAGTCACAATCGTTTTCTAAGGAGTATAAATATTTAAATATCTGGTCAGAAACAAGAACAATTCATTCTTCCTCCATTGATTCGCTAACCCTTGAACAGGGAGGAAAGCAGCCTGATTCAAAAACAAAACAAAACAAAACAAAACAAAATGAGAATTGAGGAATAAGTAAATAACACTTACCAAGTAGCTCGGGTACACCTACTGCTTTTTGTTGCTGTGTTATTTTATAGTTTAAATCACTATAATTTATTTCAATGTTCACAAGATTCTCCCTGGGGATAAAAACAGAATTATCATAGCTTATGCCTGTCAGCACTGATTTTAAGTCCCATTTGACAAAAGCAATGTTCATTTTAGATTCAGGAGCTGTTTAATGTTGCATTAGACTCAGTATGTATGCAAAATATTAATTCCAGTTAGCATCATTTGGAAAGCACTCTTGACATGATAATGTTTAAGGAAAATTTAAAAAAATTTTCCACAAACCCAGTAACTTTTCCATTCCCAACTCCTGAGAAACTTGAAAAACATAACTTTAAAGTTTTCATTTAAATTCCATTCTTGTTTTTCTCTTGTCCCTTAGCTAACCCTGAAGACACAGTACTGTTTCCTCTCCAAGGTGAGAATTTTAGAGCTGAGCTTGCAGGCTGTGGTGAGAAGAAATTAAACAACATATGCACAGAACCAGAGTATAATCTGGAGTGCTTAGGAGGCTCAATAAATGCTATTTTCCTTTTGTCAATGATACACTTGAGCAAAGACTTTGATTTCTTACTGTTTTCTAGAAATCTTCATATGTATCTGGGGTGACTAAGCATGGCTTTAAAGCTATGGCACTTATGTATCTAGGGAGCCCTATCCTCTACCTAGGCCTCTACTTAAATTTCAGTAGTATACTTGATTGATTTTGATAATTCAGATTGCTTGTCTAATAATTTATCACTATCCCAATCAAATGCTTGATATTCATCCCATTTTACTATAAAACCTGCCACTCCATAGCCAGTCCAACAAGAAATCCTATTTGTGGAACTACTGTCATCTATATACAGTTCTCCATGGAGTTTTGGGACCCATGGTTATAGGACTTTGCTCTTTGACCTCTGCTCACAAAGGTCTTTACTGCTCACGGACCACACACCTGAAGACAACTCTCTCTCATTCTGGCTTCCCCAGCTGACTTTTCTGCTCCCTCTCCCTTCACGGTATATAGCATCATTTTAAATAACTGATGTACCTGTCCTTCATTTCCACTGTTGTGGAAACATGTGCAGTAAGGCATGGCTTTTTACTTCCATGCACTGAGGCATGTATGTCTCTTGTATCTTAACAGCCAACAGATGATCACTGTATATTTGTCAAAACTGTAACAACTCAAAGATGGAGCCAACAAATGAGTGACTAACAATGAACCTCTCTGTGCTATAAACTGAAGCTGACATCGACTATCACGTGATTTCAGGCAGCAATAATAATTTTCATGAAGAATGGACTGTACTAGCAATGTTTCCTGGAATATCGTGGAACATACAAAAGGATCATAACTTTAAATTGCTGTCCTTATTGTTTACTGTTTGGGGAATCAGTACTCCCTAATGTGCTTAATTCAAAATGCACCATTAATATGTGTACTCATTTTCCATTAGTTTAATGCTGGGTAACAAGAAAGCGTGTTCTATTTAGACAGATCATTGATTAAAGTAGTAATGTTTACAAATAATAAAGCAGTTATCAAAGTGAAAGAAGTAATAAAGTTGTCTTGGAAATTCAGAAATTTTAGTCTTTTAGCCCATCATTGTGCTCTTAATTTGCATGTACATTGATAATATTGTTTAATGTCCCAAGTTCAACATTAATGACCATTTATAATCATTCTCCATTTGCATTTATGAGAGAAGATAAATTCCACTCCTACAAAAAATACGGTGATGATTTTGCAACTTCTCTGTCAGCTGATTGGTCCAGCAATACGAGTCCCTGTTGTGCCTCATGGTGATAAAGGAATGATTCTGTTAAGTCCAAAAACTTTGGCTTATCTTGGGAAAAACATGATTATAAGATAAAATTTGAGTTTTAAAGACAACAAAGGGAATAAAGGAAAAATTATTATTGTTATATTACTAATGTTCAAGAAAATGCTTCCAGGGTCTCAGGGTCTTGCACATGCACATCGCACTAACAGAAATGTTTTGGTTTTGCAAAAAGCAAACAACTTTATACAATTTTTATTTCAGAATTTACCAGCAGAATAATTTAAAACATTCACTTGCATGATTAATGAGCTTTGTCTAAATTCAGTCACACTTGTCCCTTCCCCCCTCACCACCAGTGACTATGTCAGTTAAGCTAAGTTTCCCCTGATCTCTCTAACAGTGTCAGGAGCTGCCAGAAATCTTGGGGTAGACACAGTCTAAGGCTGATTTTAGCCCCAGGAACAATCAAGTAAAGTTGGCTTCATGACTAATGTAGGAAGTTGGTTCTTTTTACATCTTTTTTTTTTCTGGTTTTTGATCCTTTTACTTCTTATTGCTAAGATTTCATGTCTGCTTGCCGACATGTGGCATTTACATTTCCTGATACACAACACTTAATTTCTGTGACTAGAGCAGAAGTCTTGTGACTTCCAGCCAGCACTAGCCATGATCCTGGCAATCCTTGTGTCTAGACACCTTTGCTTAGATGCTTGCATTGACATCCTGGTCATAGTTTCTGCTCCACACAACCATACAAGGTCCTTACCTGTCAATTATGATAGGATTACTCAGAAAAGTATTATTAATAATCTGGTTTAGAAAAAGAACCACACCATCTTGTATAATTACATAAATTGTATTTCTAATTCATAAGTATCATACCAACTCTCCCTAAAAATTAAGTACTTCTGAAATTTGGGAGAACTCTAATAGCTAAATTCACACAAAGTGCTTTTCTAAGTAATATTTATTATAAGGGCATAATACTGCAAGCCAATCAGTTTTTTATATTAAAATATAACAGATTTCTGTATTAACTGTCTAATTGCAACTTCTTTGTGTCTGTCTTTTTAGCTGCTAAGTTTTTGAAATCATATATCAGGAAGCCTGTCTTGTTGAAAATGCTTTTTCAATTTTTTTTATTTGAAAAGAATATTCTATTATTTATGCATTTATATAGAAATACTTTTTAACTCTATTAAAACAAATCTTAATGTAAAACTAAATCAAAACATGATTTTAGTTGGATACTTGGCTATGGAAAGTTCAATGAACTTTAACTCAGTTAATACTTGTTTATATTATTAGATTTAAGTATAAGTACCAACATATTATTATTGTTGTTTCAGGTCCTAGGTTTAAAATGTAAATAAACACAAAGATACTAGCTTCCTGAGCTGTAGGTGAAAACTTACTGATGGTAAAACAGCAGGGAATAACTCCGTGTAAAGCCCTGGCCAGAGTGTGCCCTGGAGTGGGAAGGAAGCTTATTACAGGCCTGGTATGGTGGCACTTTGTGAAATTAATTGTATCAGAACTTCTGATTTACAAACTCTGCTTCTAGAATCTTTTGTGAACATTATTCAATACTTCAAAATAGACCTGTGCTTTTAGAGCACAGTTACTGGTGCTTTACAGGAAACAAGTGAGGCCTTCCTGGTTAGCATTTCTGAGAACAGCAACCCATGCCAAACAAGTAACAATTGTGTCAAAAGTTATCCAGCTCACAGGCTGCATACATGGAGGGTACATTGAAGAATAGTTCATCTTGGGGCTGGAGAGATGACTCAGTGGTTAAGAGCATTGGCTCCTCTTGCAGAAGACACAGGTTCAGCTCCCAGCACCCACATGGTGGTTTACAACCATGGTAACTCCAGTTCCATGGCAGCCAATGCCCTCTTCCAGCTCCAGTGGTGCCTTATATCCATGAAGGCAAAATACTCATGCACATAAAATAAGATAAATAAAATCACAAGAATAGTTCATCTTCAAAAGCAGGGGGTAGGGGGTGGAGTCGCCACTACTTATATTCAATAATTTTGAATGTAAGAATTTTTTCTGTTGTGGAATCAACAATCTACAAAAATACATGATTGTAAGTACAACAATCAGTGGCAGAAATCAAGTGCTTCAAATTTATTTTCATTTGTGTGTGGATTTTCAATATAAACTCAGAGATATACAACAATAATGTGAGTCAAAATGTTTTTGTGAACAAGTCTCAGTAGTTTTGCCTTGTAACGATTATAAACAGGCCTGTTAAGAGTCTTTGGGCAATGGTGGCATTTGGATCTTTTAAAAGTAAGTCCACTCACTATTCTTTTCTGAGTTGACCAACATATAAGTGCACGCTTTTAGTGTTGTTGGGCTTCTGTGCTACTCCTGTAAGTTTGCTACCAAAATACATTAAACTTTAACAAAGGAGAAATGTTAAATTTTCTCCCTCAAAAATAATCCCACTAAAATTTATTTATTAATTTTGACTGATAATTTGCAAGAAGCAACATGGTACATCAGAAAGGAAACTAGGTGGTGACAGAGGAGCTTGAGTCCCTTGTCTCTGTGAAGAGCCCCTGACGAGCAGAGGTAAGTTCTTTGGTAGGGTTTCCTTCCATATGACTAACAGCCTTGGTAGACAGTTAGCTAAAATTTAGTGTGCTTCAAGGTCTCTTGTAAAATGAGATGTTTCCATCTATTATATGGTTATTAGGAGACTCAAAGTATATAGTGTACAGGTACAAGGTTTTCATATTTTAAGCATTAACTGATACTAGCACTAGTATTTTCTCCAGTTGGCAGTGAAGGTGTGACCATAGCAAAAGACTTCAACAAACATTAGTCTGCTCTTTTAAAAGATAAAGAGATTGAAATATTTGATTCTATAAAAACAATATGATCATATCTAATTTTAAATTATTATACTTTTATTCTTAGATTCTTATATTTTTATTATAGCCTAGTGACAATGGTCATTGCTCCTTGATTGACCAGCATTTCATTTCCAGATATTTAGGATGTTCAATAAAGAAAAGTTAAGGGGCTAGAGAGATGCTCAGCAGTTAAGAACACTGATTGTTCTTGCAGAAGACTTGGGTTCGAATTTGAGCACCCACATGGCAGCTAACAACTGTCCATAACTCCAGTTTCAGGGGATCCGACAACCTCTTCTCACCTTCACTGGCATTGCACGGCATGGGTGCACTTACCTATATGCAGGCAATACACACACACACATAAAATAAAAAACAATAAATAAAATATTGTAAAAGAAACATTAATAATGTTGACCATGTATAATTTATGAGGCTAATCGGGTTACCTGATATATTCTTCACTTTGATTCAGTTTATTGGAAAGGAATTTCAATGCTTTCTGACTTGGGAAAGTAGAATAAGAAACAGTGGTCTGGTATTCAGTGTCTTCACACGACACAGGGCAGCTGGAGTTGTGTGTTCCCATTGTACACAGTCCCTTCAACTCAATGTAGTCTGAAAAGGAAACCAGACTAGGGCATTCACAGATTTCACAAAGGGTGCGATGGGCATCTTAAAATTCACAATTTCTCTGTTTAAAAGGATGTGGCTAACTCATCATATACCCATTTTCTAAATAAACAGCGTTTATTGCTGTTACTACAACCAAGAGGACAGAATATAAAACACAGTTGTAATCCTTGATTCATTGAATCGCTAGGGTCAGATCTTTATTAGAAATAAGAAATTCCAGCAAGTCCCTGAATCTATTTTTTGGCAAGATTAACCATGTAGACAGGACAGGATGGAGAATGCCAGTGTAAAATTGTGTCAGCTTGAGAGGAACTCTCAAATAGAATTCTGAAAGCCAGTAGTTTAAACTACACTTATCTTTAATTTGTCTCTGCCTACAATGGTGTGGAATTTGCTGTTGGCTTGGGATCTCTTGTGTCCGTGGACCCAGTAGCTTTTCAGACAGACACTGAGTTTCTCTGTCTTTAGTCTTCCTTGGCACCTTTAGCGCCACCAGACAATCATCTGTTCATCTACACACTCCTGAATACTCAAACACATACATGGGCTCTGATACAGTCATGTAGTCACCTCCTCCCACACTCACACACACACCTCACATTCACATACTCCGGCACTTTCACACACACTGTACTCACACAGGCACTCATACATACCTTGTGATCTTGTTATCCTACAATAATCCACTCAGCACCACAAACATGATTTGATTCCCCATCCTCTCCTTCCAGTTCTCATCAGAAATAGGAAATCAGAAGTTTGATTCTATTGGTTATCAACATGGCTTTTGTATGTATAGTTTGGAAACTTAAGAAAAATATAGATCTCCTTTAGCTGATAGACAAATCTTGAAATATTCTATAATCATTTAAAAGAAAATAACTCTATTCTTCCCATTTTAGAAAATTTTCCACAGTTGATCCTAAGGAATGGTGTAGAAATGATCAGTGTCAGCTTCACACAATATAGAATCATCTGGGAAGTGAATTTTTTTAAATTTATTTTTATTGAATTTTTACTTACTATTTATACACAATATATCAAAGAATTGTAATAATCTTTATGCCTCTGTCCCCACAAGAACACTCTCACAGCCCCCCCCCGACTGGAACCCATATACTCTATTGTCCATATTAAGGCCCACACTGAGAGGGGAATTTTAAAGGGAGATTGTCTAGATCAGGTTAGCTTGTGGGCAGTCTGTGGGAAATTATCTTGATTAATTAATAATTGAGGTGGGAAGACCAGCCCTGTGTGGGTGGGTGAAAGTGGAGAAAGTGAGCTTAGAGCATGAATGCCTGAATTAGGTTGCTTTTCTTTGCTCTTGAATATGGATGTAATGTCACTAGATGCTCCAATTTCCTACCACCTGACTTCCCGGAATCGTGAGCTAAAATAAACCTTTTCTCCCATAGGCAGCTTCTGTCAAGTTATTTTAACACAGCAACAGAAATAAAACTAAGACAATAGGTATACAATAATACCACATTTTAACAAGGCAATCAATGACTTACATCATAAATATGAAGTTGTGCATATGTATCAAGTTATGACAGACTATAACACAATATTAACACTGGAAGGAGATCAATGTAAGTATGTAAGCAAAATACACCTGTTTAAGTTGTCTTCAATAAATAAGGCATGGGTGGGTTCCATGTAATGTGTGTGTGAGTAAATGAAAGGATGATCCTCAAACAAGAGAAGAAGGGGGCTGGTGAGACAGCATAGTCGTAAAGAGTGCTGCTGCTCTTCCAGAGGACCAAGTTCGGTTTCTGGAACCCACATTGGACAGCTTTCAACAGCTGATAACCCCCATTCCAGGGAATCTACCACCCTCTTCTGTCCTCCATGGGCACCTGCACACACACACACACACACACACACACACACACACACACAGGCACACAAACATAAGCATAAACTAACTAATTAAATAAATCTTTAAATCTTTTAAAAATGAGAGTGATAGAGTAACAAACTTTTTCTGATTTTTACATGAATTTTTTTTGCTTCTAGAATATCTGTAGTAAAAAATTAACACTATTTTGATAATAAAAAAGTAACAATTTGCAAACAATAAGAAGATTCAAATGAAACCCTGAACTCTTGGGGCTACGTGGTTTCATGTCACTTATATTTAGAAATGCGTTGCTATTCTTACTGTGTATGGTTGCATACCTAGTGTTAAGGAGCTTCTAAAAATTCTTTTTGTTCCTTTTTTTCTCATTTCTGTCTATCCATAGTATGATATAATGTCTTATTTTATACTAAGTAACATTGATCTAAATATTGAAAATAAAAGAAACAGGGTACTTACCAAGAAAAGGAGAAATACAGTTGAAGTATTTTTGTAGCTTACATTCTATGCCATTTCCTTAAAAACAGTGATTATAACATATAAAAACTTTTCTTAAAATAAAATTTCTTCCATTAGAAAAAACAGTGAACCAATCCTTATCTGACAAGATAATTTTGGGTGGAATTTTGGGGATTGCTTCTTCAAATTGTTACTGGAGTTCACTCTAGTTCTATTTTTATGGTGCTAGCCATTGAACTCAATACTCCACTGACCAACATTGAACTACATACCCAGACCCAAGCCTTTTCTTTTCCTAAAATTAACAATCCAATATGGATAGTAAGAGTCTTTTCTCCATCTTCCCATATTTCCAACCTTCATATAGACATTTATTCTTTAAAAGCTTGCCATGTAAATATGTAGAATCCAGGCAGAGTGAATGCTGAAAACAGTTTTGTTCTTTCTACTTGTCTCCACAATTCTCTGTCTTTAAGTTGGAATTATATTTTTAAATATTTGAAGATTTAAATTTTGAAATGGTTTTCACATTTATCATCTCATTTTATCCCATTCATAATGTTATGATATGGGAATTATTTTGTGGACAAAGAACTAAGCCTCAGAAAGTGGCTTGTTAAAGACCATGCAGTTAGAGTTCTTAGAGCACTCTCTGTACCAAGTATCCTGCTCCCTATGTATAGTATTATGTATTATTGTATCTCATTAATATTAACATATAACACAATAAATATTTACATAAAATATCTTTACATACATGTAATGATAGACTGCCTTTCTATATAAGTACCAATATTTGTTTAGTATCTGCTTTAGATCAGACAGAAAATAAAATCAATTTATAGTTCAACAAATTTTACTCCCAAGACTGATTCTAAAATGCTAGTCTTTGAATTTAACAGGGTATTTGTCTATTGTTATAACACATATGGTTTCTAAGGTTAGCCACAATATTTACTCAATAATCCTCAAAACAACTAAAGGAGAGTGTGCTCTTAGGACTGTGCACAATTTTCAGAATGCTTCAGAGGCTGCTGGAAAGTACTACCTGTGGTCCAAGTTCAAGAGGTTTAAAAGATGTAGAAGGAGACAGAGGAGGAGAGAAAAAGGAAGAGAAGGTAGAGAGGGAAGAGGGAAATAGGAATAATATTAATATTAATAATAATAATAATAGTCTGCTAGTGCATAGCTTCCATTTTCTTCCTATTTCTTAAAGTAACATTTCTACCATTGGGAAAGACAAGAAAGCATTAGAATCAACCCATATGTCAAAAGATAATTTGGAGGATTGCTTCTGAAAATTGTTACTGGGGTTCATTTCATGTGTCTAAGTCCAAGATTCCTTACCCATCAGAAGATCTACTGGGATATTTGAGGGGCTAAAGGATAAAATAATAGTCCTGAAAGCACTTTGGACATCCCAAAGTTGGTATAAAAGCATTGCTTTGCATTTTATACAACACTTTCCCTAGTTTGTGGATCACATTAACTTTTCAGTTTGTGTTTTCTAAGAAATAATACATCTAAAATATTTTAAAACATATTTACCTTTATTTTATCTGTATGAGTGTTTGCCTACATGTAAGTGCACCATGTGCATTCAATGCCCACAGAGTACAGAAGAGGATGTCAGATCCCCTGAGCCTGGAGCTACAGATGGTTGCTAGCTACCATGTAGATTCTGGAAACTGACCTGGGTCCTCTGTAAGAGCAGCCAGTGCTCTAAACTGTTCAGCCATCTTTCTCTGACCCAAAATGATACATTAAAAAAAAATTTTTTTTGAGGCAGTGTCTTCCTGTAGCCCCAGCTGTCCTGGAACTCACTATGTAGACCAGGCTGGCCTTGAACTCATAGAGATCTGCCTGCCTCTCTCTCCCAGGTGCAGGGATTAAAGGTGTGTGCCACCAAGTCTGGCCCAAAATGATACATTTTAAAGATATAAATATTGTACTACATGGATCAATCTAGATTCCTTCCCAATAAGTAAGGCAATGTAATTAGCCATGGCAAATCCAAGGCAAAGCTAACAGTTTTATGAAATGGCATTTTGAACTAGAGACCAGCAAGAAGGAAATGGTGGTGTGAAATCCCTGAGAAATGCTGGACAGATTGTATTGAGTTGTGTGTGGATAGTATTGTTATAAGGAATAGGATAGGGCTAGTTTGTCTGTGAGTCTTTATTGAGGGACGGCGGGATAGAGGGATGGTGGGAGGAGGGAGGGAGGGAGAAAGGGAAGGCAAATGAATTAGAATTAGAGAGGTGGTACAGACAGCCTAACTGGTTCTGCTCTTAATCTAGATTACGTTTCTTTGTAGATATACTATGCAAGGGTGATGGAAGAAATGCCCGTTATTCCTGTAGACTTTATCTATATATTACATGCCAAGCACTTATCCACTCATCTTTATAAGAAGTGTATAACGTAGAACACGATTCTACCCACTTACAGGAAGTCACAAGTTTAGACCCCTGTGTAGCATCACAGAGTTGAGACAGCATGAAGCTCAGACCCAACTTTCAGCTCCCTGCTTCTGGAAATGTCTCAAACTGTATGTAAAAGAGGCTTGAGATTTTCATGTCATAGACACAAATACTTACTCAACAGTGAAATCTAGTACTGTGTATACATAATCTTATTTTTATTTCAAATTACAAAATTCTTGATGTTCAATTTTAGGTATTTAAGAGCATCTAATCTTAACCTTCTAAATAAGAACTGAAGACCCAGCCTCATAACAAATTTTTTTTTTCCCAGAAATCTCTGTGATGCTTCCATGGTTTCAAATGTATCAATTAAGGTAATACTTGGCCAGTGTATCGTTTCCCAGCATAGATCTTTCATCAGGAATGGGAAACAATTTAATGGCATTGATTTCTTGTCTTTCAAATTAGGTAAAAGATTGGAGAGCTTTGAGTACCTGGAAGAAGAAAAGGCAAACACCCACACTGCTTTTCTATGTGCCGCGCTTTGCACTCCTTCAGACAACCGTAAGTGCTGTAGCTGCTGAAGCTCTGCAACTTGATGTTTGGATTGCATTCTCCCCACGGGTACTCCTGGTGGACTGTCTTAAGATTGAAGAAACACAGAGGCAGGAACCTGACCTGTCCATCCATCCATTTTCCCCTAGAGGATGCTCTACTCTTTTACTTTTGTCTCAGAGTTCTTCGATTATTTTCAGATGACTAAATCCACCCACTTTGCCCACCCTGTTAGCCTAAAAGTCCCTGAAGTGAACTCTAGTAGTGGTCTTTTAAGATTTGTCCTAAACGCTAATCAAAAGAATCAGGTAGGCCAACCATTCTAAAACTTAACTCGCATAAAAATTATGTAAATGTTAAGATCCTATCAATCAGGCAGAACACCAACCAATATGACAAACATCAATCCTTTACTGAGCAACTATTATTTGCCGTGAGGTAAGTCCTTTCTTTATGTTACCTCAGCTAAACTAAAAAACTCTGAAAGGGAAATGCTCTCTATCCACTGTCCAAAAGTACAGGGAGGAGATGTGAACTCAGAAACTTAATCAAGGTCACACTGGACTGGAAGACTGTTAAGTGGAACCTGCCAGGTTAGTTTGTTCCAGTGGCTGGCACTCCTCTGGCTCTCATTTTATTGTTTCCATGGTTTCCCTTAGGAGATACTCAGTTCATCTGCTTACTTCATGATCCTATTCCCAATGAGACTGGAGATTACCTTGCATTTAGTAGGCTTCCTCACATTCCCTTGGGTAGCATAGATGAATGAACGGATTTTTACTATGGATGTGCCTCCACATAAACAAAAAGAATCTAGGGCTGGGGAGATGGCTCAGCGGTTAAGAACCTGGTTGTTCTTCCAGAAGACTCAGGATCGAATCCCAGCACCAATATAGCAGCTAACAACTGTCCGTAACTCCAGTTCCAGGGGACCCAACAGTCTTTTCTGTCCTCCGTGGGCATTGCATGACATGGGTGCACTTACTTGCATTCAGGTAATACACACATATTTATAAAATGAAAATAATAACAATAAAATGTTAAAAAAGCAAAAGAATCTGAAATGAAACTTTGCTATTTCCAGCCATTGTTTAAAGGCATAATAGAAAAGTTTCTAGTGAAAAATGTTATTTGTGTATTTAATGCACTCACTATTTAGCTAAGTCCCTCCAAATCCATGTCTCTGAGTTCTTACCTTCAGCTGGCGGATTGTCACCCGTGCATGCATTCCCACTGGCGAAGACAAACCCAAGCCATCAAACTGTGGCTCCTTCTTTGGAGAGTGGATAACAAAAATGATTCCGGAATCCATGAACCCAAGGGCGGGGTTATCGGTAAACTCCTCCTGTAGCAAATACCACACTGCCTCAAACATCTCTACCTGAGTTCAGGGTTGGGGTTTATCACCTCACCTGGGTATCAGTCAAGATATCTAAAACCTCTAGTGATATAGTAATTTTGGTCTATAAGGAGAAGGGTGGGCATGAACATATACTGACTGGAGTGAGTGGGTCAACAATTATCTTTGATAAACATGGTGTAACTCAGAGTTCTATTTCTGATGGACTTGCTAAAATCTTCAAAACATTTAAGAGATTAGTTTAGAGAAATATTTAGGTATCATTTACTTATGGAACATTACATTAAGCTTGTAGGTTTTAATCACATTATAAAATATTTTGGAAATATCACTTTAAAATATTCTTAATTAATAATTAAACTAGCCACAAGGATATTATGTCACTGACTGAAAATGTTAGCTCAATATTTGCTGAGTGCAATGCTGCCTTTGGACATAAATAAAACTATCTTGAATGGGATACAGGAGGACGTTATGAAGAAGAAATTCTTTAGAAGCAGCCAGGGCCTCCCTCATGTGAATGGGGGATGTGGTAATTTGGTGTGATTCCAGATGAAGTTGGCTTCTCATCTCTGTCATTTTTTGTTTGACTTTGGACATCTAGAAATCACAAAATCGTAATTTATAAGCCCATGGTAGTGGAGTACCGCCTGTCTAAATGCTTACTAGTAGAAATACTTGTAGCAGTAGCAGTGGCAAAACAAAACAGAACTAACCTATGGTAGGAAGTATATGCTAGGTACCCTTGAAGCTAGCAGCACTAGTACATCTCTTAGAAGTTGGAACACCAGTCACCCAGGTCCAAACACAACTTCTGACACCAGTTCCAAACAAAAACCAAATAAAAACAAGTCCATGAGAAACAAGGCTTAAACGAAGTCCATTTCTGAGCCATTCTTTCCATAGTGGTTTCTTTTCATTCTCCTTCCAGATGTAAATTCTATGACTCGTTGCATGTATGCACGGAATTCTTTTTGAAAAATATATAACCCTGTTTAGATGAAAATCCTTCTAAAATCATGTCTTAAACTTGCAGTCGTCTTGAACTAGCTATAAGCAATGCACCCTAGAAATTTCTGCTCTTATTCTGTTGCATGAACAATTCCAGGAATTGTGATGATGGAAATGACTAGAATGGTAAACTTTGTCCAGGTTATGCCTCAAACTCACTTTTTCTTTCTGAATCTCTAAGATAATTATATAAAATTCATGGGGCATTAGAGAAAACTCAGAAAATTTGAAATAATACCTAACTGACAGAAGATACTTGACAGGGCAAATGTTCTTATAAAAAACTTAAACCTATGTTTCTTCTTGTTCTTTTTGAACCCAGTCTAGAATGAGAAAAATTCAATACCTGATTAACATTGAAGAGCAAGTTTAAGCCTCTTCCAGAGACACTGATCTTATGCTTTCCTTGGATATTTTCACCATGATTGAAAGTAAAGCAATTTCCATATTCAGTGAAGATGTGTTTAAAATCCTCCATGAAATCCAAGGGATCCAATGCCCTCTGACCTCCGAGGGTACCTGCATACATGTGCACATATATACACTCAAACACACACACACACATAATAAATAAATAAATAAATAAATAAATAAATAATAAAATCTTCCATGAAAATGAATAAAAGAAAACACAATCAGGTGGGTATTTTCAGTCTGTCCAAAATTTAAATTGCACTAACATTTTTTAAACTTGCAGTGTTTAAATAAGGATGCCTATGATCAGAAGGATTTAATAGTCTAGTGATTTTTTGCATGTGTTCAATAACAGTTTACACTTGTATAATAGGCATTCTTGACAATTGGCATGTTGTTTCTAAAATAAGACATTTTCATATATAATTAAGCATATTTTTATAACAATTAAAAATAACTTGCAGTCCAAGGTATTAGGGCAAGCATGGGTTAGAAACAAGACATGAGGAAGAAAAGGAGAGCTTTAGGCCTGGCCCATGAGCACTGCACTAAAGGGACAAGGATTCCAGCCCGGAAGTCCACCACCTCAACACTCGGTTCTCCACCTATCTCTTTTGCATCATTTCAGGTGAACCTACTTTCTGAGGGGCGATCCTGTGGCCAGGTGATTCAGCCGACAAAACTAAGAAGGCTCTACCCAAACCAAAGATTCTTATTCTCTTGACCAGTTTTCTCTTAAGGGGATTCTTTTCCAACTGTAAAATTACTGGAGAAATTGGGGTTCTCTCATTGGTCCTTATTCTTATTAATAAAAAGGAAAACAAATGAACTTGTTTGAGTTTTTACTAATGATTATGGAATATGTTTTTAGTGTATCATGAACAGCTTCAACCTGTTTCATTTGAGAGGGCATCCCTCTACCCTGCTCCCCTTTGAACTCTTCCTCCAACTGACTCCAACCTACACAGAGGCCCACGTGTGATCTAAGCTGGGCTGGTCTTAATTCCCCACTTTCTTGCCTCAGCAACTAGTTCAAGAACAGATGATTGTCACATGAGATTATCACATGACCTCTGAAGTGCTAACCTATGATGGTGAGAGACATGTTTGCAGCCACAGTTTTGTCTCTGTCTGGAGAACACACACCAGTTAAAAGCAGGCAAAGTTACAAGGCAGAAAGAAAGAAAGACAAAATCAAAGAAGGTATCAGGACCCATTGGTGCAGTATTTTCTGAACTCACTTCCTCTTTTAAGTTATACAGTTAACTAAACCAATTCACATCTTTGACATTCCAGCTTATAAGAATTGGGTTTCTGCAGTGCATAAGCATTAATGAAAACTTTCCTAGCGGTGAGTTTAAGCATTAATAAATACAAAGCAAGAAAGAAGAACTCTGTGTTACTAGTTTAGAGCATCTCTGACGGGTGTCTTCATCCCTGGCAACTATCTCTCAGGTGTTTCTTTTGTCTACCGTGTGCCTCCTTTGAGGCTGACAACTAAGGAATTATATCCTGGCTCCATGAACTTGTACAGTTTACTTAGAATCACCTAGTAGTACAGGATACAGAATTGGTGATCTAGGAAATGTGGGATCAAATTACTTAAAAATAAATATATGAATAGATTGCAGGCATTTGGTACTTTGAAAAAATATTTTGTGTATTACTTTTATTTTATGTGCGTGAGTGTATTGCCTGAATGTGTGCAAGTGCACCTTTGTTGTGCAATGCCCATGGAGGTCAGAAGACGGTGTCAGTTTCCCTGGAACTGAAGTTACAGGTGGTTGTTAGCCACCATCTGGGTGCTGGGAATTGAATCCAGGTCCTCTGCAAGAGCAGTTGGTGATCTTAACTGCTGAACCATCTCTCCAGCCCCCATACTTTATCTTAAGCATAGATTACTTGCATGCGTAGTAGGAACATAATTTTGTATGTCATATGTGAAAATATAACATGTCACATTTTACATGTATACCATAAATTCTCAGCTGAATGCAAGAATACTCCTATTTTCTGTGGACTCTCATAAAATAGAAATGGAGTGATAGCTGTGATTGAGGGCAGAAATGCTTTCTTGAAATAGGTGGTTGAAGGATAGGGAAAAATTATAATACTCTATTTTGTTGAGCTGTTTTACTTTTGGAAAACCCATGCTGCAAAAAAGGCCTGTAAAACTTCTGTTCTATGTCTTTTAAAAAATATTTATTATTATTTTTTGAAAGGCATATGAGAACTTAAGTGTATGGGAATATTTTCTGCATGTAGGGAGGTATATCCATGTTGTGCAGTGCCCACGGATATCAGAAGTGGCATGGAGTCAGAAGATGGTGTCAGATTCCCCGGAACAACTGGGGTTATGACGATTGTTAGCCACCATGTGGGTGCTGGCAACCAAACTCCGGTCTTCTGCAAGATCAGCGAGTGCCCTTAACCACTGAACCATCTGATTTCTTCATTTTTGTGAGTGTGTGTATGTGTGTGTGTATGTGTGTGTATGCATGCAGAATATATGTTCGTGTGCAAGATCAGAGAACAATTCTGAGTATTCTGATCAGTCACATCCTACCTCATTCCTTTGTAGAGGTGCGTAGGTGACCAGCAAGCCCCAATGATCCTTTTGTGCTGGAGTTACAGGCAAGTGCATAGCAACACCCAGCTTTGTCCAGAAAAAGGTACTGGGATCAAATTCAAGTCTTTGTATATGCACAGCAAGCACTCTTACCCTCTGAGAAATCTCTCCAGGCCTTTATCTAACTTCTTAAAAGAAATTTGTCTCATGTGTATTCTACATCTCTTAATTTTATAAAGCAGGAATTGTCAGAACTAATGAAATATAATATGAGTACAGCTAGATTGATTTCTTAAGAGAAAGCTCTATTTTGGTATGAAATAGTACAAAAAATAGACCTAGTATCTTGATATTTTGAGAAATATCAAATTATTACCTTTGGGCCACATGGTATCCCAAAAAACTCACAGTTCAACAGAGTGGTGTTGTTAAGATAAAACCCATTGCTCTTGACAAAGTCTGTAATGCTGAAGTTTTTGTGGCTTGTGACAAAATCAAAAGCCTCTGGTGAGGCAGTGGTGTTGGCACTGAATTCCTGGAGGCGGAGGACTTTGGAGACTATATCCCACAGGAAGAAAATGATGCCAAATTTGGCTACAGCATCTGTTTGGAATCTATTAGTAGGAATAAAGGGATTGATTAGAATGATAAAAATTACAATTTTCCAAAGTCAGAGATGAATTATGGCTTTTTATCTTTGACTACCTCCCTCATACATGTGATATTTAGGTAAAACTGGCTTTCTAAAAGCTCGATGACACCTTGTACAATTTGTCTTGAATTTGTACAGGTATTTCTGTTTACCTATACTGTTTCCCACACTTACTCTGGATGAATTCTGATGTATCTTTAAGATTTAATTATTGCCTTATATCACGATGCACCCTTATAATCCCAGTACTCAGTAGGCTACAGTAAGAAGATCAGGAGTTTGTCACCAGTCTGAGTGACATATTGAGATCATGTCAAAATACCAGGGACTGGAGATATATTTCCTGGTAAACTGCTGTGTATCATGTATCAGGCTCTGAGTTCCACCCTTAGCACTACAAGACAAAAGAAATGAAAAAATAAAGAGATAAAAGATTATTCTCAATTCTTCCTTCTTTCCTTCAAAAAAGTTAGGTATGTATTTTAAGTCAGATTCCTTGAGCTCCAACCCCAGTTCTGCCCTGGTCATAGCTTTGTTCTGAGTTTGCTTAGCTAAGCTGGGATGATATTTCTGAGCAATCCCATCCTCGAGTTCATTTGTGATGCTGTGAATTTCATGGTAGGGAAGGAGCCTGATCATATTACAGTTGACTTGATGTATGTTGGTGTGCACTGGTTGCAACAGTGCAGTTGACAGACCAGCCATTCTTTAGCTCCTTTAGCTTCTAATCTGGATAAGGTAAGAAAGCACAGCCTGATGAAGAGGTCACCATTTCTGTAGGTCACTTGTTCCTACAAGGGAAGAGGGACTGAGAGAGAAGCATACATTTTTTGTCTTCTATTTGTTTTCCTTTTGATTGACCCCCCCACTTACTTCAAGGCCAGCATCAAAACCATGAGAAGCATATGACAAGAGATTGTTTAGCCAGATTTTATGCCTGAATAAGACTGAGCCTTTATAATAAATCCCTTATTGTGTGTCCCCAAGGGTGGTTCACATTTTTTATTGAGTCCTATTTAGTATAGCTATTTAATGGAAGAACTCAGCAAATTTCCTCATCCCCGTATCATTTACTTTCCTCATTTGTAAATTTGGTATGTTTCACTGTAGATACCTAGACATGTTTTGAATTAATTGTTTTCCAAAAAAACACTTAGAGTTCTTGGAATATATCAAGGGTTAGACAAACATTCATAAGATTAATGTCTCATTGTCATCAAGGGGTTTTCTAGACAACGAACGCAGAATCAATCTGTTTAACATAACCACAGTATTATTTTGTAATTCCCTTATTTTGCTAGGCAATTTATGCCTTGTATTATGTATAGATTTGTATTTGCATGCTTGCATTGTTTTCAAAATGTGAGTCACACTTTCAGAGTTTGGGTACTATAAATGTTAACGCTGAGGAGCCTTTCTTCTTTCACTTGACTGATAGCATAGAATGGAATGTGTGATCCATCCACTCTTGGTAGCTTTCAGCATCATACAGCACGTGACTTGTGTTCCATTCCTCTCTCCTTACACTCTAGATTTTTCATTGTTTTCCTCGTAAAACTATTGAATTCACATTATATACCATACAAAAGATGGAAATTAGGTAAATAGTATTGGAGTAGGATATGAACCCATTTGTGTAGTGATTAAGCAGCTTGAGCATATCTGTCTCCTCAAACATTTGTCATTTTTTAAAGATAAAAATATTCAAATTCCTTTCCTCCAGCTTTTTGAAATGCCCAGCACATTCTTATTATCTATACCCACACTTCCGTATGTCAGAACTTATTCCTAATCATAACATAACTATAATACTAGTCATCCCTTCTCCCCCTCCCTTCCTTTCACTCTCCCCAGCCTCTGGCAACCACAATTCTATTCACAAGTTCTATGAGACCAACATTTACTTTTTTAGATTCCATTGGTCAGCGATGTTAGGCAGTATATGCCTTTCTGGGCACGGGTTATTTCATTTAACATAATGATCTCCAGCACTGTCCATGTTATGCCAAATGAAATGATTTCATTTTTTTGTTAAGTATAAGTATTTCACTGTGAACATATACATCTTTGCTATCCATTCGTCAACTGATGCGTTTTTATGTTGTTTCTATTTCTTGGCCACTGAACAGTGCTCTAATTATCATGGGCATGTACATGTCTCTTTTGCATATTGATTTCCTTTTGTTTGTAGAAGTACCCAAGAGTGGGGTTTCTGGATCATGTAGAAGTTTTGTTTTTAACTTATTGAGGAAGCTCCCATTTTCCACATGGCTGTAATAATTTATACTCCCTGAATATCATGTGGAGGTCACCCTTTCTCTACATCTTCACAAATGTTTGTTATTATTTGGCTTTTTGGTAATAGTCATTCTGAATTGGAGGGATTAGCTTGTGGCTCTACTCTAGATTTTATTTTCAATTTCCTTTGTAACTTTGATTTTTTTCTTTCTAGCAAAAACCATATTCAGTCTTCTCCCGCTGAACGTAGGACAAAAACCCTGAGCCATTATTATGTGACATTGTATAGCATTTCAGAGGTTGACACCTGTTTCCACATTCAGCATCTAACATGCTCTGACATCTCACTTAATCAGTTCTCATCCTCACATGCCCAGCCCAGATCCCAACCCTGCTAACAGCCTCCATTGGCTTTCCTCCTCTGACACTCTCTTGATTCTTGGTTACTGTGATAATCTTAACTACAGGATATCTAACAGCCTCACGTCTCCCCTAGAAAAAAAGTATTTCTGGTGATTGTTTTAAGAGTTAGTGACTTAGGGGCTGGAGAGATGGCACAGCAGTTAAGAGCACTGGCTGTTCTTGAGGAAGACCTGGGTTTGAATCCCAGCACTCACATGGCAGCTAACAACTGGCTGTAACTCCAGTTCCAGGGGATCCAACAGCTTCTTTTGTCCTCTGCGGGCTTTTCACGACATGGGTGCACTTATTTACATGCAGGCAATACACACATACACATTAAAAAAAAATTTAGTGACTTATTTTAGCAATAGATTTTGGTAAAAGACACTGTTAACATCACATTGATGGTTAGCTTGCAACTTTGAAATCCTCCAAAAAATAAGAGTCAACACCTCTCCCATATGGCTAACTGGACTTTTTTCAAAATGAATATGACAAAAATAAAATAATTATCCATTCCATAGGTGGTATAACTACCATATAAAAATTAAGATTTTCTTCATCCTAAAATACTTTTTTTTAATTCTTTTTTTTAATGTATATGAGTGTATTGCCTGCATATGTATAAGTGCATCCACGTTGTGCAATGCCCACAGAGGTCAGAAAAGGGCATAAGATCCCTGGAACTGGAGTTATAAATGGTTGTTAGCTGCAGTGTGGGTACTGGGAATTGAACCTGGGTCCTCTGCAAGAGCAGTCAGTGCTCTTAACCCCTGAGCCGTCTCTCTAGCTCCTCAAAATATTCTTTTAAATAATTTTTGCTATATTAATGATGGTTGAGACTGTGAAGATCATTTTGGTAAATCGGTTGAATTTAATAAATAAGGCCTAACAATATTAGAAACAAGGAAATGATGTTTTTATTATAGGTAATATTCAACATAAAACTAAAAATTTTGGCACTGTGTCTATTTTCAACTTTGATAAACCTGAAAAACAACTAGTTTTCCATAGGGCTAGGGGTTCAGCTCAAGTGTACACTAACTAACCATCAATAAATTTTAGAAAGAAAATGCAATTTACTATTAATTACTGCAAAAAATATTAATTATCTTAAAACTACAGTAATTTTAAAACATCGTGCTACGTTTTTCTTCATTTTCTATCATTTCTTTTCACTGTTAGCATTTTTCACACAATGGGAGTGTGTAGGCCATCACTGTTTCTTGTTTTACTATGTGGCTCTCAGTGAAAAGGGTTTTATCAGGTAGGTCAGAATAGGGTCAGGACTGTGATATCCTACTGTAGCCTCCATATATACCACATAGACTCGTAGTGCTTGTAATAAAATTTAACCTCTTCTTAGTAATCCTAAATCCCTTGGCAATGTTTCCTCCAAACTGTTATCAATTTCCTGATGATAAGATAGACAGAGAGTGTCTGAACTGGGATCCTCAACAGAACTCGTCTAGCTCCTAACTTAATAGCAATGAGTGAAGGGACCCGTAAGGATAAGTCAGCTGGTAGTCACACTGGACTTCCTCACATGTAACCAGTTAGTTTTCCTTGCTGCATTTAATAATTTTTTCTTTCTTTTGGCTTCAACATTTCCACTATGTCCTGCTAGTTGTTAATCTCTTTGCATTTATCATACTTCAATTTATCAAAATTTTTGGCTATGCAGATTAATGCTTTTCTGTGATTTTTTAAGTGTTATGCCATTATTTGTTGTATATACAATTTGTTTCTTTCTCTCTTCCTTCTGGTAATACCAAATCAGCTGAGGCTATAGGGAGACCCTGTCTCAAAAAGACAAAAAATTATTAATTTTAATTATGTGTATGCATGGATGTCTGTGTAGGGGTACGGGCACATGAGTGTAGGTACCCTAAGGGGCCAGAGGAGGGTGTTGGGTCCCCTGGAGTCTTCAGTGGTCATGCATAATGTTGCTTCTTATGTTCTTCATGCTCTCTTACTTTTCATTTGTTTTCTCTCTGTCCTTCAGGTATAGGCATCCTAGCCACAGACTTCAAGTTTGCTAATTCTTTCTTCAGGTAGTTCAAATCTAACGTTGCACACCCTAGTAGGTCTACTAAATTTTTAGGTTCAATTATTACACATTTCAGCTGCAGAATATCCATTTGCTTACTTTTTGTGATTTTTATTTCTTTCTTGGTTTTATTTACCTGTGGAGAGATTGTCATGATGTTTTTCTTTGCTTCTTTAAGTGTGACTTTATGTAGATTTTTTCCAAGCATATTTATAATGGCGGTTTTGATGCCTTTGTCAATTCTGATGCTATTGTCATGCAGTCTATATACTGTGTATGACTAACAATTTCCCACCCCCTTGTAACTTTCCTAATCACTACTAAATATTGGATTTTTATATGATAGCAAATATGGATACTAATTATGTTATTTTCTCAGAGCTCCAATAAAATTACTACAACAATGGTGGCTTTTTAAAATTACATACATATTTTCTTTTATATTTCAGTAAGTAAAAGCCTGAACTAAGGTCAGCATGTTGGCAGGGTCATACTGTTCCTGAAGGCTCTGGAGAAGAATTATTGCTTCCTTTTTCCAGGTCTTATGGCTTCAAACACTCCTAGGTTGTCCTCTCTGATCCTTATAAGGACATCAATCCTTGGATTTAGACATTACAGTTATGCAGTTTAAGATCATGATAATGTATCTAGTTACATTTGCAAATAAATTAATTGATAGATGCTGGGAGAGGGAGAGTCAGTTTTCCCACTGTTGTAATGCCAGGTAGGTTGAACAGACTCCAACGGCAATCAGCACCCAAGAGCACTTGGGAAACATAGACTAGACTTAATAGGCCTTAAAAACACAAATAATAGTAGAGGACATGAGAGTGCAGGGAGGTTAGTAGGTGGTGGTGGAAAGAGGGGAGGGGGTCTGAGTATGATCAAATCAATACTAGTATATGAAAAAATAGTGTGAGACAATAAACATTAAAAGATTTTGTGTGTGCATGAGAGAGGGAGAGGAGGGAGAGAGAGTTGGATTATCTTTACTTTTTGAGACTTTGATACATAGCTTGAAATTTTGAACTACTAATGGTCTCAGAGACCTGTTGTAACATGTACAATACATTGAGCACTTGTTCTAGAATTAACTCAGAATTAAAAGAAAAGACTATATTATCTTATCAGATATAATGGGAAAACATGT
>NW_008356258.1:6964713-6990491 GCF_000622305.1 Nannospalax galili
TATATATAAATTAATTAAAGTTAAGAGGATGAAGTGATCTGTCCATGGTCAAGTGGTTGATAAGCAGTGGGTCTTAAAGAGCTGCTATCCTTTCCAGGAAAAATTTCTGTATGTGATCTTTCAAGTTTCATTATAGACAAATTCAGGGCTTTGCTTGTGAAGCCCCATGGGAGGAAGGTGCCCTCCTCACTGCAGATCTGATACCGTCTGTGCACTGTAGTGTTCTGAAGTAGACTGAAGTTCAGGGTTTGAGAGTAGCAACAAAGAACCCAGTCAAGTGTCAGGCTCTTTATAGCTCAGGATCCATGCTTTTGATTTCCAGCTAACCCTGCCTCTACTTAGTTAAATATTCCATCATATGTACAACAAAGCAGTGCATATCTCTGTGTGTTTGCACAGTATTTCCCTTTTCCAGTCCTTTCCATCTCCTCCTCAGACTCTTTAGTTATCTTTAATACCGAGACTTCTCCAGTGAGGTGACATGGACCCCCTGAAACATTACTGGATATTACCAATACTCTTAGTTTCTCTCCAGAACTTGGTGGTTAAGACCCTATTGGGGAAGACACCACATTCTTGTGTCATTTAAATAACGTGGAGAAATTAAGCTGGTACTGACCTTCAAGCTTCCGCCCTACTGGCTAGCTTTCAAAGTGCTGGAAGGTATTACCAAAGGAGAAAAATAATCATTAATCTTATTCCGCTGTGAACCCTGTGAACTGCAATAACAGCCAGCCTGGCAAGATATGCCCACTGGTACAATAGTGGCACAGACCTCATGGGAGTAATCATACACTTTCCGATAGGATTTAAGGTCAGATCCATAATGTGAAATCCATAGCTGGCATTGTTATCACAGTCAAGAATTTGTGACTAGACAGGTCTTAGACCCGAGGGGACAACCTCTTGCTGTTATTATATAAATACAGAGTATTGAAGGAACAACAATGACTCATTGTTAGACGCATAGATTAGTGTATTTCACAACCCGCTTTAGAGAAGCTTCTTTTTGCAAAAGATGACAAGTAACACAGAGAACCACAACTGGTAAAGATGCAGAGAATAAGAAACCATGCAATGTTCAGTCCTAAGTATCTGTGCCATACACACACCTTCCTGAGGTTCAGGGATTATTTCAGAATGATTGTAAGAGCTGTAAGTGTTGGAAGACTATAAGGAAACAGTGTTTTCCAGACAGCAGGGCAGTTGTACATCAATTGCGACAGCATGCACATAAAAGCACAAGCTCAAGTCAGACAAAATCCTGCATGGAGGGAACAGGTGGACACAATGTCCCTCCTGTAGGTGAGGATCTATGAGTGATTGATAACTGCTGGAAGAGGGAGAGGAAGAAGGAGAAGGGAAAGGAGGGGGAGGGGACTAATGTCCCTCCCCTAGGTGAGGAGCTATAAGGCAATTGATAGCTGCTGGGAGAGGGGGAGGGGGAGGAGGAGGGAGAGAAGGAGGGGAACGGAGGGAGAGAGGGAGAAACAGTTTTCTTTAAGAGTGTGGCATCTGGTGGGTTGACCATGCTCCAGTGGATCACCCCACACCCAAAACTATCTGGATAACACAAATTGGACTCACTGGGTCTAAAAGAAATAAAAAGAGGATGCAAAGTTGAATAGACATGGGAGGAGTTGAAGAAGGGGTGAATATGATCAAAATACATATTACCAGGCAAGGTAGTACACACCTTTAATTCCAACACTCTGGAGGCAGAGGCAGGCATATCTCTTTGGAACCTAGGTCAGCCTGGTCTACATAGTAAGAGAGTTTCAGGCTGGGGGGGCTATAGGGGACACCCAGTCTAAAAGAAAGAGAGGGAGAGAGAGAGAGAGAGAGAGAGAGAGGAGGAAGGGAGGGAGGAAGGGAGGGAGGGAGGGAGGGAGGGAAAGGAGGAAAGAAGGAAGGAAAGAAAAAGACATTTTATGAATTTCTCAAGGAACTAATAAAATGCTTTTTAAAAAGAAAAAAATGCTCAAACTTCCAGGGTGTTCCATATAGAGATTCCTGCTGTGTTCTCTGATTTTTCATAGCTTGGGTGTATACTTATACTGGGCCAATTACTGTATTCCATTGGGATTCTCTCTCTCTCTCTCTCTCTCTCTCTCTCTCTCTCTCTCTCTCTCTCTTAAAGATAAGGAATTCATATTTGTACGTCCACTTAACCATAGTTTGGTACTGACCTAGTGTATTATAGCATAAGGAAGGGGAAAAAAATTATATCAAGCAAAATTTAGCGAATTTCTTTAGTTCAAAAAATTTGTACTTTTAAGTTTGTATATGTTAAAAACTGCATGAAAGCACTTTATGTCGATCATCCAAATACATTTATACTAGAATTAATTATTTTACGTATTTTTTATTTTTATTTTATGTGTATGTGTTGCCTGCATATAGGTAAGTACACCCAGGTCGTGCAATGCCCAAAGAGGACAGAAGAGGCTGTTGGATCCCTTGGAACTGGAGTTACGGACAGTTGTTAGTTGCCATGTGGGTGCTGGGATTCGAACCCCAGTCTTCTGCAAGAAAAGCCAGCGTTCTTAACTGCTGAGCCATCTCTCCAGTCCCAATTTTTTTGGTTGATGTTGTTGAGGCAGGATGTCCCTGTATCCCCAGCTGACCTGGAATTCCCTGTGTAGGCCTGGCTGGTCTCAGTCTCACAGAGATCTGCCTGCCCCTGCTTCCTGAGTGCTGAGATTAAAGGCATGCACCACCACATTCAGGTTTAGAATTGATTTCTTTTTAAAAATTACTCATAGAAGCTGGAGAGATGGCTCATGGGTTGAGGGCACTCATTACCCTTCCAGAAGACCCAGATTCCATTCCCAGTACTCACAGTCACATGGTACCAGGAATTACTACATCAGTAACTCCTGTTCCTGGAGATTTTTCTATGCCCTCTTCTGGTCTCTATAGGCATTGCATGCATGTGGCACACTTCCATTCATGGAGATAAAAGTCATACAAATAAATAAATTAATTAATTAATTAATTTTAAAGGGACTAGAAAGATGGCTCAGTGATTAAGAGCTCTTGCAGAGGACCCAGGTTTGGTTCCCAGCACCCACATGGCAGCTGACAATCATTCATCACTCTGATCTGATACCCTCTTCTGGACTCCTCAAGCATTGCATGTCATGAATTCACTTACATACACATAGGCAAAACACACACACATAAAACAATTTTTAATACAAAAATTAAGTAATCAGTATAAAACTCAACTTTTACCTGTTGACATTACAAAATGTCACAGCAGGGAACTCGATTTTCTCCACATACTGAACCTCTATAGATGTTGTAGTTGGCCATGTGAAGTAGTTGAGCAAGCGGCTATAGATTTGCCACACAAGGAGTGAGACAGAACCCAGAACTACAGACAACCAGATCACTTTGCGAGCTTTGTTCTTGTTCTGGGCAATATTGTATACCCCATGCAAGGAAGTGGAGATGGCAAAGTCATGATCAAACTTCTTTCGGTCAGTTGGAGATGGTAGCCGTTTCTTTGAAAGGTGAATCTTGATCTTTTCTAAGAGTCCTATGCCCATAAAATAGACCAAAAATGGTTATGAGTTATAAACCTTAAAGCCATCTATAAAAAAGTTTAACACACAAAGTACTAGACAGGTTATGCTCTTTATGTGCAATTCATAAAGGCCTAGGGGTCACCTTGCTTTACATGATTTTCTTAGAATCCATTGAGAATCTGCTAAAAGCCTTCTGAAGCATGGCTACTGTTAGGGAAAAGGAA
Source organism: Nannospalax galili (assembly GCF_000622305.1). Classification (NCBI taxonomy): domain Eukaryota; kingdom Metazoa; phylum Chordata; class Mammalia; order Rodentia; family Spalacidae; genus Nannospalax; species Nannospalax galili. The sequence continues at coordinate 6,968,471 of NW_008356258.1, forward strand.
ATCCTGACATCACATGGGTATCTTGTCACATCCAGCTTCAAATTCAACTCACTTTGAATAAATTGCTTATGACAGCTCAGAATTTTAAGAAATAAGACTAATTTTTAAATTACTTTTTCTCCCTAAAGAACCACAAAGTTCTTTACATGTGATGGATAAATTAAGCTTATTTTGAGTGTTGTAAGTGAAATCACAAGCAATCATCTCATCAGTTAGTCTTTGTCTTACTGTCTTATGATTTAACTTTTGCTCTGTGACATCCATGCTTTGGACGCAGCTCTTTTACTCCTCTACTGGTCAGTCTGAATGCTTAAAATTCAATGTTGTGGTCAGGTAAGTATCTATTTCCTGCATGTTTAGAAAATGATTTCATCCTTTTGAGACTGTCAACAATCAAGTAAATAAAGATTATTAATATTAGTTGGTAGAAACGAGAGAAAGCTTCACTAAAATATATTCGATAACATGTAAAGTAACCATCCAGGTTTTTCCTTTGCATTCCATTGTTTTCATTTGGCGATAGAAGATGCACAACGTCTGTTCCGAGTTAAGAGATGAGATGCATCTGCAGCTGGAGGCTACAGCTTCTGGTCCAGGTCTCCTCCCGTAGTCCAGGCAACTTCAGCCAAATTTTTGATCCTTATTCTGCCTCTTCTATTAACTGACAGCAATAGCATCTGCCTCATGACTTTTCATATTAAATAATGCGTTATCTGGAAAGGGCTCATCACATTACACAGACTATGAGAAGTACTCAACAGTTTTAGATATTTATATTTTCTATTGATTCAGTGTAGTGAGATAGTAAATGGTTAAATATTCAAGTGATTGAGAAACCATTTGAAGTTCTCATTTAGAGAGTTGATCTTCCTAAAACAAGGGACTCTAGATAGACTGACTAGACTCAGCAGGTGAACTTGCAGTGGGTAATGGCTGGGGGCACTGATAACAGAGTGGGCAGTAACAGGGATGACAGAGTATATGGGCTCGAGTGGGTGGGGGGAAGCTATGGGAGGGTGCCATTTGGCATGGGGGTATAAAGATGATTAAGATTGTTTGGGATGTTCTGTATGAAATACAAAAAAAATTTTTTAAATAGATTAAATAAAAGAAAGAAATGAGTCATTGGACCACTGTGATACATTGGACCATCAGTGGATGAAAGCATTTGCTGTTGTATACCTGATGAACCTGAGTTCTATCCCTGGATCATGCATAAAGGTGAAAGGAGAGAGCTAACTCTATAAAACCTATCTTCTGGCTTCTAGACATGGGCAGTGGTACAACTGTGACCCCCCATACACACACTATACACACACAAAATAATAAATACAAATCTTAAAAAGAAATGAGTTTTCAATAGTCTTATAAATGCTTACAATAAATGTATTTAACTTTCTAGTCTTCTGCTTCAAGTCAATAAATACTTTTGTAAACAATCCAATATTAATTTACTTCCAAAAATCTTCAAATTCTACTTATCATTTCAACAGTATTTAATACCTTGATAATCTCCAAATAATAAGTTTTTTTCCAATTTGAGATATATAATGATATGTAAATTGTGTTTATCAACATTTCTTAAACGTCTTCATTTCATGTAAAGTATTTGGACACTTAAATTATATTACACTTTTAAAGATACTATTATGTAGCAATGTTTATATTAATACCATTTGCTTGATACATATGTTATCAATAAGTAACAAATAAAGTATCTGGTAAAGTTGCAGGGCAAAATCAGAAGCATAGAAATATTATAATTATTAATTATGAGGATAAATTTAATTAGGATCTTTTTTATTACTTAGTCATTACTTAGAAACACTTGGGAAGAATTTATGCCAATAAAATCAGCTCAGTCTCTAGGCACCTTTTGCCTTTCCTGTTGAGGGGATCAGGGCTATTAATGGGAAGAGTAAGCTTGTAACCAGTAACTACTAGGCACAGTAGAGCTGTGATACCACCTGAGAAACAGGTTCCAGACTTACCTTTAGGAACCAGCTCCGTTACTAAAGACCTACTCATTGGCAATTAGGTTAGCCTGACTGAAGCATTTTCTGCTACTTGCTAGAAATATCATAGTCTTTTTAATGAATATTTTGGATGAACAGTGAAGGTGAAGGTGATCTCTGCCTTCCAGAAAGACCAGAACTGAGAAGAAGGGTCCACTGTCCACATGGCAGACTCTTCACTTTCCTCACAGAGGTGCGTTACATGTAGTTATGGAAAGGAGCCTGGTGTAGAATGTTGATCACCATAGAAACACTTTCAGAACACTGAGCAAGTTTTGTTAAAAGTAAGATCTGTTTGTAGATATAAACAAATAAGCAACAAGAACAACAAAATAGATTCTAACATAATAATAGTAATATTTTCAAATTACTTTTGAGTTCTTCAAGTTACTCTTTTGATTATTAAAATCATATTATTCATTTTTAAAGTCATATTAAATATTTTGCAGATAATACTAGGACTCAGATATCCAAATGGATTAAATATACACCCCCCCTCCACTTATTTGTCTTAAGGAATGAACGTTGTCACTGTTCTGAGGATTTTCCTATTCACTTACCTTTCTTAGCATGGACTTTTGCTTTCTCGAACTGATCCATTTTTGCTGTCAGTGAGCCCAAGTCCTCAGGGTGCATCCAGTTTTCATCAGTAACAATATTCATTTTGTGGCCTTTATATAAAATACAGCAGTTGAGGTTGTAAAATGTGAGGGTAATTTAAATATTTATGTTGCTATGTTGAGCCTCATAAAGCACTTACTCCGCAAAGCAAAAACATTGATAGAACCAGCTATGGGCATTTGCAGACTGACAAGAGGCCACCAGAGAGGGGAAAACAGAAAGCGCCATTGGGAAACCACCTTCTCAAACAAAGAATCCTTGACAAGAAGCTGTGGTTTTACAGTGGTCTCTGACCACACTGGTCGATGCTATGGTGTCCCACACAGGGAAGTCGCCTCAGATGTTATCTCGACCTTTCTCGTTATAGAACCTTGATTCAAAATTAAGTTGGAATGATTTTTTGTGTGAAAAATAACTTTTTCTTGAATATTCTTTCATAATAGCAGATGGAGCTGTGTGTAATAGCAACAGTAGCCAGTGGAAATAGGAAATCATCAGAAAATATTAGCAAAGAAGAAATGATTTCTGAAATAGTACAAATTTGATAAAACACGAGGGCCAGTTTTTTTTTATTAATTCTTTTGAGAAATTATCATTTATTTGACTAATAAACGGGAATATGGATTAGCACGTATAAATGCTGCCATCTGTTGACCAAGAACAGAAATTACATGTCGTTCTATTAGAGCCCATTAGAGTTGCCATGGTGATATTTCATCATCAGCTAACCATTAAGACAGTTACCTACATTTTGCATATATTTAGAAATTTGAAAACTAACAGTAGTACGAGTTGAAACTAGGCTTATATGGACGTAAGCTAAGAAACTTCAGAGGATGTTAAGGGCAGAGACTTGGGGGTCAGTCTCCATTCACTGCAGGGAGGAGCAGGACAAATTTCATAATACGAATACCTCAGCGAAATCTCTCTTCTGTAGGGTTGACTTGCAGTTTGGGATACAGTCTCAGAATTCAGGTCCTCCTGAGAGCAAGTATTGATTCTGTCTTCCTTCATGGCTTATCATTGGCCCTTCGTTCTTCCCTTCTTTCCACAAGTCCTTGCAGAGCCCTTCCAATGTATACAGTTACATAATCCCGTGCCAAGTAGACCCGGCTGTCAGTTGCCCACTGTTTGAACTGCTAAAGGAAAAGTCTTGTTCTTTTGAGCGAGACTGGTCACAAGGGTTAGTCCACACAGGACAGGGGAATCCGGGAGTAATGAAGACAAGAGGAAGACGGGGTCCTCCGTGGAAGGAAAAGTCTGGGCCAAAAAGCAACAGAAAAACAGACCAAAAGCCCCCAAGTCACACTTGATCTGCTTCCTAACCTAAGGGAGGTGGCTGGCAGGCGTGCACGTGTGCTTAACTTCCCTGCTATTCACGTTCCTTTCACTTCCTCATTTCCGGGACACGACTTTTTGATATTTTCAGCTCTCCATTTCTTGACTATACCTATTGATAACAAATAAAAGAAAGCTGAATAATTTTATTCAGATTTCTTTACGCATCTGTTCCTCTCTCCCAAGAGGCTATGAACCAACAGCATGTGCCCTTCGTCACACTCATAGGAAAACCTCCCGTTCTCCTGTACTGTAAAGTGGGTTTCCCAGTGCTCTTTCCTTTGCTCCCTTTTGAGTTTTGATTTCATCAATGACTCACTGTCACCCCTCCTTTTCTACTGACTGTAGTAATCTTGAATTTCAACTTCTCTGTACAGTAAGGATTGCCTCTCCACTGCCCTCGATGTTTTGTTTGAAATCAGAACTCAGGATCCCCATCACAAGCACACCTTGTTCTTCTGATGACTTGGCTTCGTTGACTTTCTGAGAAGATATATAGACAACCTCACATTTCCTTCTCCTTTCCCTGCTCTTGACAGCTGTTTTGAATACAGGTGTGTGACAGGATAGATTCTGAAGTCCTTCGTGCCCTGTCCTCATCCTCTTCCTTACATACAAACACAAAGTAAGGACTTCCTTAGTCAACCTAGTCTAGTGGGAACTGTGAGAGCTTTCAGTATCATCAGCTTCCACTTTTGAACTGGCAGCTTCAACAGCAAAAGGTGACTTATTAACACTGACAAATGAAAAAGACTAACTGAAAAAAGGTGAAGAGACAACAAACATCAAACCTTTCATCTGACCTTTCACTTGGATTCTGGGGACAAGCACTATTTGGAATCAATATGTACTGTCTAGAGGAGTATATTTATCCTGGCCCACTATTTGCTATAAAGACACAAATGTGTGTTAGTTATTGAAGACATCCTTTGGCTACTACTTTTCAGTTTGGTTTCGAATTAAAATTTTGCATTTTATTTTCTCTTTGGGCATTGCATGCCCAATGCTAAGTGGTATTTTTATTATTTTTATTATTTTTAGATTTGGATCAGATATACTTTTATTTTACTTAAAATATTTTTTTACTTAATAATTTTGGAAAGTAAAACCAAAGTAAACCTTGAAAGGGTCAAGTTCTACTATAGGCTCTAAGTGTTGGTTAGTATTTTTGTCACAGTATTATTTTTTTATGTTACATAAAAGACACTCTTCAGTTTAAATGGTCAATTTATTTTCCTCTAAAAGTTTGAATTTCATGTTAGTAACAAATAATCTGTTAGTTGCATGTTTAATATTTATGGTAATTGCTCTGCTTGAAGTAACATATTGAATTTTTCTATATTTGGGAATTTGACATACATATGTAATGTGTTCTAATCAGATCTATCCCTACTCCCTTCCCTCACTCCCAACTTCCCCCATATCTTCTTCACCACATTCCCCTCTCAATTTGTGTATTCTTTTTTAAACCCACTGAGCCTATAGAGTGCTGCGAGTATACAGATGTGTATGAGGCCACCTACTGGAGCATGGGTATCCTTTTGGGGGTGGTATCCCTGAAGGAAATTAATATTCCCTTCCCCAGCAGCCATCAATTACTAATAATGCTTCAACTAGGAGTGACACTTCTTGAGCCATTCCCTCATTCATGCTGGGATTTTGGTTGGCTTGATCTTGTGCGGGTCTTGTGCAAAGAGTTCAGGCTAAACTGTCTCAGAGAAATGTACACACCACCCGCATCCCTCCAGGGCTCTTTCTCTATAGCTCTAATTCATACAAACCACATGGTGTCCCCTTTCCAACTCATCAAACATATGACTCGGAGGTCCCCACACAAAACTGGTTGGTATAAAGATTCCACTATAGCAGTACCTGTGCATCAGGCCACAGCATGGAGCTTCCCCTAAGTCTGCTTACTTTTTAAAAATTCTTCCAAAAAGCCTATCCTCTCCTTTTCTCCTTTATATCTCTCCTCTGGTCAAGCTTTCCCTAATTCTCTGGGCCACCCCAATATTTTAGGTTTCTTTTTCTCTAGAGCTCCCTTCCCCTCCACATCATGGGGCTGTTAGTCCACCACATTATCTGACCTCCATGCTGGCTTTAAACCTGCATGGCTTGATGGTTTTTCCCTTCTCCCTCATTCTTCTACTTAGTGTAGCTGTTTGCCTGCCCTGAGGATTTTTCTTTAAATGATAATAGAATTGTCCTAAAGCTTCCATTAAAAACAAATGAATGACTCCATTATATATTGCTTCTCACATTTTGGAGTCTGCAAGCATCTATTGTGTTCCTTTGATGCTTTATCTGTGAAAATGAAAAGGAAGAGAAACTTGATCCAAGCCCAACCATGTTGTGATGACTTGTGATGAACTCCGAGAGAGAGAGAGAGAGAGAGAGAGAGAGAGAGAGAGAGAGAAAGAGATATCTTCCCACCAAAAAGAACAAACCAGATAAACACAGAACCTAAATGAGTTTCAAGACAAGTGAAAAAACAGGACACAAAACACTATTGCACAGAATAGTTACTAAAAAAAAAAAAAAAAGTGCCATGTGCTGAGCCATTTGTTGCAAAGGAGATTTGAATCTCAGAGCTGAGCACTGATCAAGATTGCGCTAACGCACCTTGTTTCCGCTCCCCTTATCTGCCCAAAGTCCAGACACACTCAAGGAAGAATTCCTTCTAGTCCCTTTTCTGACGTTTCATGAATAAAATTCATACCACAGAAAGGTACATGGAGGAATGTCAACCCATCCAGAAAGACGTTGCCTTGTCAACTCACCTGGAGAGACATCGCCATGTGCCATTCTTCTGTATTTCAGATGTTGTCTCTGCTGTCAGCCAACAGGATTTGGTCCTTGCCATTGTCTCTGCTCTAAATCCACTGTGATTATCTAAAATATCATTTTTCAGTCCCTGAATTCCCTTTTCTGACCCTCCTTTATAGAATGGGGGTATGCAAGCCTTTGGACTTGGTTTGGTTAGTGGGTGGTGATGCTTGATGATTGTCTAGTCTATGCTTCCTTTGGCATGTTAATTAATTTGTATGCCTTTTTTTGGGGGGGTCCTTTTGAGACAGGGGCTCCCTGTAGCCCCAGCTGTCCTGGAACTCACTACATAGACCAAGCTGGCCTTGAACTCACAAAGATCCTTCTGTCTCTGCCTCCCGAGTGCTGGGATTAAAGGCATGTGCCACCATGCCCTTTTATCCCAGAAAATTCTACAATGAGGACCTATGTATACTCTTTACTTCCTTTCAAACTTCCCCACATTTGCTTTGTCTTCACTTCTGAAGGCAAAATCTTTTCTTGTTTAAGAATCAGGACATTCTCCTGAATAAATAGAATATAAGGATCCTATTAAGGAAACTTAGCCTTTGTATAACATTATTATTTGATATGCAGTCCATGTTCAAATATCCTATGCTCTTCCGAATTATAATTTTATGGTATGTAATTTCTCCAATCCAGGATCCAATCAAGGATCATAGATTGCAGTTTTTATGAGTGCGTAGTAATATTGATCCAGAATAGATCCATCTGTAGTCATTAATTTATGGGGCCTTTCTGTTTGTTTGTTTGTTTGTTTGTTTGTTTGGATTTTTGAGACAGGGTCTCTCTGTAGCCCCCAGTAGGCCTGGCCTCAATCTCACAGAGAACCACCTTCCCTCCCAAGTGCTGGGATTAAAGGAGTGCACCACCCCCTGAGCTGTTTTGTGTTGTTTTATTTACTTCTCATTTCATTCTATTGTCAAAGAATCCCTGACAGATGATTTGTAGAACACTTCTCAATACAGAGTTGTTTATTCTCCTCTTTGTGGGTAGGTTCAGGTCAAATATTTGTGGTAGGAGCCAGACAAATGATACTTCATTCTTCACAGTGCATCATGTTGAGAAGCCTCCGGTTCTCCTATACTTGGTGACTGACTGTGAGTTCATCTCTTGGATGGGAATCTGCCAAATCTCTCCTTTGTAAATGTATCTTTTCTCTTTCATAATTAATATGTAAATTGCATAGGCAGCTATTTTTAAAATAATATTTTATTAACTCTGAGGATTTCATAGAATATATTTTGATTTTCCCTCTTTTCCTCTCAAACTTATCCCCCTCTCCAAACCCACCCCCAATCTTATGTCTTTTTTTAAAGTCCACTGAAAAAAGAATATCTTGTTCCAAATATTTTCATATAATGGCTTAGTAAAAATAAACAAACATTGTTGGAGAGAATTATTACTTTGGTGTTTACAAAATGATTTGATTACTATCACTCTTTCTAAATTTATTTTTTGCGATGTTTTTATAGTGAAAAGATTGTAAAGATTTATTCTCTGTTTTTACTGATTAAAAAGTTAAATGTATTTATAAATTCATGGATTATTTTATAATTTTATTCCTTACAATTTATTGTGATGATTATTAAATAAGAAATCAATTAGTAATTTTCCTGGAGAAATTAATTAAAATGTTTGTTATGCATGCTGCTATGTAGTTTTTCATAATTATCCATTAAAAGTAAGGAACTAGAAGAAAAACATATTTTGAGAATTCAAATTTTTAATGCTTTAGATGTCAGTGAATTGATTTAAAGCATCACAAAATTTTAGTGTGTAGAAGACAGGTTAAGATCATCTCAGCTCTCAATTACTCAAGTGTTTATAAAGAGATAGGTAAGACAATGTATAGACATACTAAATTCTGGATGTTCCTTTAAATAACTCAGCAATTTATCCATGTTTTGTATATATGTTTCATACTTTTCTATTAGACATGTTATAAAGCAAACTTCTGAACGTTTTGAGTCCTAACAAAGGTGAATTTCATCCATTTTTTCTTTACTCTTGTGCATGACTATAGCTAATAAGTTGCTAAACTTGTTGCCAGAACAAAATTCTGAATCTTATTTGCATGTACCTATTGAAGAAAATGCTTATCCTCAGATCTTTAAATATGAGAAGCAGCTCTTTTTTGCAATACAAAGGGTAGGAAAATATTGTGTATCTGTGTTCATCATTAGCAAACATTAATTAAATACACTATGGATATTTCCTAAATATTTGTACACTGGAAAACCCCATACCTAGCTGCTGAACTCAGTGTTTTGAAAGCAAAAGACAGTTGGGTGAATGCTGACGGGCTGCCCATTCAGTAGTCCCAAAGGTCTGCCATTGGCTCAGCCTGTGGGAGGGTTCTGTTTGGCACTCAGCCATATCCGGGACATGAGGTTATACAGTTTGTCCTTAAACACGAAGAGGTAGTTTGTGCAGTATCAGAAATATCCCTGTCATTGGTCAAGGGAGGGGGAAGGATTCCACTAATACTTAACTTGAAGGCCCATTAAATTTCGAAATGATGTGTCCATACATCACATGACACTGAGGGTCAAGGTTACCTGGAGAGAGTTTCTTCAAATATTCTCTCTGCAATTTTATGTTCCTGCCTGCTTTCTCAATGTTGAACTTTCAGTTCTGTGTTATAGAATACTAGGCAAAATTTGCCTACATTTCAACTCCCTGAATATCCAAGGGTATTAGAATAATCACAAAACATTTTTGTGATTATTCTAATACCCTTGGATATTGTTCTAATGGAGGTTATAAATCCTATGCTTAGCACTTCTTTTAAAAAAGGAAACAAAATTTGAAGACGGCAAAATAAAAAAGTAGAAAATTACAAAGTCAAATCATGGAGCATCATATGCTAGGAATGCTTAAACTTCTATCATATGGATTTTGCATACCACAGTGGAATAAGCAGTGTCTCCAAAAACTCTGTCTGTCCAGAATCCCAGAATTTGACTTCATTTGGGTAGAAGCTTTCCAGGATGTCTCTTTAGAGGATCTCATTATAAAATCTTCTTGGATTTAGGAGGGTCCTATATCCAAATACTGGTGTCTTTATGAAGAAACAGGAAAACCAAGACAAAGAAAAGAGAGAGCCATGTGGAGATGAAGGCCGATGGTGGGCTTAAAGCTGTCAGTGCTGAAAATGCCAGCAGCCACCTGAAGCTGGAAGATGCATCTAGGAAAGATCCTTTTAAGGCTGGCAGTGGTGGCACAAACTCTTAATCCCAGCATTCAGGAGGCAGCAGCCAGCAGATCTCTGAGACTGAGGGAAGCCTGGCCTACATAATAAGTTTTCTAGGCCAGCTGGGGCCTAGAAAAAAAAAAAAAGAAGAAGTAAAACCAGAACAAAAAAAAAAAAAAGAAAGCATCTCTTTAGAGTGTTTCAAGGTAGGATGGCCCTGGTGGCACCTTGACTTTGGGTTCAGGGCATCTTTGATTTAGGACTTTAGCCAACTTCATTTGTGGTTTTTTGTTACAGCAGTTTGAGAAAACTAATACATATACCAAAGGAGAAAGCACGTGGGTTTTAACCGACTCATCAAAAACAAAAAAAAAAACAAGAAAGCATCTCTTTAGAGTGTTTCAAGGTAGGATGGCCCTGGTGGCACCTTGACTTTGGGTTCAGGGCATCTTTGATTTAGGACTTTAGCCAACTTCATTTGTGGTTTTTTGTTACAGCAGTTTGAGAAAACTAATACATATACCAAAGGAGAAAGCACGTGGGTTTTAACCGACTCATCAAATGCCTTTAACCTTTCTGGCATTTGGCAAAGCAAGGCTATAAACTGTAAGCTGTAGCTTAGTTTTGCTGTGAATTTTAAAGAATACCACTGTTATTATATGTTACACAATATCAGATAATAGATTACACAGTTGTACGGATTAATGCATGTGATAACTGATAGGGATACTGGGATAAACACAGATGCAAAGATTTTCATCAATTATAATTGCAATCCAAAGGCAATAAATAGTTCACAAATGTGAATCTTCTAATGTTTTCAATATATCAAGACCAATATGAAACACTTTTGCACTATATTTGGGTTTAAGCCTAAGGATAATTATCCTCATTAACAAACGTGGAATGCCTGTTGGGGTCCAGATACTGGTTCCAGCTATAAAGGATACATCAGTGAGAAAAACAGACATCTTGATTCTGATGGAGCTTCTGCCTTAGCAGGGTCAGGCACAAACCCAATGCATTAATGCCTCCTAAAGTTGAAGGGAATAAAGCACACTGTAGACTAGAAAGTAGAACAGCACAGAAGTGCTCCAAAGTCCTCAGTGTGAGGAAATGGCAGTGGTGATGTTAATACACCTGGTGTGGAGTGAAGATAGACTCAGGGAGGCAAAATATGGCCTGACTCTTGGCAGATAAAGGAGTTGCTTAACAGAAGATGAGCAGAAGATGGTGGGAAAGGACTGGAGATCAGGGGGTACTGGCAGGCCAGGTCACACTGGACTTGTAGACCAGTGAAAAGGTTTGTTTTGTTTTACTTCATTTTTCAAGTGAGTTTAAAGAGAAATGACAAGATCCAATTTAGACTTAGTTTTTTTTTTTCAATTTTATTTATTTTACTTTATTTTGGGTTTGATTTTGTTTTGTTTTGTTTTTTTTTTGTCTTTTGTTTTGTTTTGGACAAGGTCTGCGTGCATCCCCAGCTGGCCTGGAAAATTGCTATGTAAACCAGGCTGATCTCAATCTCTGTCTCCCGAGTGCTGGGTTAAAGGCATGAACCATCATGTCTGACTCTTTAAATGTATTTTTTATTTTATATGTACAAGTGTGTTCCCTGCATGTATGTAAGTGTACCACATGCATGTAGCACCTGCCAAGGTCAGAAGAGGGCTTTGTATTCCCTGGAACTGGAGTGGTACTGGGAACTGAATCCCAGTCCTTGGGAAGAGAAGCCAGCTCCCTGGATTTACTGTTCATTATATGGTTGAGCAGACAAAAAGGAACAGTGGCTATGCCAGGGTGGGAGGATTACAGAGAAGTTTGTAAGTATTGCCAGATTCTTCATGCAGTTTTAAATGCAGAGACATGTGGGATGTGAGAGAAAGGGTCCTGGGTGACTGCGGTTTTTAAAGTGTGCAACTAGAAAGACAGAGGAATAGTCAAGTGAACTAGAGAAGGCTTTCTATAAATATTTTGTGGAAGTAGAACACTGAACTTGACTCTGATCATATTGAACCTGAAGTATCCATAGGCCATCAAGCAGGGGAATAACTGGGTACTCTCTTTATTTTTAAGTAAATTATTTTTAGAATTTTTGAGAATTTCATAGACCATTCAACATATTTTGATCATTTTTACCCCTCCTCTTCCTCCTGACTCCTCCCAGATTCACTCCCTGTCCCTACCACCTCCCAAATTCATGTTTACTAGACCACTTATTCCAATTTGTGTGGCAACAGCATGGTGCTGTCCAGTGGAGCATGGTCAGCCTTCTAGGGGCCACAGATTTAAGGAAAACTGACCACTTCCCCAAAGCAGTCAACTGCAACAGCTTCTCAGCCAGGGGCCAGGGCTTATAAGCCCCTCCAATCTCCATGAAGGAATGTTGACTGGTTTGATTTTGTGCAGGCAACCTCAGGTGCTGTGAGTTCATGACTATCAGGATACTGTCCAGAAGATGCTGCTTGACTCTGGTCTTCCCAGAGTCTTTTACAATCTTTCTGCTCCCTTTTCCATGGTGATCCTTGAGTCTTGGTGGGAGAGGGTATAACATAGATGTCCTATTCATGGCTGAACACTTAGACACATAGACACTTACTGGCACTTTGACCAGTCATGAATTTCTGCATTAACCACCATCCACTGAGCAAAGGCACTTACCTTATGAGGTCTGAGAGCTACAATAACCTGTAGATACAGAGATATGAATTTAGAGGGCAGTCTGATACTATATCTATTTAGCAAGATAATAGTAATAGTAGATTTACCACTGGGTCTACCCGGAGCTGGATCTTGCCAGACCAGTCTTTATTGTAGCTCATAGGGTTTACAGCTGGGGAAGAATGCTAATTACCCACCCCACCTCCCCCAGCAGCCTGCATAGCACCTTCTGGTACTATGAAAACTATCTACTGGTTAGGAAGCTGCCTGGTCAGTACCAACTTGATACCTCAGTGTCCTGTGGCCAAAATATATGATCACTTAAGCAGCAGGGTCATACCATCAAGTTCTGGAGTAATACAGAGCAATGGAAATAGCCTGTTATTGTTTGAGAATTTGGGCAAATAATTCTGGGATTCAAAGAGGAGGTCTGAGTTAGACATTTGGGGTTGATGGTAAATAAGTGGAAATGAAGGTCATTACAACGAATCACTAAAGCAGAGACTACAACTAAAGAGAGCATCAAGTGTTGAGCCTTGCATCTCTAATTTTTAAAGCTACAGGGAAAGAGAAGCATCAATGGAGTGATCGGTGAAAAAGGAGTGAGCTGTTCTTGAATCCAAATGCAGACGATGAGGCATAGAAGAAGCCTGGTCAGTTCCTTAAAATTCTGCTGCTGACACGTCTCAAAAGAAGAAACACAAATGATTATAAATATTTCAAACAATGTTCAGCATCCTTATTAATCAAAGAGATGTAAATTATAACTGCTTTGAAATTTCATCACTCCAGTCAGAATGACTATCATCAAGAAAACAAATGTCAACATCTGCTGGAGGGGAGGCGGGGAAAGAGGAGCCTTCACAGTGCTGGTGGGAATATAAATTGATACAGCTACTGTGGAAGTCTGAGCGGAGGTTCCTCAAAATCTAAAAATAGGGACTGGGGAAATGGCTGAGTGGTTAGGAGTACATGCTGCTCTTTCAGAGGACCAGAGTTCAGTGGCCAACACTGGGGTCAGCTTGCTCACAGCTGCCTTCATCTCCAGTCCAGGGCAACTGAGGACATTTTCTGGCCTCTGAGGGCATCTGCACACATGTGGCATACACTAATACAGGCATACATATATGAAATTAAAATAACTCTTTCATAGTAGCTCAAAGTAGAACTATTACATGACCAGCTACATGCCTCTTGGGAATACACCTGAAGGACTCTGAATCAGCACAACACAGAGATACATGTACATGCGCTCTTCACAATATATGAGAAATGGAACAGTATAAATGTCCATCAATAGATAAACATATAAAGAAAATCAAACCTATATGTACACTGTAAATATCCACATGATGGATATTTTTCAGCCATGAAGAAAAATGAAATCATAACTGTAGGAAATGGATCAAACTGGAGAAAATCATGTTAAGCAAAGTAACCTAGAATCAGAAAGGCAAATACCACGTTTTTCTCATATGTGGAACATAGATTTAAATTTTTATGTGTGTAGGTCATAAAAATTGAAAGGGGACCACAAGAGAGGAGGAAGAGTTCTGAGGAGAGGAGGAGGGGAAGAAAAGAGAAGTTTACTGAATTCGGGCGGTGTGAAAGCAGAGAACTATTTTGGGGGAGGAAGGAGACCATGGAGAGGAGGGAAGGAGGTTTATGAAGGAGAACAGCTGGTAGGATGAATAAAAACAAAATATACTGAAAATGCTGTGCTGTAAGACACGGCTTGGTTAACTGAAACAAATGTGCTGCCGATGAGCCAAAGTGAAGCCTGAACATTAGCTTTAGGAAAGTGCAGAGTTTGAGAATTAACAAGTTCAGCATGTAAGTGATTTAAAGAAGGGCGTAGGAAGAGAAGCTGGACACAGTACATGCAAACAGCTCTCTTGAGGAATTTTTTTTTTTTTTTTTTTTTTTATTCAGTAAGAGGAGAGCCTGTTCTAGTGGCCTTGGGCTCTTAGAGAACCTCTCATATCAACATCTTCTAGGCTCCCTTTTATTTGCTCTCGGGCCATGAAAGTTTGCTAAGTGAAGCAATAAAACGGTGCTGCCTGGGAAAATAAGATTAATAAAAGTTTTCTCAAGCTAGAGAAATAATAGCATGCTTTTTTATGTTTACCAACACTAACAGAAATGATTCACTTAAGAATGAATATGTGGGAAAGAAGGCACGATTGTCAGAGCAAATTAGGAGATTTTTATTTGTTGGTTTGGCTTGGTTTGGGGTTTCAGTTTTTTTCAGATAGAATCTCACTATGTAGCCATGACTGGCCTGGAGCTTGTGGAGACTCTTGTCTCCTGAGTGCTAGGATTACAAGTAAACTCCAACATACTCAGCATAGGACAAACTGCCCAAGGGGTTTGAGCAGTTCATGATGTAATACACAAACCAAGGTTTGAACAGAGAGTTCAAACATTTGGTAAAGGGAAGGGTACTGAAATCCAAAATCAGGCGTGCGCAAGAACTGGAGGGACTGATATAGGCATTCTTGTCTATTTGATTTTTTGCAAAGTTTTCAGTGAAATCAAAATAATCAACAGAATAGAAATTGAACTTGAGGAGAGAGGAGATGTAAAACTTGGTAGAATGAGCTGGGCTGGTGGTGCATGCCTTTAATCCCAGCACTCGGGAGGCAGAGGCAGGCAGATCTCTGTGAGTTCAAGGCCAGACTGGTCTACATAGTGAGTTCCAGGACAGCTGGGGCTACAGGGAGACCCTGTCTCAAAAAGATCCCCCCCAAAAAAATGGTAGAATGAATGAGTCCAGGAATGCATCAGGCATGCTGACAATGCCAAGAGCCCTAGGAAGATGTTCTTGGCTGTAATTTTGAACTGAATGGAGCTAAGCCCAGTTTACGGAGGAAGGAAGAAAGGCTTTACAAGGACTTTAAGAAATGAGTAGGAGTTGGCATGGCCACACACATTGGTGACCCCAGTACTCAGGAGACTAGACAGGAGGAGGTATAGCTTCAGGCCATCAAGTGGGGAGTAGGAGGAGGAGGAGAAAAAACAGTAGTTCTTAGGACCAGTGTCTAGATCTCATGGCCCAAGGACTGGGGAGAAGAGCCGTCATGTGAGAGAACTCCTGAAGGAATCTACAGATTGATGATTCTTTTCAAGAATAAGTAAAACTGACTAGAGACATTGCTTTGCTTACAACTTTTAGGAAGGTGATTTGCAGAGATTGATCTATGTAAGAATTATCATTTCAATTGTACACAAATTTTCAACAGAAATAGAAATTTTCCTAAAATGATGTTAAAAACAATTATTTCCCTAACTTTGGAGAGGATATTAATTAAATTAATGGTTGGTTATTCCTGGGAGAAAGTACATTGGGATCCAGCATTTTCACATTGATATATTTTTATAGATATTTTGTTATTTTATGTATATTAATGTTTAAATACTAGCAAAATCAAGGAATCATTTGTCTCCTGATTGTCTTTTAACTTGATATGTCCTCTCTCCTGAAGACAACACTGGGTTTTCAAAAGCATTTTACTTTCTAAAATATTTTTCTGAATAACATTGTTTTCTGTGTGTTTAAATTTTCTCTTTACATTTATTTATTCGGTGTCAAAGGACATCTTATAGGAGTTGACTCTCCTTTTACCTTGTGAGTCTCAAGAATTGAACTCAGGTGTTAAGACTTGATGCCAAGTATCTTTATTCACTGAGCCATCTTTTAAAAAATATTTTATTTATTTTTATTTTATGTGTATGCATGTATTGCCTGCATGTAGGTAAGTGTGCCCGTGTCATGCAATACCCGTGGAGGTCAGAAGAGGCTGTTGGATCCCCTGGGACTGGAGTTGGGGACAATTATTAGCTGCCAATTGGGTGCTGGGGTTCAAACCTGGGTCTTCTGCAAGAACAACCAGTGTTCTTTACCACTGAGTCATCTCTCCAGCCCCTCATCTTGATGGCCTTCTGTGTGTTTTTTAACAAGCAGTCAAATAATTAATACAAGGGGCAACCAAATGGAGCACATAGTCAATAGCAAGTCTGAGTGTTCATTGAATACAGTGCAAACACCAGATTCCACCCTGAGATAGGAAAACAGTAGATGCAGAGGCCACACAAAAATGCAGTAAGAAATTCTTAAGTAGGCACACACTGATGTGGTGGGCGTTCCGCTTCACCGTGGGCAAATGCTACTGATGCAAAAAACAAAAACAAAACAGTAAGTCAGGAGTGGTGGCACATGCCTTTAATCCCACCACTTGGGAGGCAGAGTGGGTGTATTTCTGTGAGACTGAGACCAGCGTGGTCTATATAGTGAGTGCCATGCCAGCTGGGGCTAAAGGGAGACCTTGTCTCAAAAAGACCAAAAAGAAAAAAAAAAAGGAAAATAAGGAAGGAAGGAAGGAAGGAAGGAAGGAAGGAAGGAAGGAAGGAAGGGACATTGTAATAGAGGAAGCATTTTCAACCCATGCTTAACAAGCAAGGGAATTATTAAGCTACCCTTGGCATTGTAACTTTCCTAAGAACTGGGTTATCTTTATTTTAGTAGAATTATAAATCATGAATTTTCCTCTTTTTGTTGACTGCTAGAAAACTTGGAACCACGTTTGGTCCCTGACTGATAACTACGTATGTCCTTTTACCTGGCATGGTAGTAACGTCATGCCTGGCTTAATTAATTACATTTTTCTGTACTGCTTTCCTTTTTTCCTGTTGTCCTTATGTATATAACTTTTTAAAGCAGAAAAGAGAACATATAGAACTTATTACATGCATAAGATACAGGACTAGTAGACTTTATTTTAAAATATCCATTAAATGTATTTTATAAATGACCCGATAGATACCACTTCCTTAGAAGAGAAAGGGCATAAACAAAGATTGAAAAACAGTATTTTTAATGAACTGCCTGCTTGCATGCATTTCCTTTAATCAGCCCATTGTCCTCTGAACAAAACTGTGTGACACAGGAGAATGATCATTGCATTCTTGGAGTGAGGAGACTTTTTGAATGGTTTTGTCTCAATTCCATCTCTAAGTAGCGCATACATTTCTGAAATAGTCCGGGCTTTATCTTCCTATCTTTGAGTGAATTGGTCATAAACTGACAATTTTAATTAAAATCTCAGGGCAATATGTTTTGTGCGGGAAGGTGTAATCAACTGCTGCCTTCTGCAGAGGAAAGGACAACGAAGTGGGTGTGGCTTCTCTAAAAGGTGGACTAGAGACAGAGCAGGGCCCAACTAGGGGTTTGCTAACAGTTTGGTAGGCATCTGTCTTTGCTTTCCAGTTGCTTTGATAAAATACTCTGACAAAAACAACTTAAGGGTAAAAGGATTTACTTTTGCTCACAGTTCCTGGTCACGGTCTATCATGGCCAGAAAATTAAGGCAGCATCAGCTCAAAGCAGTTGGTCACATGATATCTAGAGTCAGAAGAGAGCAATGCGTGCATGTGTGCTAGTGCTCAGCCCACTTTCTCCACTTCTACATAGTCCAGCGCCCGTTGCCTAGGAAATGGTGCCACCCACAGTGGGCAGGTTTGCTTAACTCAATATGATCAAGAAAACCCTCCATAGACATACTCAGAGGCAAGACTCCTGGGTCTCTAGCTCCAAGTTGATAATTAACAGTAATCATCACATTATCTTAACAGAAGTATCTCATAGATTGCTTTGTGGTTTGTTATTGTATGAGCAGGAGAAATATTTATGTAATCAGAATTACTTTTAAGACAAATTCATACTAAAATTCACTTCCATACCTGAAGTAAAATAAGTAATTTGAAAAAAATTACACATCACACCTGTATTATTATTCTGTGTTTTAAATTCTTTTGAAACTAGTATAAAAGGGTTGAAGATTACCTATAAAATGATTTATTTCTTCCTATTGAACAAGGTTTTTTGCATTATTTAGAATCAGAATTTTAACTGACTGCCTTCTAATGGTAAGAGTATTCAACTGCATTGGGTCAGAACCAATGAGGAGTCCTGCCCCGACCCTCCCTCCTTGAGGATGGTTTTCTGGGCAGGAGAGGTCCAGTTGTATTTCAGCAGTCACAGAGAGGGCACCAATTCGGGTCTGCTTCCAAGTCATCACCAGTATTTCTGGAACTCTGAGAAAAATGAAACAAAAACACAGCTAAGCTTAATGCATATGTGCGACCCTTTGTACCATGCAGAGAGGGAGATCAGCAATGTGTTTGTAAAAAAAGACACTTCACAACCGATATGAATATACAAAAGAACTGAGTGAATTGCAGTTCCATGTGCCCTGTGATTACAGACCAGCAGAACTCAGAAAAGCTATGCTGAAGCACACATAAACTATCCCTGCGGCTGATCTTTGGTTCTAGTAGAACTGAGGTAAGAATTTTGAATTTGAATACACTGAATATTCAGTTTTATCTGTATGTTTTGAGGAATTTTCATTGGAATTAAAATTCTCTAAAGGGAACAAGAAGTCTCACAACTGGTCTCATGTTCACTCAGATCTTTGCCCGGTGACTCACTGCATGTAGGTTCAGCTGGTGTCTCCTTCACACAGGCACCTGTTCCCATCACCCTTGTGTTCTGCAGTTCCCTGCCTCATAGGCCTGTTTCATTTGTCATACAACCCCAACTGTGATCTAGCACTACTTTACTACTTAATTTTTTTTTCATTTTTTTACTGCTATTTCCCTCTCTCTAATGGTCTTATGTTTATGAAAGAATCAATGTGCTTCTGTCCTGCACATCACTTTAAACCTAGGCTCTCTAACCCGGATTGCATAGTCATCGTGTTTGATATGCTCAGTGAAGGAATGCTTGTGGTGCAAATCCAAATAACCTTGCGATAAATATGAGCCACTAGTTAAGACTACGTTGTTTTATTTTATCTGTGGTGCCATGGATTGAACCTCACATGTTAGGCAAATACAGTACTACTGAACTGCATCTCCAGCCCTTATTCTAGCATATTATTTTAAAGAATTCTCTACCACTAGATTAATATTGAATTTTGTAATACCTAGTCAATATTTGAAATACCTACAATATATATAATAAAAAATAACATGCATAAAATACTAATCATTTCAGGGCTAGAAAGATGGCTCAGCATTTAAGAACATTGGTTGTTCTTGCAGAAGGCCCTGGATTCGAATCTCAGCACCCACATGGCAGCTAACAACTGTCCGTAACTCCACTTTCAGGGGATCTGACAGCCTCTTCTGTCCTCTGCGGGCATTGCATGACACAGGTGCACTTACCTACATGCAAGCAATACACGCATACACAGAAAATAAAAATAATAAATAAAATATTAAAAAAATACTAATCATTTCATTTGCTGATTATGAAAGCTTTGAATCTTTTAGTGCTATAGTGATATTTTATACTATTAACATGTGATACATTTCTCCCCATTTAGCTGCCAAAACAGACCTAAAGATTGAAGTGAATATGGAATTGGTGAGACTCATCCTTTCCCAGATGTGTGGACACTAGTAAGATTGCCACATGTGTCAGATTCTTGCTTATGGAATTAAACAAAATTGAAAGTCAAACTCAAATAAACAAAGAAATATAGAAATGAGTTTATTTATTGCATTTAAGGTAGCTCTAAATGTTCAACAATGTAAAAAAAAAAAAAGAAAAAAAAAAAAAAACACTTTCATTATAAAGAGGAACACCAGTAAAGATAGAGTCTAATCGTAGGAATTTTGTGGCTCCTTGGAAGGAGAAAGTACAGATGTCACATGAGAAAATGCTTGGCTAGCATACGGTCTCCATCAATGAGCAGAGTTTCATACCAGTCTGGAGTCTGTCTCAAAAACAAGAATAAGCTGCCAGCTCACTCACTAGATAATGAACTGTGTGTGTGATCGAACAATGACATCCCAGTGTCTGGTGTAGTAAAGCATTCAAAAATTGGGTTTTTTTTCCCACTTTAGTAAATTTTCTGTAATCATTTGTACAGATAATAATTTTACAAATATAAGACACCTTGCAGTGATCAAGTAATCATTAGAATTAAAAGCAAATGCAAGTATAGAATGAACATGAACTGTCCTCCACAGGCTACATGCTGAGCCGTTAGTCCTACTAATAGTGCTATTCTGAGAGGTGGTGGAAACTCTAGAGGCTAGGGGCTACCCAGAAGACGCAGGCTGGAAGCTAGACTTCAAAGGCTTTATCTGGTTCCAAATCCCATTCTTGTTCTGCTTCCTGTCAGGCAGGACCACCTCTTCCATAACACACACACATACACACTCACACATACACACGCACACACACACACACACACACACACACACACACACACCACACACTCCTGCTGCCATGGTGTTTTGCCTACTCCCAGATTCAACAGAACCAAGGACTATGGGGTTAAACTGCTAAAACTGTGCACTAAAATAAACTTCCTCTTTTCAAATTGTTCTCTTGAAAATTTTGGCCAAAGAAACCAAACAAACCCAAATAGCCATGGCAAAGAAGAGTTAATTGTGCCTGAACTTTTACTAAGAAGCAGAAGTTGTCGACTTACAAACAAAAGTTGACCAGTAGACAAAGATTACTGATAACTAAAATAGGACCACCTGAACCTTCGAAGTTTTAACAAGCACACTGACTTTCTTTTGACCTCCCTGTGTCTCTTCCTCCCAGGCACAGAATATGATAGGGATGTTTCTTCAGTTGCATAATGAGAAACTTTACTTCATTTGTCACTCAGATGAGCAAAGGGTGATATAAAGGTAAGGTTAGATATTTTGAATTGTTAGCTGTGTCCTTAAGGATCTGATCTAGGTGGGGTTCAGAAGACAAAGAAAAGTGACACACAGAGCCAACGCACTGGAAATACAGCCTTAGGAGCAAGCCATGCAGGAAAGCAGGTGACAGCAATCAAATCTGATAAGTGCTAAGGATTCAAATAGGAAAAAGTCTGTCAGATCACTAAGGAAGAAGCAATTGCTCTTCTTGGAGGTGATTCAGAAATCATCACCATGAAAGATGCTTTGAAGTGTATTTTCAAGACAAGATGTCTGAGCAGTGGGTGACCACGGCGTGGAGACCAGAAGTCTGTAGTCCTGTGCTCACTGTGCATCTCCCCTGAGGTAGATGAGTGGGAAGTGATGGCAAATAAGATTTGAAATTCTATTCTTCCTAAGAAGTCTTCACTTCTGTGCTAATGAGTGCCTTACTCGGCAGATTTGGTTGACCTAAAAAGATATAATCAGGATGGATAAAGGCTCTTCCAGACAGTAACCCAAGATACTACTGGAAACATGAACAGCAGACCCCAATTCTATCCAAAGGAATACTGACAATGGATTGCCGTTGATAAGGAACAGCTGATCCTCCTGGAACAGGGACCTCTGGCTGACTAGATTTACCAGAAGGGCAGAT
>NW_008356258.1:6990885-7014566 GCF_000622305.1 Nannospalax galili
GATATAATCATAACGGCAGCACCAGAAAAACTCCCTCTTCCTCCTCAAGAACATACTTCTCTATTTGAATATTTGGCAGATTTTTTTGACTCATAAGTGCCTTAGCATATGTCTAATATTTAGTGTTTAGTAATTCTTCAAATAGCAAAAGTAAGACATTTCTTTAATTACTGGTATTTAGTCAGTTTATGTTGAAATTCAGTCATTACACTGACATTCCATCAATTTAATGTGGTTCAAACTATGTATTGTGTGAATAATAACGAACCTTTTCACCATTTTGCTGCTTCTCTGTAGTTGATAATCAATGTGTTTCTTAGAACTTTTCAAAAATTACATATTAAAAGTAATTATATATTAGAAATTATACCAAATATATGCCAAAATTGTATACTAAAAGTAAAATCTTCATAAAAAGTTGATTTTATTCAAATTATGGCCTATGATGACTTTAATATTTTCTCATTTACACAAAGTATATTAGTTTTAAAGAATTTTACTAAAATGTATAATGAAGTATTATTTATTGGCTAGTTGTTTTTTTTTTAATTCATTCATCCATTTCTTTATGAGGTACTGAGGATTGAGCTTAGGATCTGCTAAATGCTAGGCAAGCACTCTACCAAGGAGTTACATCCCCGGGTCATTGTTGAGAAAGCCTAATGACCAATGTATCATGTTGGTGTTGGGAGAAATGATTGTGAAAATGTAGATTGGAATTTTACCATAAATTTCACCAATAACGAACAAAAATCAACAAAGATTGTTCCTAATATTTATGTTTAAATTAGCTGGAAGCTGTATTTCAAATCTCAGTGGAATTAGTTTCATAATGCCTGAGGTTTTACATGGCAGAAAATTAAATAATAGCTTATCTGCAAGCATTTCTACAGGGATAACAAACTCAAGGGCCAGGCTGAGGAAGAGTCCCTGTGTCTTAGTTCCTTGATGGTCTGCATGCTGTTCCAGGTCTGTCCATTTCTTTATTTACAAGATTTCTCAGATAAAGCTTATCTGTGCAAATATTCTGAGAATGTTTTTCTTGTGGAAACTAGTAAAGAAAAAATCCCACAGCTTCTCATGATTAGCAACACAGGTTCTTCCCCTTCTAATCAGTAGTTTCTGCATTTTCTTGAGTCTCTCACAATTACCACTAAGCAAACACTGCCTATTAATGTCTGCTCTCAGGCTTTGCTAGAGAGACTTTGAAAACCTCCAATTGTCTAAGTTACCTTTAAAACCCAGTCAAGGGGTTTTAGTTCTATCCTGACTCCCATCAATAGAAATGAAACAAAACACCACCAATATGATGATTCTTCATGTCAATTAAATTGTATTGACTAGAAGACACTTCTTTGCTTGGAAAGGATGAAAGCTTAATAAAAAGTAATTATTCAGTTCCTAAGTACATTAGACCTTGTAATCTAAATATACATTAACTGGACTTTCTCCAAAGCACAGCCTCAGTAAGGACCTGGGGATCTATTTGGCAGGTGTTTCTAGGTAGAAAAAAATAAAAGCATGGGAAGGTGGAGATGCTAAACTAGGGAAAATCAGAGTAAGAATAGACATTTGCACATGAACGTAAGTAGAGCCTCAATCCCAGTGTTCTGGAGGCTGAGGCAGTAGGATCTCTATTTTAAAATAACATGGGTTACATAGTAAGATCCTGCATCAGAAGGCCACAACTGTTCAAGTTTTAAAGAATAAGAGACTGCAGAGTGTAGGATAGGGCTCCTATATGGAACTCATCAACCCACGGCTCAGGGACCACTGGGGTGGGGGGGGCTGAAGATTGTAAGAGCCAGGGCTGGTTCATGAACACAGGGAGGCAGAGGCTTCTAGGCCACTGGACGCTTGCACATGTGAATTTGTGGCAATGGTGGCATCAAGCATAGGACCCATGTTAACTCATTTAAACAAGGACCCAAAGGAGAGGAGAGAAATAGGTGGCAGGCTGTATTAGCCTGAGAACTATTGGAGACTGCTGCTGGGTGAGGGAGGGTATGACTTACATACAATCTCTAGATGTGCTGACTAGACTCCCATGGATGAATTTATACCGAAGGACATGTGGGTACAAATGCCTGAATGGATAGGACCTAACATGCATAGCAGAATACATGAGGTCTGGTGGGGGTTGGGGGAGGCATGGATGGGGAAGGAGGTCTAAATTTGATTAAGAAATGTATAAAATTACAAATGCTCAATAAAAAATTTACGTAAAAGAAAAGAAAAACACATCAATTCTGGGAGTAGCCAGGGGTTCATGTAGGACATTTGAAGAGGGGTTAGAAAGTCCTTTCAGAATTATCTTTGCAAATAGGAGACACTGGAGCATCTACACACGAGAACACTCCCACTGACTCAGTACTTTGGTGTGTGCTTCAGTTTATAAATTTTGAATAAGAAAAAGGGGTGGACAATTGGCTTGGCCAGTGGAGGCGGGTAGAGGTGGTAAAAGATAATGTGGCATTAGACAATAGATTACGTGGATGTCCTGTTAAAGAAGACTCTTGTGGCCGAAAAAGTAGTTTGTGTAATTTCTATTTACTGTCTAAATTTAGCCCACCAAAATTTCCTTCAAATGCTTTCCCTGGTTCTATTCTCACAGGATTGTCTCTGCTGTCTATAAATCACAGTGAAAGACCTAGAGGTAAATGCTTTCTCTTCCACATTCTTTTGACATTCTACTATGGCCAACCTGAGAGAAGCTGAGGTTTTAGTGTTCTCTTAGCTTTCCAGTAGATGGTTCCTTGGGCTCATTTGGGGCTGAGAACCCATTGTGATTTGTATCTTCCAAGTTCATCCCTCAGCCAGTCTTACTTTCAGCACATTCCCTCTGTAGTACGTTGTGTGCACAGTTATGTGTACGTGTATGCACAGTTTTATGTGCATGTGGAAAACTGAGTTTAGAAATTCCTAGTGATAATTGCCTATATATTATCTTTGAATCTGTCATAATGCTCAAGGTTCACAATTAGCTTTGCTGCTTTGAGTTAAACTACATTTTCTTGGGCTCTATGGAAAATTTCCAACAAAGGAGTTGGGGTGAAGCTCCTTGGCAAAGCACATGTCTAGGATACATGAGGTCCTTGGATCCATCCTCAACACTACAGATAAATAGGCTGAGCAGGGGTGGGGATAAGATTGTAAAATGTATTAGGAACCGTTTTACTGATAATTATAAAAATTTAAACTATGACAGTGAAGAGGGCTGGGCAATTTAACTCAGTGATAGAGAATTTGCCTGGTGTGTGCAAAGCACTGGGTTTGAGCTCCAATGTGGAAAATAAGATAGTGAAGAAAAAAAGTTCCCAGTCTGAAACAAACAAATAGTGGATTTTTCCAAGTGGGAAAACATTGAGTGTTGACAAGATAATGTCCAGGCTATAACTACCCATAAATATCTGACATTCTCTATGGCAAAAATGAACAAGAACGTGTGTGAGGCTTGTGGTTGCAGTTAGTGCTGAGGGAAGGAGGCATGCTCTTCCATTGGCTTACCCGTTCTCTGCACCTGTTCTCGGCACCAAACTTCAATCTTTGGATGATCCTCTGGATTTGGGAAAACAAGCACTAAGTTGATACTACTTAGAAGATCCAAGCAGAATGCTGATTCAAGAAAAGGAAACTCATTTTGTTCTGCAAATACATACTTCTGAGGTTGGAAAGATGGCTCAGAGGTTAAGACCACTGGTTACTCTTCCAGAGGACCTGGGTTTGATTCCCAGCACTCACATGGCAACTAACAATTGTTGTAACTCCAATAACTCTTCTGGCTTCCTCAGGCTTTGCAGGATACATCTGTACTTGCAATACATGTAGGCCAAACACTCATACACTTAAAAATAAATTAAACAATTTAAAAAATATCTACTTTCTCCAATGTATAGAGCAAAAGTGCTTCCACATTGTCTTTTACCCATATGTAGACCAGTAAGTGATGAGGGTATGTTATATAGCTCTTTACTTGGAAGCACCTACCTCTTTGAAAAATCTAATGGATACCTGGAGACCATTGAGCATTCTCTGCTTCCCAGCTCTCTGGGTCAGGACATTAGGAGAAACAACAGTGACTATTGCCCTTTCCCTTGTAACTCTGTGTATGAGCAATGACCAGGCCATCTCTGAAAACACAAAGGAAATAAGACTAGCACAGGATCCAAGATTGATGATTTTCCAGTACAGCATAGCATTTTATTAGCCTATAAAATTTACGTACTTAATATATTTGATTAAGCAGTAGTGAAATCAGAAATTAAGTATGGACCAGACTTTCCAAAATTACAATTTAAAAACTTTTTTTCTTAAGAAAGTTCATATAAAAGTTAAATGATTGTCTTCATATTACATAGCTACTGGTAGAGCTAAGCCTAGAAATAGGTGTGTGGCTTCTAATTATTCTGGGAAGCTTGAAGGCAATCTACTACTTCCAGGTTGAATAAGTGGACAGTGCTGTCTCTGTATAGAGTTCCTAGTGACAGTAGAAATGGACTAAGGATAAAGTGATGGATCCTCTGTCTTGGCTTCATAGTCCTCCAAGCCATTGTTTAGATCTGAGACAAACAAACGGTGTTTCTAGGAAGGGTAGTGTATCATGCACACTGTTCAGAACTGTGGCCATGTAGTGTTACATGCTTCTTCATATATGCTTTACAGACAACCGGCACCAGTGTGGATGAGGTTTCCCCTGCCACTGGAATGCCTTGAGTGAACTCTACAGTTAATGTCAGTACAGCGTGCTCTGGTAAGGATGAAAGGAGAGTTAAGCCAGATGAACTCTAGCATATGATGGGCGGGGCTCTCAGCAGTCTCTGTTTCAGTGAATTTCTTTCTCCAGGGGCATTTCAATTCAATTTTGTCCCTTAAAAGTTGTAGGACTATCCTACTCTGGGAGAGTAAACAACTGCCTCATTAAAAATCTCATCATTTTATGTATCCTAACACTAATAAAAAGCTTTATTGGAATTGAATAGTTAAATGCAAATTTCTTTGGACTTGGCCTCTATTGATTTATTTGACGTCTGCTACATTGAATATAAAAGCACAATTTGGCAAGTCAGATGGCAAGTCAGTTCGATTTGGCAGACTGCTTACTCTTCTTGTAAATAAACGGTATCCAACAAAAATCCACTCTAAAGTTACAGGGTTCAGCTCTCAGTAAGTTGAAAGGAGATCCTGCCTAAGAGGACTAGAAGAGGCTGATTGGCTGCGGCTGGTAGTCAGGGTACATAAAAGGCTGCTGTAGAGCACCTGGGAACGTTGATGCCATTACCTACCTAGGAACCTGAGTGCTCCTCAGTGCCTCTGTACCATGAGCGGGTGCCCGTTTTTAGGAAACAGTGTGGGGTGAGTGTTTTCCTCTTGTAACCAGTGGGAGAATCTTCAGTCTTCTGAATGTGATCATTTTAATTTCTGGATTTAAAGAGCACTGAAACCTGTCACTCACCTTTCCTCTCCTCACTAATAAAACAAACAAAATCAGCAAAAATATTTCATTGCCCGTATTACTAGTTACTTGTGTTTTTTCAAGCTCTATTGTTTGATTTCATTTTTTTTACTTCAACAGCAGATATACTTTGAAAACATTATCCATAGACGACAGTGAAGAAGACAAAGCTCAAAATGGTGTGAACAGAGCCAGCAAAGGGGGGCTGATCTATGGGAACTACTTGCAGGTATGCGTCAGGTCTTTACTGAAGTTTGCTGCTATTGTTAGTCACTGAATCTGGCTACATGACCTCATTCTTTCTTTTTTCTAAATCATCAAGAGTTTTCTGAACCCAATTATGACCCTATTCATACATATTTACGCTTTTTCAAATTTGCTAGAGCAAGTCAAGAGGTGCAAATGCCGTCAGGGCAGAGAGCTCAGAATCTGCACAGAAGAGGGTGGAAGATAAAATGCAGTATAGACAACAGGCAAGCATTGTGCAGAATAGATAAAGATGTGGTCAGTACATCTCAGCCTAGATGACTGCAGATACTCTCTCCTTTCAATCGCTTATCACAAAGTAGAGCTGTTAAAGGCACACACGACTTTCTTGAAATCAGTAGTAAATACAAGAGAGCTACCAGTGAAATACTTAGATGTTATAATAGGTGGCTTTCAATCTGTCTATTTTATTTTTTAAGAAGGAATATGTTTAAGACCCTTGATACCTTTTTCCATAGGCTTCTGAGGATGAGTTGATATTGAATGTCAAGGGCTTCTGGGGGCTCTTTATGAGACAACAGGAAAAAGATTGCAGAATTCCAACTAGCCAAGCAAGTACTCAGGCTTTCAGGTTCCTGGTTTCAGTGACAAACTATTTGCTATGGTAACCTTGCTGCACTGAGTATCTCTAAATCAAATAGAAGTTACAAACTAAAAACAAAAAGTACAAAGTTAACTTATTCCCTGCGAGGTTATTCATTTGTTGTTTAAAAGAAGACAGATTGGTTTATGAGAATTTGAAAGTTTGGCGTTTTTCCAGAACTGTAATCTACTTCTTACGAATGTTGGCTTAAAAATACAAGATCTGCAATCTCAGAATCATTCTTCTCATTTTCTCATTTATAGTTGGAAAAGATTTTGAATGCACAAGAACTTCAAAGTGAAATAAAAGGCAATAAAATCCACGATGAACACCTTTTTATCATAACTCATCAAGGTAAGTCGTCAAGGGCCGGAGACTAGCTATTTGACTTATCACACTAAGATTGCTGTTGTCCTTTGTTTGTAGATGGTGAAAGATTGAGGAACGGTCTTCATTACAACACTTGACAGTGTTCTGTGTCATAAAATCTCACAGGACACTCTGGGCTTTCTAGCAGTAATCTTTGTGTTCCTTTACTGGTAATTAGATTGCATAGGACTCCAGGTTTGTCCTTAATTCCAGAGAGTCCTTTGGTATCTTGGTCTTTTACATAGAATTTGTAAGCTAAGATGGCACTATTTCTTCACTTGTAGCATTAAAAAACTTTAAGGAAATAAATTATTTAGTCAAGTGTGATGGCCCATGCCTTTCATCCCAGCACTCAGGAGGCAGAGGTGAGTGAATCTTTGTGAGACTGAGACCAGCCTGGTCTATATAATGGGTTCTAGGCCAACTGGGTCTGTAAGAAGAAAAGAATCATTTGAATTTATTGTAAATATATAGAATTTCATTAAAATATGAAATAATTTCCAGTTTTCAAATTTCTAAGCAGTGGTATATAGTTTAGGAATTTGTGTCTTTAGGATTTTAAAACCCTTGTACTCTGATATTATATGCAAGTTTTCATACATATATGTATCTTAATTAGGACCATAACCTAAAACATTAAGAACTCTTGCTCTGTGGTTATCAGGGCCAAATTACAGTCCTATCTGACCAGAGACCAGAAGCTCATACAGGTTCTTGCTCCAAGTGCACATACCTTCTTCTGTTCAAGTTCTTGGTATCTTTTTTCCAAATGAGTTCTCACTTCCCTAAATGGTTAAAATGACAGACTCCTTTTAGTGAAGAACTCAAAGACAGAAAAGAGTTGCCTTATTGTGTTAACTTGTTTGTTTGCTTGCTTTTTTATTTTGTTCTGTTTGCCCATGCATTTTTATTGGTGGCTTTTACTAAGCAAAATCAATGGGAGTGGAATCCTGGAATATAAGCAGAAATTTAAAATTCAAAGATGATTTGAGTCCTATCTCTACCATTATGAATTATATGACTTTAGCCAAGTTGATTAGGTCTCAGGCCTCATTCAGAAAATGAAGGATGTTATTGTATGTTCCCACTCACAGCTTCCATGAACGTGAAATGGTATAATGTGTATTAAACACTTAAAGTATAACATACAATTAACTTGAAATAATTGGTGTCCAAGGTGACTTGATAGGGACACTTTCCTTATATTCTTCAGTTACAGCAAGTAATGGGATGATCCATATAAGGTTAAACTTAAAAAGAAACACATAACCTGATTAACAAATATTTGATTTACCTTTTATCCCAACATAAAAATTAGATTTCCCAAAGTCTTGGACATAACTTAAAATTATACCAGAGTTTCCTAATTATCACAGAAGCATAGCTTTATCCACATGATAAAACCACAAGAGATGTACCAGAGACATCAGCTTGTTGTCCTTCAATGCTCATCTCATTATTACAGACACCCAATGTCAAGTACTGTGCCACTCACTGGAAGAAAACAGTAGCTGAGTATGATGAAAATCCTCAGTTAGAGAGCTTTACAATTATCTGAAGGACAAGCTAAGGAAAAGAACTATTTTTACTTGCCAAGAACAGTTCAGTAATGCAGTGAGTCAAAACGTCTTATCATGTCTGCAATGCTGCTACAAATCATCAGACTTTGAAGCACAGGCTTCCACTTAGAGGACGATAGCTATGGGGCCACTGTGCAAAAAGCGTACTAGCCGATATTGAGGAAAATTTGTGTGTTTTAAAAAAATCCCATTTGACATTTTTAGTAACTCGAGATGAAGTGATCCTAACTGCTTCTTCTACTATGCTAGGTGCTAGGAGTGTTCAATGTCAGATGTATTGTTTGGTGGCCCCTATGAAATGGAAAGCAAACTTACATCCTTCAACAGAAATGCTCTGATAGCATTCAGGCTCAGAGAGTGCCTCTGGTCTCAAGTGGGTGTTCTCTGTGATGATGCAATGAGTGAGACTGAATCACTTACAATGTAGAGACCTCTGGGAATTAGTAACCTGGTTAACATGAAGCTTTGCTGTTACTGTTTAATCTCCATCACCTGACTGCTTTCTCATTTGTCTTTGGCCCACAAGAATTTAGAATTTTACAAATAAAGAACAATGAAAACCAAAACAAACTCCAGGACCCCAAAACAAACATCCAAGTTTTCAGATATAAAACCTTACATTCTTTCATGTATGATGTGATAATTAATCTCTATACTTTATAGTTGAAATTGAGTACATCAGCTTCTACCTCAATGCCCAGATTCCATAAAGGAAGTAGGAATGGGTTGTATACTGTATCCTAAAAGATCTAAACTACAGGAGGAATATAATAATGAATATAAAGAATATATGTGTAATGTCTGGGAAAATATCTGACTTTTAATAAAAAGTCAACAGAGCTATTATAAATTTAACATTTATTTCTAGCATAAAATGACTATATTTATTAGTTTATATAGTTACATGTTTTCAATATCATAAATGTATCTTTTATGTAATTATAATAAAAAAGACTCCTATAACTTTCTAAGTAACACATTTTTAATTACAGCTTATGAACTTTGGTTTAAGCAAATTCTCTGGGAATTAGATTCTGTTCGAGAGATCTTTCAAAATGGCCATGTAAGTGTCATGAAATTGGTTTTGTATACTTTTTAACATTTTTGGTTGATTGATTATTTTATATGTATGAGTGTTTCACCTACATGTATGTAAGTGCACCACTGTCGTGCAATGCCCACAGAGAACAGAAGATGCTGTTTTGCATTCCCTGGAACTGGAGCTACAGATAATGTTAGCTATCATGTGGGTGCTGAGAACTGAACCCAGGCCCACTGCAAGAGCAGCCAGTGATCTTAACTACTGAACCATCTCTCCAGCCCATTTCAAGTCAATTGTATAGAACTCAATGTTCTCTTTAAAAGGTGTAATAAATGATGGTAGATTTCCAGGCTAGACAACAAAGCTTCTATAGTAGATAACAAACCTGTATTTTTATTGAGTATTAGCTATTGAAAGGTAAGTGGAATCGTGATGGAAATGAAAATGAAAGAGAAAGAAGAGGTAGAATAATAGGAGGACACAACAGATGGAATAAAAGTCAGAGGACAAAGGACAAGAGGAGGCAGGGCAGAGCAGACTGGGTAGCAGAGGTTCAGCTGCACCCTACTGTCTCCAGCCTCTTCCCTCTTCCCAGGTCCACTCAGGACACTGTCTTAGGTTCTGTCTCTGAGCTTTTGTTCCAAGATCCACAGGCTGTACATGCATGTACACACATGCATTCATATATACACACAGACACAGACGCACGTGTGTGCATGCGCACACACACATGTGCACACACACATGCACACGGAGAAAGAGGGGAGGGGTAAGGACAGAAAGAGATGCTCTTATGAAGGTGAACACACACTTAGGTTTGCCAGTGGCACCTTTGGTTTTCAAGGAAGACTAGACTTAGCCAGGGGCTGCTCAATCCTTATACGGAAGACTCAATGTCACCTTGACCTTTCGTCTCTGAAACAAAACTTATATAGAAAATGGTTCTGAAATTAGTGGAAGCTGCTTTCCCAAATTTCTTTGACCTAGTGTCTGTATAGTTGTTTTATTTTTCAAAAAAGAAAATTCTGATTTTGTAGCTGTTTCTTGCCTGCCATTCAAAAGTGCTAATGCCCAATATATATTAATGGAAAATTTTATTTCCAAACTTTCTTGCTAAGATTCACATCAAACTGGTAGAAATGTGCTGTCATCCACAGTTTTTTCTGTATATTCTCACAATCAGAATTGACTGCTCAGGGTGTTCTTCCTACCCCACCAGGTCAGGGATGAGAGAAACATGCTCAAGGTAGTGACACGGATGCACCGTGTGGTGGTGATTCTCAAGCTCCTGGTACAGCAGTTCTCTGTGCTGGAAACAATGACGGCCTTGGACTTCAATGACTTCAGGTGTGTACTGAACAATTTAGAGGGCGATGGTGCTCACTGGTTCCTTCTGGTGTTGTAAGAGATTAACGTGTGTGTGGAATGACAAGAGGGGGCTGTTCCCTTGGCAGGTTAAGGACATTGAGGTCTTTAATCACAAAATAATTGAGAATTTGGTGAAAACATCTTATAACTCATTTTTACATAAAAGAACTAGTAAAATAGAATAATTTCAGTTCACTATTGTGTGTCTTGTTTCTTTCAACAAAAGATATTAAACATCAAACAAACAGCTTAAAATCTGAAAGTATAAGAAACAGAAGTGCAAGCTGTCACCAATGCCGTAGGTTATTATGAGCAGGGTCCCTGGAGCCTGGAAGACTCTATTTCCATATGGTCAGGCACCTCCTCCTTGGCTCTAACATCTTTCTGCCCCGTCTTCCCCACGCAAGCCGAAGAAGACAAAACCCCAGCATAGAACTGTGGAAACGGACAGCAGGCCCAATCTTAGCCAAAGAACTCTTCACAGCTGATCACTGCTGTGAGAAGAGCTAATCTTTAAGGAAGTGACTCTAGATAGGCTGACTGGACCCCAGTGGAATTTGCACTGAGGGATGTCTGGCAATACTAACTTGACTTGATAGGCCTTAACATAAATGACAGAATGCATGAAATACAGTTGGGGGGTATGAGAGGGTGCTGCTGGGGAAGGGGGTATAAAGATGATTAAGATGTTGGGTATGAAATACCAAAAAACTCAATAAATTATACAAAGAAAGAAACAGAACTGACATATAAAGAAGTATGTCACCCACATGTCAGTATTTACTTTGCACTGTGTCAACTTTTGCTCTAAAATTCCAAACAATCAAAGCCACATGTATAACTGTGTACTTATCTGTATCTGTTTTTGTTAAAAAGCACACGTGCAAGTTTTTTTCTTCTTACTAAAATTAGAGAAGAAATCTTTTCAAAAATTTATATTGGATACACAATATAGTGAAATATGCAGTCTCAAACCAGTTTTACAGTGAAAGAAAAATGGTAGAAATATAGGTGGTAGATTTTAAGAAATTAAAATATCAGCTTAGAGAAAGGCATTCAGGAAGATGAAAGAGTCCCAATGGTTTGCAGAGCAAGACTAGCAACATCTGCAGAGAAGAAATCTTTTCAAAAATTTATATTGGATACACAATATAGTGAAATATGCAGTCTCAAACCAGTTTTACAGTGAAAGAAAAATGGTAGAAATATAGGTGGTAGATTTTAAGAAATTAAAATCTCAGCTTAGAGAAAGGCATTCAGGAAGATGAAAGAGTCCCAATGGTTTGCAGAGCAAGACTAGCAACATCTGCGATGGCCTTTGTGCTAGCAGCATCTTATTTCTTTTACTTGCATTATCTCATTGATGCTCATAGTAATGCTAGCTATGAGATGCATGATGATATTCAAGAATATCACTTGTAAGCAGTATTAAACAACATTTGCATGCAATCTTTCACCAACCTCTGTGGAAAAAGCACCATTTTATATATCCACCTGTCTTTATTTTAGGACAAAAATTAAGGCCCGCATACACACATATACAACGTGTACATTTGTTCAATCTATGCTTATAGCAAGTTTGTGTAATGTGTAATATCTGTAAAGTAATATATACTAAAATATGTATCATACACATATTAGAATATATGTCATTTCCTAACTGTAGAAGCTATCTACCTTCAAACTGGTCAGCAGTGATGATGGTATTTAAGAAGCTCATTTCCCTTATTTAAATGAGGGCCTGATCCTCGGTGGAACTCTGGGTGGTGGTCCACTCCTGATGATGGTCTGACAACCCTTCGCTTTTGAGGACTCCATTACAGTGATATACAATGACAATTCGTCTCCTTTTTCTCCTCTTCCCTTCTGTTTCTTCTCAGGGAGTACTTATCTCCAGCATCAGGCTTCCAGAGTTTACAGTTCCGACTGCTAGAAAACAAGATAGGTGTTCTTCAGAGCTTGAGAGTCCCTTACAATAGAAGGCACTATCGCGATAACTTCAGAGGGGTGGATAACGAGGTGCTGCTGAAGTCCGAGCAGGAGCAGACTCTTCTGCAGCTAGTGGAGGTGTGCACTAGCCGACTGCCTCTCAGCGTCTGCTACTTCATAATTTTAATGTTCATGGCTCACATCAAAGTTGAGTTACATTCATGATAAATGAGGACAGAAAAAATCCTCAAAAATACTATACTAAATGAACTTCTTAAAATACTAAGAATATTGAGAAATTCAGCAAGATTTTTATAATAAGTTATATTTCAGGACTGGAAAAATGGCTCAGTGCTTAAGAGCTCTGTCTGTTCTTACAGAAGACTAGGGTTTGAATCCCATCAGTCGTTCCAAGGGATCCAATGCCCTCTACTGACCTCTCTGGGCATCGCATGATGCGGGTGCACTCACACACATGCAGGAAATAGACTCATACACATACAAAAGTAAACAAATTTTGAAAATAATTTCAATATTTATTAACATAATCTAGTTACATATTAAGCATTCCTACAAAGCAATATATAATTAATTGGGCCTTTTTTTTGGAAGGACTGTGGTTGACTATTCAATCAGTTTTATTTCTTCAAAATATAGTATAACTAAAAAATTTTACTTGGGTATTTTTATTACTGAAAGTAAATTACTAAGAATATTTTCTTCACAAAAGATTACCCTTCCTATTCAAAATCTGTAGGATTCTATAAATAATATTTAGGGATTACTCATTTAATTGTAAAAATGGATGCATGAATGTTATGCTTGCATGTATGTAAATGCACCCGTGTTATGTAGTGCCCTTGGAGGAGAGTTGTTAACTGCCATGTTGGTGTTGGGATTCGAACACAAGAGCAGGCAGTGCTGTAAACCGCTGAGGCATCTCTCCAGTCCCTAATTTGACTTTTTTTTTAAATGGTAGTTTGTGAAGTAATATTTGTAATGATTTTCATCACTAAGCCTTTTCCTTCCCATATTAAATTTCTCCTCTAGTGAATTATATTCTGTTTTTTAATCCCCTGGGTGTTGTGAATGTGAAGTTCGTTTACTATTGTCTACATATTATTGTAAAATTTGTAATAAATATAGAGAAAGGAAGGATAAAAAATCTAATTTCAAAACTAAATACAGACTAAATGAGAAACCATAGAAGTGCATAAGTTCCATTTATTTCTAGACTATTAGGTCTTTTGCTATCTTAAAATAATTGTATAGGAACCTAAAGTGATGTCTCAGTGATTACGAGCAGTTACTTCTAGTCCAGGGGACCCTAGTTCAGTTCCCAATACTGAGATAGGGTCCTTCACAACTGCCTATGACTCCAGCCCCCGGGAATCCAATGTCCTCAACAGGCACTGCAACAGGCCCATGCACAGCTGCACACATATATGCATAATTAAAAATAGCAATAAAGTGTTTAAAAATAATTGTCTGATTATTCAATTTTAAAGCTTCAAATTGATTTTTAACTTCGAAATTAAGATTATATCTGATGCATGTCACACTTTCTTTTTAAAATTTTTATTAATATTTTATATGTATAAGTGTTTTGCCTACATGTATGTAAGTGCACCATATTGTGCAATGTCCATACAGGCCAGAAGAGGACATCAGATCCTCTGTAACTAGAATTAAAAACAGGTGTCAGCTGCCATGTGGGTGCTGGGAATCCAACCTAGATCCTCTGTGAGGGCATCCAATGCTCTTCACCACAGAATCATCTTTCTATCCTCATGTTATATTTTCTTTAGTTCTTAAAACCATGTATTTTGAAAGAGAACCAAATGTCATTAAGACAATGATTGAATATGTTCATTGATTTCTAGGAGAAAATTGCTAATTTCAGCAGGATCTAGACAGTAAACTATTACTGATGGCTATCTTAAAGACTAAGAAGATGAAACATATCAACTGCTATTTCATAAATATAAAAAGGAAAGAAATATTTACAAATAAACTTTAACATATTTCTCACAATTATGAAGATTTTTTAAATTTATGATATTAGCTGTATGTTATATATTTTTAAAAATTTACCATGTATTTACCTAAATAATTATTTACTTAAGGCATGGCTAGAAAGAACACCTGGTTTAGAGCCACATGGATTTAACTTCTGGGGAAAGTTTGAAAAAAATATCATGAAAGGTCTGGAAGAGGAATTCCTACAGATTCAGGTAATTATTGCATTGTAACGTAAGTTGCTACACAAAGAATGAGAACTTTGATTCATAAATTGTCTGATGTGACAATTTTCCTTGCATTGTTTTTCTTTCATAAATGTGTCTTCTGGGATTACACGTTACATGACTGCCTTATTTTTCTTCATGTAGAATAATAATGATGCTAAATTAAGACCTATATAGGCAAAATTCTTACCTGTGATAAACAGCCAGGATTCATAGAAATTTTCATTCCTATTGAAAATTGAACATAGTGGTCAATTCTAGGCATAATTAGGCATGGAAGAGGGCAATCGGTCAAATATATGTAGCCACATCACTTTTCTTTTGCTCTTATTTCTGCTAGGTCCTTTCTGTTGACCATAGGCAATGTCAGCTTGCTCTTATGTAAAAGATGCTGTTGATCACTTATTTCCCTCAGACTACAGGTCTCTCACCCTTGCTGAAATCTGTGGCTCTATTTCTCCTAAGGGAAGCATTCTAAAGCAGCAATCTGTTGTCTACTCACAAGGATTAATGCAGTATTTTCCCTAAAGGCTAAAGAAGAGTCTGAAGAAAAAGAGGAACAGATGGCCGAATATCGGAAGCAGAAAGAGGTGTTACTGTCCTTATTTGATGAGAGACGCCATGACCATCTCCTCAGTAAAGGTAGATGTCGTGTCCTAAAAATCTTTTCCCTCTAATGTTAGCATAAGAAGAACAACAAAGTAATGTTATGAGCCTTTCAAGCCTAACTTGGGGGAAATGAAATAGGAATTGCTATTCTATTTATAGAAGCAAGAACTGGTAAGTGGCATCTCTGACAACCCTTAATTAACAAGGTTGTGAACCAGTGAATTTATAAGATGCTAGCAAAAAAACTTGCAGAGCAGATGCTTCTCATGAGGGATGCCAAGGAACATTTTTATTATAAAGTAACTCAAAACCTTTTAGGAAAGAAGCAGAAGTAGTTACTTTTTAATTATGAAACACAAAGTCTGGCAGTGATGAGATCAGCATTAAATTCTATGTGTTAACCATTGCTGAACTCCGTTTTCTAAAAATCCTCAGGAAACTATGACAAATCATTTTTTTTTCTGGAGAAAGAGGCAAAGTGTTTCATTAGTTTGCACACCACAATTTTATAAAATCATCGTGCCTTTTAAAACCAAGGAGATTAATTGTAAGTGTATTAGAGAAAACGGTTTGATTTCAAACAGAGTTTCAATATGTAGCAGTCTGTCCGTAAATCCATGATTCTCTTGCCTCAACTTCTGAGTACTAGGACTACAGATGTGTACCACTGCACTATGAAAAAAGAAACAAATCAAAACAACAGCAAAAATCTAACTACTTTCAAACAAGAATAAAATGATTCTTGTTTATTTTTTGAAAAGTGAATTATTATACTGCTTCAACTACAAAATACATTTATTTATTTTTTCTTTATATCATGATTTCCTAATAGAACACTTAACATGTTTGATGATTTAAAATATATGTATACAATATTATGTATATGTATATATATATATTTGCCTTTTAGAACCACAGGTTACTAAATTCAAACCAAATAATAAAAAAATTAAAACTAAAAAAAGTTAGATTATTTTTCCCAAAAAGCGCATAAGGCATTTAACTACTTAAGGTGATAATAGCAAATTATATGATTGTCCAAAATTACCTGTTGGATTCAAGCTTGCTGGAAACTGGGGATGTCATTCAGTGGTATAGTCCTATCCTACTATATCCAAGGTGTTGGAGTCAATGTTCAGCACCAAAGAAAAGAGAGACTAATGCTGAGAACTTTCTGTTCCTTCAGGTGAAAGGCGACTGTCCTACAGGGCTCTGCAGGGGGCACTGATGATTTATTTCTACAGGTAAAACCAAACATGAAGAAAAGAAATAGTTGTTAAAATTGAGGAGTAGATATAGAAAATATGTCAAGGATTCACTTTATAAATTATAATCATAAATTCATGCAATATTTTAGTTTTTGGAGAAAACAAAATAATGGCATTTTGAAAAGCTTTAAAATAAAAAGAGCATCACCTTGCCCTTATGTTGGACTATATATACACACACGCAAATTAACTTGTCTTAAATTATATGAAATATTTTATACCATTAAGTGTCCTAAAATGTCAATGTTTATTTTTCTTAGAAATTCAATTGTGAAATTATTATTTAATTAAAGAATAGCTACAGAAGACTTCCTGTTTAATAACATAAGAAGTGGGACCAACAAGATGGCTCAGAGGATAAAGGGGCTTGTTGCCAAGCCTGACAATCTGAGTTAGATCCCTGGGCTCCACATGATGGAAGGAAAGATCCAAGTCCCATAAAGTGTCTTTAATTTTTCAAATCCTCTCAAATCTGTTTGTTTGGAATTAAAAGGAACAAAACTTCTTCCTCTCAAAAGAAATAGATGCTACTCAAAACTTGTGTCCTATATAAAATACTGAGAAGCTTAAAGGGTTAGAGGGAAAATGTATCCAGGTGTGTCAGACGAGATAGAATTGGTTTTTCGTGTTTTATTATCTGCCCCCAAACTTTTGATTATTGTTAGCATTTTACTTAATTACTGTACATATTTTCCTTTAAATCATATGTTATCAGGCAAGCCTATGTCTGGTTACTTTATCCATAGCATATGGAACATTCTAGCCTTCATGCAAACACTGGACTACTGAATAGTAGTATTATCCCATTTTCTGAGGTAAAGAAACAGAGCCTCAAAGGATAAACCAAAGGTTGGACAGCTCCTGAGAGCTGAGTTGACAAGGGAACACACTGTGGAGCTCTGGCTTGCCTTGATGCACCAGGTGTGCTTAAACAGAGGGCGTTTCCTTACCTGCTTACCACCGTCTCCTTCAGGGAAGAGCCTCGTTTCCAGGTCCCTTTCCAGTTGCTGACCTTCCTCATGGACATAGACACACTCATGACCAAATGGAGATGTAAGTCCTCCTTTGCACCTCTTCCGTCCTGTTCCTTTGCCATAATGCTTTTTATGACTCAATAAAGTTTTCATTTAGTTTAGAATCAAAAGGAAGACTGAACTTTATATCAAGGAAAGCCCTTCAATATGTAATAGTGATATTTTCATCCTTAGGCCAATGGCTTTTAACCTAAATTTAGTTAATGTTTATTGGTGTATAAATAATGGGTTTAATTATGGTATTTTCATACTTATATTTTTGCACTTTCATTTTTAAGCTTTCATTTTTTATTTTTATTTTATGTGTATGTGTTTTTGTCTGCATGTGTGCAAGTATATCCATGAGTGGATGGATAGCCTGTGGAGGTCAGACAAAGGTATTGGATCCCCTGGAACTGGAGTTAGTGATGGTTGTTAACTGCCATTCGGGTGCCAGGAACTGAACCCTCTGGAAGAGCAGTCAGTGCCCTTAACCACTGAGCCATCTCTCCAGCCCCTTGGATGCTCCCTTCATATTCAGTCTATTACTACTGACCTCCTTTTTCCTTCTCCTTCCTTGCTTGTTCTCCCCCCCCCCCAGTTCTCCTTCTACTTTGAAGTGTGTATTATTAAACACAGGCCCAATGAGAGAAAACATGT
Organism: Nannospalax galili; assembly: GCF_000622305.1. Classification (NCBI taxonomy): domain Eukaryota; kingdom Metazoa; phylum Chordata; class Mammalia; order Rodentia; family Spalacidae; genus Nannospalax; species Nannospalax galili. The sequence goes on from NW_008356258.1 coordinate 7,009,272, forward strand.
AACCCTTTGTCTTCCTTACTCCTCCTGTACCCTACCTCTCCTTCCTCCTCTGACCTTGGCTTGACATGCTGAACATGCTGATCTCCAGGTTCATCTGTTACAATATAATTTCCATAGGCATTTCTATTTTTCACTGGAGAAAGGATCCCACAAATACACATCTGGGGAGGACTCATGAAAGTCATTATGTAGCCCCGTCTCCCCCTTGCTGTGCTCAGAAACTAAAAGCAATGGATGCATATAGCCTAAACCATGGGGATGCTAGGCAACCCGATGGTCTCATCTGGTACTTACATGTGACCTTTCCATCTGGCTAAGTGATAAGGTGTTAGCCTTTGCTGAAGCAATAATCATTACCAATCCTCCAGTTTTAGAACACTGTGGAACTAATGGCAGAAAAATATCCATGCAGTAAATTTGTGTGTTTGCCTAGATAACCATGTGTGCATGGTGCACAGGATGCTGGGCAGCAAAGCTGGCACTGGGGGATCCTCAGGCTATCATTACCTGCGTTCAACTGTGAGGTGAGTGGGGGCTTCATCATGGTGGAAGTCACCAGGTCTTGGTTTCTGTACATCTATGTGTGTCATCTAGCTAAAGCCATTTATATTTGCTCCTTTCATATCTGATGGTAGCACACTGTAGTTAGCTGGCAATTATTCCCCCTGAGCCCCTGGAGGTAATTGTATAAAACCCTAAATTATGGAAGTTCACCATTTTGATCGTATAATGAAAGGAGACTGTGTATCAATGATTTTCCAGCTGGCAATGCTATGGAGGAATTAATAGCCTTTGCACCCAGGAGAAAAAGTCTTTGACTCCTCAGGCTCATTTTTAACATATTTTATTTATGATTTTTATTTTTTTTTGTATGAGTGTTTTGCCTGCATATGTGTTAAGTGCACCCATGTTGCACAATGCCCACAGAGGTCAGAGGAGGGCGTCAGGCTCATTTTTAACATATTTATTTTTTATTTTTTATTTTTTTTGTATGAGTGTTTTGCCTGCATATGTGTTAAGTGCACCCATGTTGCACAATGCCCACAGAGGTCAGAGGAGGGCGTCAGAGTCCCCTGGAACTAGAGTTATGGATGGTTGTTAGCCACCATGTAGGTGCTGGGAATCCAATCTGGGTCCTCTGCAAGAGCAGGCAGTCTTCTTAACCACTGAGCCATCTCTCCAGGCCCCAGACTCATTTTTTTAAAATTGTTTGTTCCTTGACATTTTTGTACATGTATAAAATACATTCTGATTACTTTCGACCCTGTTCTTCCTCTTCTCTCACTCCCTTATCAACCATTTCTCTTGTCCATAAATCCTTTTTTCTGTATCCATATGCTTGCTTTATTTTGAAACCCAATGAGTTTAACTGTGGCCATCCTTGTGACCCTGGATTTGAAACTCTCCACTGTCGCTTGGTGGACTCACCAGTCATTATGTAACTGAAATCAATGATTCCCATTTCCCAGCATCTATCAGTGGCCACTAGTGTGTGGGTAGGGGCAGGACACCTTTGAGGCCCTCTCCCCTTTGTTGACAGGCCCATTTTGTGCAGGCTCAGTGTAGCTAAGGGCAGTTGCATTGAGTCCACGATTGGAATGCGTGTATCATGCCCAGAGGATGGCATTCCATAGCCCTTCTGCCTATTTTCCAGATCTTACATTCTTTCTAGGCTGTCTTCTGCAAAGTTCCTGAGCCTGAGCCTTAGAGGGGGTAGTATAAATGACTCGTTTATGATGTAGTTCAAGTTTTGATCAGACTAAAAGTGTCATCATTAATTTCTCTAAAGTCTTGGTCAGATGGATGACACAACTAAAAGAATTTCTTGTTTCACTATATACCTGTTTTTATTACAAAATTGTTTTCAACCAGTCGGTGGATGCCTTTTCTTAGTATCTATAAGGACAAAGGTCAATGTATATTTAGGACTTGAAACTTGCTAGCACAGCTTCTTGGACATTTGTGTTCTAATTTTATTTAATAGACAGAACATTATAGATAGAAGGATACATTAGGAAACTGGAAAACCTGGCTCCCTGGGAAAGAAGAATAAATTAATAATTTTCATATATTCAGTTAGGCCCCTAATTCTTTCTAGTACATGGCTTCCCTTGCTAACCTTATGACCAGAACGGATAACTAATAACATGCACAAGTTGAAATTCTTTTCTATTCATGTTTGCTTTCCTTGGGAATAAATTATTTATGCAAAAATTGGTCAATGATTTTCTGTACAAAATGAGCAGATACTGGGAGTAATAACACAAACAGAATTTCCAGTGCGTAGTTCTATGTCACTTAATCGGGACAAAGTCCTAGCCAGAGGGAGTATTGCAGTTTTTATTCTAATGAGTAGAAATTAGAACTTTGACTCTTAAACCTCTTAGCCAAGGCCTGATGTGTTGCAAGTGACTGAAACAGAATTCCAAACCAGATGTGGTTGACTTCAAAGACAATATTCTTCCTCTATAAAATTTTACCATCTAAAATACTTTTCTACTTAAAAACTATTTTAAATAGCTAACAGACATGAAAGCAATTTTAATATGAATACCACTCTATAGATATTTGTGATGAGTAAAAGATGATATTTCAATTTATAATCCTTCAATAAAAGGTACTTGGCAGCTATTTTGCAGCCAGGAGATATTTTCCAGTGAACAACTAAGAACTCATGTTTTAAATTTATGACTTTACATACCACCCTTTAAAAATAAGGACACTCCCTCATGTGCATGAAGACAGCATGACAATAACTGCTGTTGGTTTAATATAGGTCCCTTTGTTCTGAACCAAACACAATATGCTGTTTATGAGCATGACTCTTAGATGTGATTGAAAACTCAGCAATCTTAATACTAATACAACATAATGCCTAACATATATGTAATATAGACATCATATAAGATATAGTGCCAAATATTTATCATTTATTGGAGACATATAAGGAAACAATCTTGGGAGCAGCAAATTCTGCATATTTCAAACCACCAATCTAACACTTCTGTATGTACGTGTTTCCAGTGACCGGTACAAGGTATTTGTGGACTTATTTAACCTTTCAACATATCTGGTTCCCCGACACTGGATACCGAAGATGAACCCAATCGTTCACAGATTCCTTTATACAGCTGAACATTGTGACAGCTCTTACTTCAGCAGTGATGAATCTGAGTAACTTCATGTGAACATCAATGCAAAATGTGGATTTCTCGGTCTAGTCTTTATTTTCAAAATTTTCATGAATATATGGATTTTAGAGTAACATATTTATGTACATAGTTCAGTAACATGGTGTTCTGGTTCAATTATGGAAATAATTTATTACTTTGTATTTTGTGATGACATAAAAAGAATCCTACAATGAGAAATAATTCAATTAAATTTTAGCATTGTACAGTGTTTTCCTATTAAAAACTCAATTGTTCCTGATACTTTAATGGAACTAATTTTTATAATTATATCTTATTGTTTCATGCTTTCTAAACTTGTTATCCTAAAGTTGATTCAGATAGTATATGCAATAATATGTGCCATTCTAAACAAATTATCAAACTTTAAAGTAACAAATATAGTCTGTGGCTGTGTATTGTTTGTGAAACACTGTTAGGAATCTTCATGACTAGTTGCAGAAATCTAACTGAAGCTTTCCCAGAAGAAAGTTAAGGGCTGATTATTCCATTAGCTCTCAGAATTCAAAGGAGCTTGAGGACTACTGACTCCAAAGGAACCCAGTTCAGTTCCTAGAATATTTTATTCTTGAAAAATTTTGAAGGTGTTCTTACCGCTTCTGTGGCAAGGTTAGATGCAGTTTTCATGCTGTGGGCCACTCTTTTCCGTGGGCTGTGTCTCTGCATTCAGAAGGACAAAGGCGATCTTTATCCTGCTCAAAGGCCTGTAGGTTAGGAGGTAGTCACTGCTAGCACATAGAAGAATTGTCAAGGTACAATTAGTAGTTCCCCAAGGAGAAAATTCTTTCCAACAGAATGAATAGATCAATAATAGCAATACTATCCATTCCTAATACACATATTATACTAAGAGTTTAGATCAGACCCATATTTTAGTCTTCTTTTTCTATGGTGACAACATTTAGTTAAGTTCCTGGTATGGGAGAGGTACATAATATTAATGAAAGTAATCTAAAGTGTACATCAATTTTGAACTAGATAAAAGATCTCTAACAAGGAAGAACTACTTGATGGAAGTGGACCATTCATTGGTTTCTATCACAGCATCTTCCTCATAAGGATAATATTTAGCTGGTCTCTATGTTGCATGTAAAGTTACACCATCTGTGTCCTGGGGCTCTGCATTCGTGAATCTAATTAATTATCAATTTTGAATATATTAAAGAACAATTTGCACCTATATTTTACTTATCCATTTTCTTGGCAGTATTCTGTATATAATGTAACTATAAACATAGAGTGCATCTCATACTTTGTATTACAAGTATCCTAGAAATGAGTTAGAGTATAGGGAAGGGCATACATTGATTATATACAAATACTGTGGTATTTTACATAAAAGAATTGGGCGTTTATGGATTTTGCTATCTGTGTGGCTCCTGGAACTGGTGTTCAATGGGCATAGAGGGAAGGCTACAACTGCTGTCATCTACATTTCTCTGTCTCTGTGTGTGTGTGTGTGCATGCGCACGCCTAGTGTGTCTGTGTGTGCCTGTGTGCCTGCGTGCATGCGTGAGTTTGCTTATTCATGCTTGTGCATACATAGTATACAATGCTGGTTAAGCTGAAAAAACACAGAGGCAAATGCCATAGTGGCAGTACCTTGGAAATCAGCAAGCTAAAACAAATGCTTAGCTATCAACTGTCTACTGTGTTACAACTACCACTGAAAAACTAGTTTCCATCTACCTAGGGAGAACTTACTTTCCAAGTATCATCTCTCATGAAACAATGAAGAAGTATGTTAATAGATGTTATATCACCAAATGCCATGGGACCCTGGATAAATGCTATTTGTCAACGTTTATCTTTCTCTAATAGGCTACATGATTGATTAAGTTCTTTGCATCTATATTTCCTGGCATGACCAAATACCATTGCAAGGGTTTTTCTCTAAGGATGCAATAATTCTTTTTTTTTTTTTTAACTTTTACAAAACTTTAAACTGGAGAATTTCATACATGCTTATAAGGTGTTTTGATCAAATCCATGCCCACTCCTTCCCCTCCAACTCCTCCCATGTCTCCTCATCACTTTTTCCTGACAACTTCATGTACTCTTTCTTTCTTTTTTTCCACAAAGCTTTTTGCTTCTCTAACATTTC